>NC_034196.2:31504452-31854452 GCF_002021735.2 Oncorhynchus kisutch
AGACATGGATGGACGTCGAGTACTGACTTGTATCACAGCAGACTTTGCTGAATATGGGATAGCCCTACATTTTTTAAATGTGTTTATGTGGGCTATTTAACAAACTAGCCTATAATGGACTAACATTCAAATTGGAGTTGATGACGCAACGCATAAAATACCTTAACTTCTTCGGGATCGGTGTCGCTGACGTAGGCTAATGCGATTAGCATAAGGTTGTGAGTAACAAGAACATTTCCCAGGACTTAGACATATCTGATATTGGCAGAAAGCTTAAATGCTTGCTAATCTAACTGCACTGTCCAATTTACAGTAGCTATTACAGTGAAATAATGCCATGCTATTGTTTGAGGAGAGTGCACATTTTTGAACATAAAAAGTTATTAATAAACAAATTAGGCACATTTGGGCAGTCTTGATACAAAATTTGGAGCAGAAATGCAATGGTTAATTGGATCAGTCTAACACTTTTCACATACACTGCTGTTATCTAGTGGCCAAAATCTAAATTGCACCTGGGCTGGAATAATACATTATGGCCTTTCTCTTGCGTTTCAAAGATGATGGTACAAAAAAAAGAACGGTTGTTTTTTCTTTGTGTTATCTTTTACCAGATCTATTGTGTTACATTGTCCTACATTCCTTTCACATTTCCACAAACTTCAAAGTGTTTCCTTTCAAAAGGTACCAAGAAAATGCATATCCTTGCTTCAGGGCCTGAGCTACAAGGAGTTAGATTTGGGTATGTTAATTTAGGGGGGGGGGTGGATCCTTACCTTAACTTGAAACAACCACATACTTAGCCATGGAACACGTTCTGATTGACCACAGAGGGGTCAACCCTCGACACACCTTCAACTTGTGTATTCATCAATACCCAGACCATTCATGCCATGCCAGCTACTGTGCCCATAATTCTGCTTATGAAAATAGCAAAAATATTTCAGAAATTTTCATTCAATCCATTTACAATCATATTATAGATTTCTTTCTGGCAGGTGGATAGAGATAATCCCCTAGCTGACTGACTCACCGAACCCCTGGGGTTCGATCGAACCCAGGTTAAGAACCACTGCTCTAAACCATACTGTTGAACAATCTTTGTTTTCAGGTCCTTTGAGAGTTGTTTTGAGGCCCCCATGTTGCCACTCTTCAGAGGAGAGTCAAAGAGAACAACAACTTGCAATTGGCCACTTTAAAGGAGACCTTGTTGAATATGGGATAGGCCTACGTTTTGTTATGTTGTTTCTGTGGGCTATTTAACAAACTAGCCTATAATGGGCTAACATTCAAATTGGAGTTGATGACACAATGCATAAAATACCTTAAAAACACAACTTGAAACAACCACATATTTAGCCATGGAACACGTTCTGTGAGGGGTCAAGCCTAGACACACCTTCAGCTTGTTTATTCATCAATATCCAGCCCATTCGCTCCATGCCAGCTACTGTGCCCATAATTCTGGTTGTAAAAATGGCAAAAAAAATCCAGAAATTTCCATTCAATCCATTTTACAATCATATCATATCACTGTATCCATTTACAATCCTATTATAGATTTTTTTCTGACAGGTGGATAGAGGTAATCCCCTAGCACAGGGCTTAGATACAGTAATTGGGTATTTCAGTTCCAGACCAACCATGCTAATAAAAGTGGTATACGGTAATGGAGTTGTAAATACACAAAGCAGCCGGAATACTAATAGACAACATCTTTCATCTTTAGCAGACAAGGACATTCTCTGACTGATAAAGATATGACAAAAACTCATAGTTGACGAATACAGTGTCAGATTGGAGATTGGATGTTGATCGTGATCATGATTGATTTGTCATGCGTGATGAGTGCCAATAAATTGTCTGTCACATGATGATTGAGATGACGGTTGCTTTGATTGACAAAATAAAGATATGTCCCGTTGATCTCCGTATTTTGTCTCCGTCTAAGTTTTAATTGTCCTATAGTTCCACTCTCTGAACCCTCCAAATGCTGTGTTACCAAAGTATAGGTGAGGCAGGAAATGAATCCAGGCAGGTGTCTCATGCTCAGTGATTCATTGTTACAGTAATTATTCCATCAATTTCTTCCTCCCTATCTTCATAGACCTTCTACCATTTTACAGTGATAACCCCCTCCCTTGCTCATTGACTCTGTCCTCGCATGTTTGTAGAAAATCAGTTCATTTCTCCAAGGTTACGTGGTTAACCAGGTGGTGGGTGACAGGTTTACAATTTTCCTAGGGTGGAGCTGTGGACCGAGGGAGTAATTCATCGACTGACTGCTGCATCTAACAGGACCACAGGGAAAATACTTAATTAATCCAGAGTAGAATCTAGCTCCTGTCATCTATGCCATTTATGACAGGTGGATAGAGGCAAGACAACCTTGTATTGAGAAAGCAATCCCCTAGCACAGGGCTTGTGCACAGTAATTGGAAATCTCAGCCGTGGACCAACAGGGTTAATAAAAGTAGTATACACGTCTGCATCAATTGAAGGAACAGGGGAGAGACAAAGAGAATGGAGCAAAACCATCTGACTGCGAAAACATATTTGTATTTATGTTTTGCATTTAGAGAAGAGATTGCATTTTTGATTGTGGGTCTTCCTGTCTTCATGTCTGTGAGAATGAAAGGAAAGAAGGAAAGAGAGAAAGGAAGATAGGGAATAAAGGGAGACAACTCTGTTGGAGGGAGGGGTACACATTAATTAGCACTGATACTATTCTAAACCACCAACTTGTCACGACTCCGACCGAAGGTGGCTCCCCTTCCTGTTCGGGTGGTGCTCAGCGGTCGTCGTCGCCGGTCTACTAGCTGCCACTGATTATTTTCTTCCCCTCCTTATGTGTTTATTGATTACACCTGTTTAGAGTTGGTTGTAATTAGTTGGGCTTTATTAGTCAGCCGGTCCACCTGTTTCTTTGTGCGGGATTGATTATTGTAACCCTGGTGTTTGTTACAGACGAACGTGTTGGTGTATGTTCGTGTATAGTGCTGGACTGTTTTCGTTCCCCGTGTCTGGGGCATTTTGGTTTTGAGCACCCAGTGTTTAGTGGGGTGGCAGTGGTTCACCGTGTGTGCATTAAAAGAGCACTATATTGAACTCTGTTTCCCCTGCGCCTGACTTCATACTCACGACACCCAGTACGTTACAGAACTGAATAATGCACAGCCAAAGTGATAAGCTCCAAAAGTCTACACAAATCATACACAAGTTCAAATTGACCCAATACCTCTTAAATAATAGACAACATTATGTATAAAAAATAACCTTTGGCGTAGCAGTCCCTCATAAATAGAAGATATCTGGTTTGTTGGACCACAGAACAGCTGGAGCTCAGTTGGTAGAGCATGGTGCTTGCAACACCAGGACAGTGGGTTTGATTCTCGGGACCACTAGTATGTAAAATGTATGCAAGCATCACTGTAAGTCTCTATGGATGAAACTGTCTGCTTAATGGCATATATTTTTATATATTACTATACAGACACAATTATTAATCCACTAGCCTAAAACTCAAACTGACGGTTACTAGGGTATTACTACTGAGACGTAGCCTGAATCAACAGCTTTTTTATATTTGGACCAAAGAACATCTTCAGTCGATAGACACGGTTATAAATTACAACAGTTCCACATGTGGTTGTTAGTTACTGGGTGTCCTAGAAAACAGCCTGTAGTAAAACCCCTCAACCCTTATTTATGAGGTGAGGGCTGGACAAAAACTAGGCCTACTTGTAACTAGGGCTGACACATACTTTTCTATTGGTTCAGTGACCTAGAAAACACTTCGCACTTTTATCATGTCACTATAGAGTACAGTAGTACATCCTATACTCAAAGATCCTGAAATGACCTCCTTGCATTAGTATCCACCCATGTCGCCCATAATTTAATCGGGCTCAACCAGTCCCTCAGCCAATCTAATGGGACTCATACAGCAGAGAGTTGCATCCCAAATGGCACCCTATTCCCTTTATAGCGCACAACTTTTGAGCCCTGTGGGCCCTGGTCAAAAGTAATATACTTACAGGGAATAGGGTCAGTGCATATTAATACAGTGCATTGATTTCCATCGACAGTTTTGATGAATCTATGTATAAACTATGATTAAACCTGTGTGGAGAGGAGCCTATAGTAAAAAAGCATTAGCTTGGAATGGGATTTGAAATCTGTGCTGAAACCTCTCAGTAGTCATGCAGTAATTGCATAGAGGGATCTGAGGATGATGAGATAATACATAATGGTGGAGATTTATCAAAAGAGAGAGAGCGAGAGAGCGATGCCAGATCTGGTTGGAGGTTGGCGATGTGTGTGTGTGTGTTTGGTTTTACTATCCTTGTGAGGACCATCACAAAGATAGTAAAACAATGAAAATTCAGACACGTGGGGACATTTTGCTGGTCCCCAAAAGGAAAGGATATTTTAGGCTTAGGGGTTAGGGTTAGGTGTAGAACTAGGGTTAGGAGTTAGGGTTAGGTTTAAGGTAGGGGGTTGGAATTAAGGTTAGGGTTAGGTTAAGGGTAAAGGTTAGGGTTAGGTTTAGTGTTAGGGAACATGTGTCAAAGTCATTCCCTTGCACTTGATTGAGGAATTAAGGTCACTGATTAGTAAGCAACTCTCCTCATCTGGTTGTCTAGTTCTTAATTAGATGGAAAAAACAATGAATTGTTTGGTCCCCACAAGGATAGTAAAACAAACATGTGTGTGTGTGTGTGTGTGTGTGTGTGTGTGTGTGTGTGTGTGTGTGTGTGTGTGTGTGTGTGTGTGTGTGTGTGTGTGTGTGTGTCCATCCATGCAAGCGTCAAACAAGTGGAGTGTCAGTAGAACACATTGCATGTACAGTGTTTACCATACAGTGCCCCCTGTGGGTCCTGTTGGGAATTGCTCTAGTTTTGGAGTAATCATCTTTGAGTGAGGCAGAGCTACAGAGCTAGCAGATTGCTGTCTGAACAGGGAGAACCAGCAAGCCAGTGAGGCAGGTCCCAAGAGCTGTGGTCAGATCTTCCTAGAAGAGAAAACTCATTAATGAATAGATGGAATTTTAAGATTACTGGAGGAGAGGTGGAAGCAGAGGGATAATCATGCACACACAGTCTATTGTGTACTGTATGTCCTATTGGGTGAATATCAGTGTTATTACTATGCATATTGCATACTACTGTACCTTCTTCCAATTACTTATTTTTTTGTATTTGACTTATTATTAATATTAATATTGTGCTGCAGTGTTGAGGGAGCTAGCGCGTAAGCATTTCACTGCACCTTTTATACCCTGCTGTACTGCGTACGTGACAACTAAAATATGATTTGATTTGACACACACACACACACATACACCTTCATTGACATGGTGTTCTCCCCACGCTCAGTAGACCGAGGTAAATCTCTGACGGACTACCCATAACCCCCCATGGTGACTGTAAAGCATTGTTTTGCTCCATGATCTTTAATCAATACAGGCTTACCCCTCCGTTACCTCCGGGGAGAATTCTATCTGGTTCTCTGGGTGAAGCGTAATGGAACTGTAAATAGATAAAGCAGACAGAAAACTAAACACAATATCTTTCTGACTGAAAAACTAAAGATATGGCAAAAACCCATAGTTGACAAATACTGTGTCAGAATGGAGATTGGATGTTGATCCTGATTGCTTAGTAATGCCTGACAAGTGCCTATAAATTGTTGTCTGTCATACAAGATTATTAAAATGGCAGTTGCTTTGATTGACAGAATAATGATACATCCTGATGAGCTCCGTATGTTGTCTCCATCTAAGTTTGAATTGTCCGATAGTTGTTGTTTCACTCTCTGAACCCTCCAAACTGTGCATACAATAGAATAGTTGAGGCTGGAAATTAATCCAGGAAGTCTTTTGTCCAGATGATCCCCAGTACACCTACCCTGATTTGGGCCTGACACATCTCCAGGTTCTTTGGTTAAAGACATAATACGTACAGTACCTGTAGATTGAACGTCCACAAAATGTTTAAGTAACATGCTGCTTCACCGAAGGGGCTGTAACAGACAGGTGCACTGTGGTTAAAATGGTGTGTATATCAAAGACTCCATACAGTCAGGCTATCGTCTGTGATCCTGTCAAACACATCATGCCTCCAGGAAAAGCATGTGGGCAACATTTATAAAATCTATACTATCCAGCAGGCAGGAATGAAAAACTTGTTCAAAATAACCAGTAACTTCATTTATTAACTTAGTAGAGACAGTGATTGCCACTATGTCCTGAAGGGTAGAGAGGGTGTCTTCTGAAGAGTGTAACAGTACAAACATGAACATCTCACCTCTCAGTTTGAATGCTAACACACTAACAGTAACTAAGAGTTGACCTCTACAGGGTATACCGGGCCACGGTGGGACCTGAAATAACTCAATCCCCTCCAATTCGCTACACCAGTCAGCAGTTCAACCCCACGACCTCAGGTATTCATATTAATATTCATCACCTACATACCATAACACCATGGTTGCATCCCAAATGGCACGCCTTTCCCTATGTACTACTTTGGATCAGGGCTTGGCAAAAGGTAATGCACTATACAGGAAATAGGGTGCCATTTGGGACGCAGGCCATCTATCCTATCTCGCTCTCATAAACAAATCTAACGTGAAGAGAGTTTTCAATGTCAAAGCTTCAGCTGCTTCAACCTCTGATAGAATGTCTGTCCAGACTGGAGTCAGGAAAAGGAAGGATTTCTCTTGTACACGTTTTCCCTGCAGTTACATGGTGGATTTATTGACTTTATCTCTGCGTTGTTCATTGGCTCTGCGCTTATGAAGAATTCATCCAGAGTGCCTAGCTGCTGAAGCGGAGGAAGAAGAGCGAAGGAAGACAAAGAGAGTCAGAAATGTCATCTTGTTCACGTCGCTGCTGTGAATCTCTCACCACCTGCGCCCAGTGTTCAATATTTGATAACCCTTTCATAAAAAATTATATATGTTCAAATGTAATCCCAGATATAAGGATGATATAGCCACATTGTCATTTTTGCTCTCTCTCTCTCTCTCTCTCTCATCTCTCTCTCTCTCTCTCTCTCTCTCTCTCTCTCTCTCTCTCTCTCTCTCTCTCTCTCTCTCTCTCTCTCTCTCTCTCTCTCTCTCTCTCTCTCTCTCTCTCTCTCTCTCTCTCTCTCTCTCTCTCTCTCTCTCTCTCTCTCTCTCTCTCTCTCTCTCTCTCTCTCTCTCTCTCTCTCTCTCTCTCTCTCTCTCTCTCTCTCCTTCTTTCTGTCACACAGCATGGTGACAGGTATCAAAGCTGAGTGCCTTGTCAGAACATCAGTAAATCTGGTCAGCGTCGCTCTGATTTAAGAACCTAAGTGGAATTAAGATTTGCTGATCTGTCATTCTTCTTTGAAATTTCAAACAGTTCCAGATTTTAGCCTGTCTGGCTGCCTCTTAAAAGAAAAGCAGGGTTTTTGAGGAGATTTCCATAGGAGAACCGAGGGACCAGAGGGACCTAAACTAGGCATGGGCTCACTCACATCCACAGACACACACAGATCTGAGAAGGTGGCTGACTGTGAACGTAGACTTGGAGATAAAAATATCAAGAGGTGTCTGTGGGGGGTCTTGTAGGAAGACAGGTGTTTTGATAACAGAAGGATCAAAGATAGTAAGGAGAAGGATGTGGCTTTGAAGTTCAATCTTTGATCTACGCTTAATTGTGAGATGAGAAACGGAAACATAATTTAAAGATTATAGACTCCATCCTTCCAACCGAAACTCTTTGATCATAATCTCTGTATTGTAAGCATATGAAATATCATTGTTCTGCCTGCATCGTTACAGCATTTTACAGTATTAAGTCAATGTCCAATTTGAGATTTGTGGAATGTATGTTGTGTGTGTTGGTGTGTGTGTGTGTGTGTGTGCGCGTCATTTGCTGTGGGAGCTGGTTGACAGTGTCCACCATGACTAAGCCTTGCTATAATGATGGCCATCTGGAATCACCAATCACACATTGAAGTCTTGAGGTGAAAACACATTCCAAAAACAGTAGAACACACACATCAACGTGAGCTGGGAACATGACACAAATAGTGCACACAGGGTCATGCTAAACAAATAACTTTCTTTCTCTCTCTCCGTCCATCCTTCACCTCCTCCTCTGTTGTTTTCCTTCAGGAGTTTTCTCAGTCTATAATTTACACAAGAAAGAGATGTGTGATCAAAGTAGAAGTAGACTACGACACACTTCAAAATAACCTTGATGCATCTCACACTCGTTTTCAAACACGTTCAACAAGCATTGTTGTTTGTTATACTGAAATGACTTTTCTGTGAAGGTGGCATCACACCCTAAAGTACTAGCTTCTCACAGAGTAGAATCAGTTAGCTAGCTTCTCACGGAGTAGATTAAGTCAGCTAGCTTCTCACAGAGTAGATTAAGTTAGCTAATTTCTCACAGAGTAGATTAAGTCAGCTAGCTTCTCACAGAGTAGATTAAGTTAGCTAACTTCTCACAGAGTAGATTAAGTCAGCTAGTTTCTCACAAGCAGTAGATTGAGTCAGCTAGCTTCTCACCTGCAGTAGATAAGACCTACTAACAGACTGTGTTCTCAGTGCTCTGCTGCCTTAGGGTAGTGACTATGAGTCACACACAGTCTGAGCTCAGTCTCTAGCTTTGTGCCTTCCGTAAGCTATGTGTCCTAGCAGACCAGGCTTCTCATGCAACAGACCCAGGTAGGCTTTTAGAACAAGGAAAATATATTCACTCAAACAAGGCACTGTACTATTACAAATCTGAGCAGCATGCAGCCACAAAAATGCAAAGCTGTGTTCTGGGTAGAAGAGGTGGCAGTAAATATAACCTGTAATGTTCCGGTAAAACACTACGTGCGCTACAATTCTATCCATTCTATCCAGAATTTGTTCTTAACTGACTTGCCTAGTTAAATAAACGTTAAATAAAATACAAAATATAAAAAAATATAGCCTCACTTCTGTTATTTTATTGTTGCTCCTTAATTTCTATTTTGTATTTTATTTTATGTTTTATTTCAGTTTATTTTAGTAACTACTTTCTTAACACTTATTTTTCTTAACTGCATTGTTGTTTAAGGGCTTGTAAGTAAGCATTTCACTGTAAGGTCTATAGCTGTTTTACATATTCAGCGCATGTGACGAATAAAATTTGATTTGAAATACTGTGTGTATCTCTTAAGCATTGGTGCATTCACCTCACACACTTTTCACACCCTAATGCAAACTCTACACCTGCAGTCTGGCTGACAGACTCATTGATGGAGATAAGGAGGACATCAGAGAGACTATGTTAGAGCTCAGTAGGGTATTAGCAGGACCCTGTTGGTTCTGGAGATAAACAAGAATCTCTTGTGGTTCAGATGAATAGGTCTCAAGTGATTGGGTTGTGTCCCAAATGGCACCCTATTCCCTATGTAGTGCACTACTTTTGACCAGGGCTCTAAATAGGGAATAGGGTGCCATTTGGGATGCACACAAGGTCCAGGGGGGAGCAGGGCAGCCTTTGACCACTAGAGAGGAGGAGGAGGAGAGGAAAACAGGATGGTGGAGGAGAGGAAGACAGGATGGTGGTGGAGAGGAAGACAGGATGTAGAGGAGAGGAAGACAGGATGGTGGATGGTGGAGGAGAGGAAGACAGGATGTAGAGGAGAGGAAGACAGGGTGGTGGATGGTGGAGGAGAGGAAGACAGGATGTAGAGGAGAGGAAAACAGGATGGTGGAGGAGAGGAAGACAGGATGGTGGTGGAGAGGAAGACAGGATGGTGGTGGAGAGGAAGACAGGATGGTGGAGGAGAGGAAGACAGGATGGTGGTGGAGAGGAAGACAGGATGGTGGAGGAGAGGAAGACAGGATGGTGGTGGAGAGGAAGACAGGATGGTGGAGGAGAGGAAGACAGGATGGTGGAGGAGAGGAAGACAGGATGAAGGGAGGGGAGGAAGACAGGATGGTGAAGGAGAGGAAGAGATGATGGTGGAGGAGAGGAAGATAGGATGTAGAGGAGAGGAAGATAGGATGTAGAGGAGAGGAAGATAGGATGGTGCAGGAGAGGAAGAGATGATGGTGGAGGAGAGGAAGACAGGATGGTGGAGGAGAGGAAGACAGGATGGGGGAGGAGAGGAAGACAGGATGGTAGAGGAGAGGAAGAGATGATGGTGGAGGAGAAGGAATGAGTGGGACTGGCAGCAGGGCATGGTGAGACAGATGGTCTTGAGGGTCCATATGGGTGGGCAGAGAGTGTGTGTGTGTGTGTGTGTGTGTGTGTGTGTGTGTGTGTGTGTGTGTGTGTGTGTGTGTGTGTGTGTGTGTGTGTGTGTGTGTGTGTTGGAGACGTGGGTGCATATCCCCTTGTGGGGTTTTCAGCCACTCTCCTGATGCCTCAGTGGGAAAAACTGACCCTCAGTGTGAGTGGTCTGTCTGGGGGAGCATGGACAAGAACACACTCCACCACCATCACCACCGTCGTGCTGCCAACACACACCAACACAACACAAAACAGCACCCACCCACGCACACACACACACGCACACACGGTGCATGAGTCAGACAGAAAAAAAGAGAAGTCGTGTGAAGACCAGATTGGACACTCATTCCAGGATTATTTTGAGATGAGAATTTCTTAAGTACAAGTCGCATCCAGCTAATTACTTTTCAAGATAGTCTTGAGAAGAACAAGGTAGGTTTAGAAGTGTATAAGTTGAACTAAAAGTGACGATGAAGAATTAATTGCATTTTCCACGAGAAGTATAGAATGAACCAGCTGACCTAAATAATAATGGGATCTAGAATGGATAAGAGAGAACAATGAGAGAAAAAAAAATGTACTCCATTTTCTATGAGATGTATAGAATGAAGTAAAACAGACACATAGTGTACAGCTCCATGAGTAACAGGTCAGCAACAGAGAGACCTTATCAGAGACAGAAGATTGGACAGGATGGATTTAGTACGTCAACTAACATTTTGACTATTTCTCATCCCCAGTAGTTATAAAGGAAACATAAATAACTCTCTGCGTCAGAAATTACACCCAATTCCTTATGGCCCCTAGTCAAATGTAGTGCACTATGAAGGGAATAGGGTTCCAATTGGGACATATACACTGTCTCGTCTCGTGTGAATGATGACAGCTAAAGAGCCATTAAATAACCGTGACAGACCGTTACCGTAATGACATTCACATTCACTCAAACTCGTTTCAAGTTTAGTCTGCATGTTAAATTGCACCCTATTCCCTATATAGTGCACTACGTTTGACCTGGGCCTACAGGATGGAATTTGGGATGCTGCATTACTCTTTGTTTGGTTCCCTGCATATTCTCTGCACTATTAGGAAGTAATACCCTGGGATCAGCGTCACAGTGACAGCCTCTATGGCATTAAACAATGGGTGCTAGATTTGAGGTGAAGGGAATCACTTTGGCTACATGACAGAATATCCTGGACAGGCAGCCAGGCATGGGTCGCGGACATATGCTACGTCCCAAATGGCACTCTATTCCTTATATAGTGCACTACTTTTGATCAGGGCCCATTATTTAACTATGTAGGGAATAGGGTGCCATTTGGGATGCAGGCACAGATGATAAAGTGTGAAACAGTCATGAACACATGATCAGAGACAAATGAGCTTATAGGCCTATTTCTGAAAGGAGGTTTGAAAGGAAGGAGCGCATAATGAAATGTATAATTTATCCAGAGATTCTACAGGGCACTATAAAATAAACATGAGAAAGAAATAGAATGTTAATCTGCTTCTGGCTAGGAACATATAGAAAACAGCCATTCGTTTCAGTCACAGTGCTGTCACGTGTGTGTGTGTGTGTGTGTGTGTGTGTGTGTGTGTGTGTGTGTGTGTGTGTGTGTGTGTGTGTGTGTGTGTGTGTAGGGGGTAGGATGAGGGTGTGTTGGGGATGAGGAAACATGACAGGTGACAAATGAAGGAATGACAGACATGAGTCAGCGTGAGATGGTAAACAGACCCATGCCCACTCCCACTCTCTTGTAACAACGAGAGAGCGACAGAGAGAGAGCGAGAAAGAGAGGGAGTAGAAAGGCAGTTATATACAGGACAGGAACAAAGAAGAAAAAATATGAAGATAACTATGAAAAGGAGGGAAGGAGGGTGTGACTATTTTCTTACTATGACTAAACACGGTCTCCAGAGATGAACTCTTGAACTATCAATCAATGCTCAGGCTGGGTCTGATCCCGGCCACTGTCAAAATCCATAATCAAAGATCCAGCGTTGTGCCAAAAGGTGCTTAATCTGTGTTTTCTGTTAGAGGAGAGAGAATGTGTGCAGCCCCAGAGCCTGTGGCATGCAGGGAGAGAGCATGGCCATGCATATTTAACAACTACACTGAGAGGAGAGGAGAGGAGAGGAGAGAAGAGAAGAGAAGGAGGGAGACAAAAGTTTGGTGCTGGTGCTATACCTCTCATTTTCTCTCGCTATCTCTCTCTCTCTCACACACACACACAGGTCCATAGGTCATGCGGACAGGCTATGATAGGTTGGTTTGCTTTTTGTTTGCGTGTGTGCATGCATATGTGTGTATGAATGTGGGTTTGTTTGTGTTATGTAGAGGTATATCCACCACTCTACTGCATGTGTCACAGTCCAAGACGTTTGGGTGACAGAATGACGGAGACACGCAGTACAGCAGATCTGCAGATAATACATTTCCCATCTTGCTCGGGATTCTGTGACTGTTAATTTGAGGGTCTACCCAGAGCTAATCAAAGAGATGTTCCCGTTCTAACATAAAACACCAGCCATTCACACCATTCTGAATCCCTGCTAATGCAAATAGGCTACTCAATAAAAACACTTGAGCCTAGCACAAATTGACTGGCCAGTGAACTTTGTGAAGGCTCGGCTCTAAGGCTGTTTAGGATCAAAACAAGTTTCAACATCAACTAAATCACAAAGCTTCAACTCAATTTTCTGTCCCTTTTACTTGTGTTGGTGAAATCTATCATTGTTTTCTGAGCTCTTTTTCCAAGTCAGGCTACAAAGTGATCATAGTGCTGCTGACGGTATGTCGATCGGGACACAAATACCCGTTTGGATAAATAGATTGTTTTCATCTTAATGACTCATGTATGGGAGAAGCTGAGTAGATTTTAAAGTGATATTCTCTTCTAACAGCAGAAAGTTTCAGATCAATAGATGGCTCAGTGTTGTTTACGAGTGCCAAACTACCTCCGCATTGCACACATAAAACACACACACACGCACACACACACACACACACACACACGCGCACACACAGGCTGGGGAATACAATAAGACATTACACAAATAGAGAACACACACTAAGGAATACATCCAATCTCGTACTGATCACACTCAGCCCAGCCTGATTACAAACAACTTAAAGTGTGCTCATGTATTGATTCATCTAAAGTAGAAATTAAACAGTTGTTGGTCCTGGTATTGAACAGAAAACACGGTGTATTAACATGATGAATAGATAAACTGTTCAGAAACATATTCTATTCTTATTTACAATTAAAGTTATTCCAAAATGACACAATACATTATTTACCATTCATTTCTATTGGGCACAACATTACTGTCACGGCAGATTTTCTCCTCTTCCTCTGAAGAGGTGAAACAAGGATCGGACCAATATACGGCCTGGTAAGTGTCCATGGTATTTAATATGAAAACTCAACATTAACACAAATACAAAACAACAAAGTGAACTGGCAACGAAACAGTCCCGAGTGGCACAAACACTGACACAGGAAACAATCACCCACCAAAATACCCAAAGAACATGGCTGCCTAAATATGGATCCCAATCAGACACAATGATAAGCACCTGCCTCTAATTAAGAACTAATCTAGTCAACTATAGACTTACATAAACACCTAGAAAGGAAACAGCCCCATAAACATGCAAAACCCCTAGACAAGACCAAACACATACATCACCCATGTCACACCCTGACCTAACCAAAATAACAAGGAAAACAAAGAACACTAAGGTCAGGGTGTGACAATTATCCGAAACACAACCTATACAAACTGAAAATGCATCCAATGTGTTGTAGAGTCACAAGCTTGTTGTGGTTATTGTGTGCTCAGGAATATGGGACCAATCATTGTTAATAGTTGACTAAATGTAATACAATATGAGTGAATTTGTCCCCAAAATGAAGACACCTTCAAATGGGGGGACTAGATACATAGAGTGTTTTTTATTTCAAAACGGAAAATCAGATATGTATGAAAATACCCTCAGATAAAAGGTGACATTATAATGTCGTCTCATATAAAACATTTGATCTTAAATCCAAAATGCTGGAGTACAGAGCAAATGTAAAGGTTTAAGCTTCACTGTCTAAAGAAATACGTAGGGGAGTGTATACGCCTGTAATACAATGACATTATATTAACTTAAATTCAACTTTAGTCTAAGCTAACATCTGATGTTTTTAGCAGCTTCATCATAAGCTTTATCAGCTTTCCTGTTTTGGCACTGTGGAGTAGTATTCCACAGGTAATTGCACCAGGTACTAAATATAGACTCATGTATTATAAAACATACACCCTGTGAATACCACATTCCAGTAGAAGCAACAGTGCAGTTCAGGTTTTGTTGGTTTGAAAACATTCATCAGGGAAATGGAGAGCATGTTTCTTTTTATGTGCTCATCTTCCCTCCCTCTCCTCCCTCATTCCTCTCTCCCCTCCTCTCTCCCGTGTCTCTTTCCTCTCTCCCCTCCTCTCTCCCCTGCCTGATTCCTCTCTCCCGACCATCCCCTCCCTCTTTCCTCTCTCCCCTCCTCTCTCCAGTGCCTCTTTCCTCTCTCCCCTCCTCTCTCCCCTGCCTGATTCCTCTCTCCCGACCAACCCCTCCCTCTTTTCTCTCTCCCTTCCTCTTTCCTCTCTCCCACTCCTCTCACACCCTTCCCCCTTCACCCCCCCTCTTTCACCCACTCTCCCCTCCCTCTTTTCTTTCCCCACCTCCTTCCACTTTCTCTCCTCTCCTCTCCCTCCCTCTCCTCCCAACCTCTCCTCTCTCTTCCTTTCCTCTTACCCTCTCCTCTTTCTATCTCTTCTTCTTTCTCCTACCTCTCTCTCTCGTCACTGGCTCCCTCCATCTCAACACACATACCCTTTCCTGTCCCTAATTCCACGTTCCCTCCCCCCTGTCCTCCCTTCCTCCCCGTTCTCCATCCATAATTTTCCTCCCTCCCTGTCCACCAATTCTCACCTTCCTCTCTCTCTCCCGGTCCACCCTCGCTCCATGTCCTCCCTCTCTCTCTCTTACTCTCTTTCTCTCTCTCTACTCTCTCTCACTCTCTCTCTGCCTCCCTGTCCTCCATCTCCCCCTCCCGCTCACTTTCTGCATCTGTCATCCTCCTATCTGCAGTCAGCCAGCCCTGTGCTGCTCTGTGAGGGCCTGTCTCCTCTCCTGTGGAGTGTTGCAGCTCTTAGAGGAGAACAATGGGAATTGGGCTCATTTCAGCTATGCATAATTCATCACAACCAGGCACCAGTGCTCCTTAAAGACCTAACTCATTCTCTCTCTCTCACACACACACACAAACACACACACACGCGCGCACATACGCACACACACACACACATACCCACTCTCTCTCTCACACTCTCAATCAGTCTCTTCACCTCTCTCTCTCTGCTTCTACATTTCTAAGCTAGAAATATTCTCAACCCTGCGTGCGCATTTATGAATTGTAACTGTTGTGGGTATCATATTTTGTCAGATGTCATATTTACAGTACCAGTCAAATAACACATATGGAATCACGTAGTAAACAAAAAAAGTGTTAAATAAATCTAAATATATTTTTGATTTGAGATTCTTCAAAGTAGCCACCCTTTGCCTTCATGACAGCTTTGCACGCTTTGCATTCTCTCAACCAGCTCCACCTGGAATGATTTTCCAACAGTCTTGAAGGAGTTCCCACATATGTTGAGCACATTTGGTTTTCCAACTCATCCCACTCATCCCAAACCATCTCAGTTGTGTTGAGGTCGGGTGATTGTGGAGGCCAGGTCATCTGATGCACTACTCCATCACTCTCCTTCTTGGTCAATTAGCCCTTTCACTGCCTGGAGAAGTGTTGGGTCATTGTCCTGTTGAAAAACAAATGATAGTCCCACTAAGCGAATATGTGGACAACTACAAATACCTAGGTGTCTGGTTAGACTGTAAACTCTGTAAAGTCTCCTTCCATACTCACATTATTAAACATCTCTAATCCAAAATTAAATCTAGAATCGGCTTCCTATTTCACAGCAAAGCCTCCTTCACTCTTCACTTCACTACTACCCACCACTGTGACCTGTATGCTCTCATCGGCTGGCCCTCGCTTCATATTCATCGCCAAACCCACTGGCTCCAGGTCATCTGTAAGTCTTTGCTAAGTAAAGCCCTGCCTTATCTCAGCTCACTGGTCACCATAGCAGCACCCATCAGTAGCAAGCAACCCAGCAGGTATATTTCATTGGTCACCCCCAAAGCCAATTCCTCCTTTGCCCGCCTTTCCTTCCAGTTCTCTGCTGCCAATGACTGGAACGAATTGCAAAAATCACTGAAGCTGGAGACTCATATCTCCCTCACAAACTTTAAGCATCAGCTGTCAGAGCAACCTACAGATCATTGCACCTGTACATAGCCCACCTGCAAATAGCCCATCCAACTACCCATCCCCATATTGTTTGTTTGTTGTTTTTTTGCTCCTTTGCACCCCAGTATCTCTACTTGCACATTCATCTTCTGCACATCTATCACTCCAGTGTTAAATTGCTAAATTGTAATTACTTTGCCACTACGGCCTATTTATTATTTATTGCCTCCCTAATCTTACCTCATTTGTACACACTGTATATAGACTTTTCAATTGTGTTATTGACTGTACGTTTGTTTATTCCATGTGTAACTCTGTGTTGTTGTTTGTGTCACACTGCTTTGCTTTATCTTGGCCAGGTCGCAGTTGAAAATGAGAACTTGTTCTCAACCAGCCTACCTGGTTAAATAAAGGTGAAATAAAATAAATAGAAAAATAAAAAGCGCAAACCAGATGGGATGGTGTATCGCTGCAGAATGATGTGGTAGACATGCTGGATAAGTGTGCCTTGAATTCTAAATAAATCACCGACAGTGTCACCAGCAAAGCACCCCCACACCATCACACCATCACACCATCACACCTACTCCATGCTCCCCACATGCGGAGATCATCCGTTCACCTACTCCTCGTCTCACAAAGACACGGCGATTGGAACCAAAAATCTCAAATTTGGACTCATCAGACCAAAGGACAGATTGTTACCGGTCTAATGTCCATTGTTCATGTTTCTTGGCCCAAGCAAGTCTCTTCTTATTGGTGTCATTTAGTAGTGGTTTCTTTGCAGCAATTCGACCATGAAGGCCTGGCTCCTCTGAACAGTTGATGTTGAGATGCGTCTGTTACTTGAACAATTTCTGAGGCTGGTAACTCCAATGAACTTATCCTCTGCAGCAGAGGTAACCCTGAGTCTTCCTTTCCTGTGGCAGTCCTCATAAGAGCCAGTTTTGAAGAAACTTTCAAAGTTCTGTACATTTTCCGTATTGACTGACCTTCATGTCTTTAAGTAATGATGGACTGTCCTTTCATATATTTAGATTTGGTTAACACTTTTTTGGTTACTACATGATCCCATATATGTTATTTCATAGTTTTGATGTCTTCACTATTATTCTACAGAAAATAGTAAAAATAAAGAAAAACCCTTGCATGAGTAGGTGGTCCAAACTTTTGCTTAGTACTGTACTTAAAGACCATTTCTCACATGCATATTTACAGCTCACTGCAGGACCTGTATACATAAATCAAGATCCCCTCTCAAACACATTTAAACCAAGTCTGAACAACAACAGCAGTTTCTCTGGGGAGCAAATTAGAAGCTTTTTCCAAAGTAGATTTATAAAAGTAGTATTGTGGTAAAGCAACACTAACAAAGAATGTGAAGTGGGACAACAGAAAAGGATAGAGCCGCAGCAGGACAGTGGGGTTGCTTGGCACAGGGGGCTTCCCTGGAGTTGGTGGTAAATATAGACTCCTTGGCCAGATGTGACTGCTCTGTGACTCACTGTCAATGTTTCCTCTTTGACCACATCAAATCAAATTTGTCACATGCGTCAAATACAGGTGTAGACCTTACAGTGAAATGCTTACTTACAAGCCCTAACCAACAGGTGTAGACCTTACAGTGAAATGCTTACTTACAAGCCCTAACCAACAGGTGTAGACCTTACAGTGAAATGCTTACTTACAAGCCCTAACCAACAGGTGTAGACCTTACAGTGAAATGCTTACTTACAAGCCCTAACCAACAGGTGTAGACCTTACAGTGAAATGCTTACTTACAAGCCCTAACCAACAGGTGTAGACCTTACAGTGAAATGCTTACTTACAAGCCCTAACCAACAGGTGTAGACCTTACAGTGAAATGCTTACTTACAAGCCCTAACCAACAGGTGTAGACCTTACAGTGAAATGCTTACTTACAAGCCCTAACCAACAGGTGTAGACCTTACAGTGAAATGCTTACTTACAAGCCCTAACCAACAATGTAGATTCTAAAAATACCCCCCCAAAAAATAAGAATAACAAATAAAAATAACAAATCATTTAAGAGCAGCAGTAAAATAACAATAGTGAGGCTATATCCAGGGGGTACCGGTACAGATACGATAAACATATATAGTGAGAGGGGAGAGAGAGAGGGGATATGGGGGGAGAGGGAGATGGAGTGAGAAAGGGGGGAAAGTGGGGAGCGGGAGAGAGAGACAGAGAGAGAGGGGGGCTGGTAGATAGGGGGAGAGAGCGAGAGAGAGAGAGAGAGAGAGAGAGAGAGAGAGGGAATAAGAAATATGGGAGTGAAATTAATCCATTCCATTCTCCTCTCTTCTCCTGCAAGGTCAAAATACTCTCATGTTGGTGGGAAGTACTCCAAGACTCAACTGCCATAAAACAGAGAATAGCTTTCCTTGAACAGCAGTGGATGGATCATCAAATAAATGAATACATTAGTACATAAGACGGTTATATAGTAGTTAACATACTGTACTGAATATCAGAGCCAAAGCCCAGGTGACTGTGAAACCAATATGCTGTATGCTATGCATGCATGCATGAACAATTAGGCAGCTCAGAGCTAGCATAACACAAGTCCAAGCATAAAGCACTACATCTTCAGCCAAACATATACTAAGCTGGTGCACTGATAAAAGATAGCCACCCCCCCTATCTCTCTCATCTCCCCCATAAATGGAACACTAGTCACTTTAATAATGCCACTTTAAGAATGTTTACTTATCACATTAATTATCTCATATGTATATACTGTATACTGTATCCTTCACTATCTATTCTTTACTATCTATTGCATCTTAGCCGCTCTATCTCTGCTCATCCATATGTTTGGGGTTTTATTTTATTTAAAGTTTTATTACGTTTTCTTGTTTTTCAATCAACCAACAAAACACATTCCACATTCACAGATGTGACAGGCTTTAAAACACATTCCACATTCACAGATGTGACAGGCTTTAAAAACACATTCACATTCACAGATATGACAGGCTTTAAAAACACATTCCACATTCACAGATGTGACAGGCTTTAAAAACACATTCCACATTCACAGATGTGACAGGCTTTAAAAACACATTCCACATTCACAGATGTGACAGGCTTTAAAAACACATTCCACATTCACAGATGTGACAGGCTTTAAAAACACATTCCACATTCACAGATGTGACAGGCTTTAAAAACACATTCCACATTCACAGATGTGACAGGCTTTAAAAACACATCCACATTCACAGATGTGACAGGCTTTAAAAACACATTCCACATTCACAGATGTGACAGGCTTTAAAAACACATTCCACATTCACAGATGTGACAGGCTTTAAAAACACATTCCACATTCACAGATGTGACAGGCTTTAAAAACACATTCCACATTCACAGATGTGACAGGCTTTAAAAACACATTCCACATTCACAGATGTGACAGGCTTTAAAAACACATTCCACATTCACAGATGTGACAGGCTTTAAAAACACATTCCACATTCACAGATGTGACAGGCTTTAAAAACACATTCCACATTCACAGATGTGACAGGCTTTAAAACACATTCCACATTCACAGATGTGACAGGCTTTAAAAACACATTCCACATTCACAGATGTGACAGGCTTTAAAAACACATTCCACATTCACAGATGTGACAGGCTTTAAAAACACATTCCACATTCACAGATGTGACAGGCTTTAAAAACACATTCCACATTCACAGATGTGACAGGCTTTAAAACACATTCCACATTCACAGATGTGACAGGCTTTAAAAACACATTCCACATTCACAGATGTGACAGGCTTTAAAAACACATTCCACATTCACAGATGTGACAGGCTTTAAAAACACATTCCACATTCACAGATGTGACAGGCTTTAAAAACACATTCCACATTCACAGATGTGACAGGCTTTAAAAACACATTCCACATTCACAGATGTGACAGGCTTTAAAAACACATTCCACATTCACAGATGTGACAGGCTTTAAAAACACATTCCACATTCACAGATGTGACAGGCTTTAAAAACACATTCCACATTCACAGATGTGACAGGCTTTAAAAACACATTCCACATTCACAGATGTGACAGGCTTTAAAAACACATTCCACATTCACAGATGTGACAGGCTTTAAAAACACATTCCACATTCACAGATGTGACAGGCTTTAAAAACACATTCCACATTCACAGATGTGACAGGCTTTAAAAACACATTCCACATTCACAGAT
Organism: Oncorhynchus kisutch; assembly: GCF_002021735.2. Taxonomy (NCBI): domain Eukaryota; kingdom Metazoa; phylum Chordata; class Actinopteri; order Salmoniformes; family Salmonidae; genus Oncorhynchus; species Oncorhynchus kisutch. The sequence continues at coordinate 31,525,314 of NC_034196.2, forward strand.
GTGACAGGCTTTAAAAACACATTCCACATTCACAGATGTGACAGGCTTTAAAACACATTCCACATTCACAGATGTGACAGGCTTTAAAAACACATTCCACATTCACAGATGTGACAGGCTTTAAAAACACAAGTCTGAACAACAACAGCAGTTTCTCTGGGGAGCAAATTAGAAGCTTTTTCCAAAGTAGATTTATAAAAGTAGTATTGTGGTAAAGCAACACTAACAAAGAATGTGAAGTGGGACAACAGAAAAGGATAGAGCCGCAGCAGGACAGTGGGGTTGCTTGGCACAGGGGGCTTCCCTGGAGTTGGTGGTAAATATAGACTCCTTGGCCAGATGTGACTGCTCTGTGACTCACTGTCAATGTTTCCTCTTTGACCACATCAAATCAAATTTGTCACATGCGTCAAATACAGGTGTAGACCTTACAGTGAAATGCTTACTTACAAGCCCTAACCAACAGGTGTAGACCTTACAGTGAAATGCTTACTTACAAGCCCTAACCAACAGGTGTAGACCTTACAGTGAAATGCTTACTTACAAGCCCTAACCAACAGGTGTAGACCTTACAGTGAAATGCTTACTTACAAGCCCTAACCAACAGGTGTAGACCTTACAGTGAAATGCTTACTTACAAGCCCTAACCAACAGGTGTAGACCTTACAGTGAAATGCTTACTTACAAGCCCTAACCAACAGGTGTAGACCTTACAGTGAAATGCTTACTTACAAGCCCTAACCAACAGGTGTAGACCTTACAGTGAAATGCTTACTTACAAGCCCTAACCAACAGGTGTAGACCTTACAGTGAAATGCTTACTTACAAGCCCTAACCAACAATGTAGATTCTAAAAATACCCCCCCAAAAAATAAGAATAACAAATAAAAATAACAAATCATTTAAGAGCAGCAGTAAAATAACAATAGTGAGGCTATATCCAGGGGGTACCGGTACAGATACGATAAACATATATAGTGAGAGGGGAGAGAGAGAGGGGATATGGGGGGAGAGGGAGATGGAGTGAGAAAGGGGGGAAAGTGGGGAGCGGGAGAGAGAGACAGAGAGAGAGGGGGGCTGGTAGATAGGGGGAGAGAGCGAGAGAGAGAGAGAGAGAGAGAGAGAGAGAGGGAATAAGAAATATGGGAGTGAAATTAATCCATTCCATTCTCCTCTCTTCTCCTGCAAGGTCAAAATACTCTCATGTTGGTGGGAAGTACTCCAAGACTCAACTGCCATAAAACAGAGAATAGCTTTCCTTGAACAGCAGTGGATGGATCATCAAATAAATGAATACATTAGTACATAAGACGGTTATATAGTAGTTAACATACTGTACTGAATATCAGAGCCAAAGCCCAGGTGACTGTGAAACCAATATGCTGTATGCTATGCATGCATGCATGAACAATTAGGCAGCTCAGAGCTAGCATAACACAAGTCCAAGCATAAAGCACTACATCTTCAGCCAAACATATACTAAGCTGGTGCACTGATAAAAGATAGCCCCCCCCCCTATCTCTCTCATCTCCCCCATAAATGGAACACTAGTCACTTTAATAATGCCACTTTAAGAATGTTTACTTATCACATTAATTATCTCATATGTATATACTGTATACTGTATCCTTCACTATCTATTCTTTACTATCTATTGCATCTTAGCCGCTCTATCTCTGCTCATCCATATGTTTGGGGTTTTATTTTATTTAAAGTTTTATTAAGTTTTCTTGTTTTTCAATCAACCAACAAAACACATTCCACATTCACAGATGTGACAGGCTTTAAAACACATTCCACATTCACAGATGTGACAGGCTTTAAAAACACATTCCACATTCACAGATGTGACAGGCTTTAAAAACACATCCACATTCACAGATGTGACAGGCTTTAAAAACACATTCCACATTCACAGATGTGACAGGCTTTAAAAACACATTCCACATTCACAGATGTGACAGGCTTTAAAAACACATTCCACATTCACAGATGTGACAGGCTTTAAAAACACATTCCACATTCACAGATGTGACAGGCTTTAAAAACACATTCCACATTCACAGATGTGACAGGCTTTAAAAACACATTCCACATTCACAGATGTGACAGGCTTTAAAAACACATTCCATATTCACAGATGTGACAGGCTTTAAAACACATTCCACATTCACAGATGTGACAGGCTTTAAAAACACATTCCACATTCACAGATGTGACAGGCTTTAAAACACATTCCACATTCACAGATGTGACAGGCTTTAAAACACATTCCACATTCACAGATGTGACAGGCTTTAAAAACACATTCCACATTCACAGATGTGACAGGCTTTAAAAACACATTCCACATTCACAGATGTGACAGGCTTTAAAAACACATTCCACATTCACAGATGTGACAGGCTTTAAAAACACATTCCACATTCACAGATGTGACAGGCTTTAAAACACATTCCACATTCACAGATGTGACAGGCTTTAAAAACACATTCCACATTCACAGATGTGACAGGCTTTAAAAACACATTCCACATTCACAGATGTGACAGGCTTTAAAAACACATTCCACATTCACAGATGTGACAGGCTTTAAAAACACATTCCACATTCACAGATGTGACAGGCTTTAAAAACACATTCCACATTCACAGATGTGACAGGCTTTAAAAACACATTCCACATTCACAGATGTGACAGGCTTTAAAAACACATTCCACATTCACAGATGTGACAGGCTTTAAAAACACATTCCACATTCACAGATGTGACAGGCTTTAAAAACACATTCCACATTCACAGATGTGACAGGCTTTAAAAACACATTCCACATTCACAGATGTGACAGGCTTTAAAAACACATTCCACATTCACAGATGTGACAGGCTTTAAAAACACATTCCACATTCACAGATGTGACAGGCTTTAAAAACACATTCCACATTCACAGATGTGACAGGCTTTAAAAACACATTCCACATTCACAGATGTGACAGGCTTTAAAACACATTCCACATTCACAGATGTGACAGGCTTTAAAACACATTCCACATTCACAGATGTGACAGGCTTTAAAAACACATTCCACATTCACAGATGTGACAGGCTTTAAAAACACATTCCACATTCACAGATGTGACAGGCTTTAAAACACATTCCACATTCACAGATGTGACAGGCTTTAAAAACACATTCCACATTCACAGATGTGACAGGCTTTAAAAACACATTCCACATTCACAGATGTGACAGGCTTTAAAACACATTCCACATTCACAGATGTGACAGGCTTTAAAAACACATTCCACATTCACAGATGTGACAGGCTTTAAAAACACATTCCACATTCACAGATGTGACAGGCTTTAAAAACACATTCCACATTCACAGATGTGACAGGCTTTAAAAACACATTCCACATTCACAGATGTGACAGGCTTTAAAAACACATTCCACATTCACAGATGTGACAGGCTTTAAAACACATTCCACATTCACAGATGTGACAGGCTTTAAAAACACATTCCACATTCACAGATGTGACAGGCTTTAAAAACACATTCCACATTCACAGATGTGACAGGCTTAAAAACACATTCCACATTCACAGATGTGACAGGCTTAAAAACACATTCCACATTCACAGATGTGACAGGCTTTAAAAACACATTCCACATTCACAGATGTGACAGGCTTTAAAAACACATTCCACATTCACAGATGTGACAGGCTTTAAAAACACATTCCACATTCACAGATGTGACAGGCTTTAAAAACACATTCCACATTCACAGATGTGACAGGCTTTAAAAACACATTCCACATTCACAGATGTGACAGGCTTTAAAAACACATTCCACATTCACAGATGTGACAGGCTTTAAAACACATTCCACATTCACAGATGTGACAGGCTTTAAAAACACATTCCACATTCACAGATGTGACAGGCTTTAAAAACACATTCCACATTCACAGATGTGACAGGCTTTAAAAACACATTCCACATTCACAGATGTGACAGGCTTTAAAAACACATTCCACATTCACAGATGTGACAGGCTTTAAAAACACATTCCACATTCACAGATGTGACAGGCTTTAAAAACACATTCCACATTCACAGATGTGACAGGCTTTAAAAACACATTCCACATTCACAGATGTGACAGGCTTTAAAAACACATTCCACATTCACAGATGTGACAGGCTTTTAAAAACACATTCCACATTCACAGATGTGACAGGCTTTAAAAACACATTCCACATTCACAGATGTGACAGGCTTTAAAAACACATTCCACATTCACAGATGTGACAGGCTTTAAAACACATTCCACATTCACAGATGTGACAGGCTTTAAAAACACATTCCACATTCACAGATGTGACAGGCTTTAAAAACACATTCCACATTCACAGATGTGACAGGCTTTAAAAACACATTCCACATTCACAGATGTGACAGGCTTTAAAAACACATTCCACATTCACAGATGTGACAGGCTTTAAAAACACATTCCACATTCACAGATGTGACAGGCTTTTAAAAACACATTCCACATTCACAGATGTGACAGCTTTAAAAACACATTCCACATTCACAGATGTGACAGGCTTTAAAAACACATTCCACATTCACAGATGTGACAGGCTTTAAAAACACATTCCACATTCACAGATGTGACAGGCTTTGAAAAATTATAAGGCAAAAAATATAATAATAATACATTCGAAAAAATTACAAATTAAAATACAATTAAAATGAAAGATAAAGTCAGATAAAACAATTATTTTTCTTAATCTATTTATTTTCCTTGGTGCATATATACAGTGCCTTGCGAAAGTATTCGGCCCCCTTGAACTTTGCGACCTTTTGCCACATTTCAGGCTTCAAACATAAAGATATAAAACTGTATTTTTTTGTGAAGAATCAACAACAAGTGGGACACAATCATGAAGTGGAACAACATTTATTGGATATTTCAAACTTTTTTAACAAATCAAAAACTGAAAAATTGGGCGTGCAAAATTATTCAGCCCCTTTACTTTCAGTGCAGCAAACTCTCTCCAGAAGTTCAGTGAGGATCTCTGAATGATCCAATGTTGACCTAAATGACTAATGATGATAAATACAATCCACCTGCGTGTAATCAAGTCTCCGTATAAATGCACCTGCACTGTGATAGTCTCAGAGGTCCGTTAAAAGTGCAGAGAGCATCATGAAGAACAAGGAACACACCAGGCAGGTCCGAGATACTGCCAGAGGCTCCGTCCCCAACAAGAAGAGCAGGGGGGACAGCGAGCACCCCTGTCTTGTGCCCCGTTCCAGGGGGAATCTGTCAGAGTTCAGTCCATTAGTAGTCACCATGGCATTTGGATGAGAGTATAGTGATTTGATCCATTTAATAAAATTTGGCCCCATATTGAACTTTTCTAAGACTGCAAACAGAAAGCTCCACTCCATCCTGTCAAACGCCTTCTCAGCATCCAGTGAAGCCAGCAGGACAGGGGTCTTCTGTGCGTTTACTTAATCAATGATATAAAAAAGATGGCGAATGTTATCAGAAGAGTATCTGTCTCTAATAAATCCAGTTTGGTCCGCTTTTATTATTTTGGGAAGAAGAGTGTTTAGTCTTTTGGCGAGCAATTTGGTAATTATTTTATAGTCGAAATCCAACAAGCTTATGGGCCGGAAGGACGAGCAGGATAGGGGGTCCTTGTCCTTTTTTAGCAACACTGTAATGCGGGCTGTGTGCATTGAGTCTGGGAGAACTCCGTTTTTGCAATAATCCTCCAGCATTGGCATGAAGATAGGGCGGAGCTGGGGCCAAAAAGCTTTGTAGAACTCTCTGGGGAATCCATCTGGGCCTGGGGACTTATTAGGTGGCATGGAGGTAATTGCCTCCAGGATCTCCTCAGGAGTGAAGGGGGAGTTGAGATCTTCTTGGTCGGTCTCTGATAGTTTAGGTAGCGAGATTTCCTCTAGGAAAGAGTGGAGTTCTGCCTCCGTGTGTTTTCTCTCAGAGGTATACAGTTTGCAGTAAAAATCATGAAAAGTTAAATTGATATTTTTGGGTCATATGTGACCTCGTCCTCTGCTGTTTGGATAGCCAGGATTGTACGCTCTGACTGCTCCTTTTTTAATTGGTAAGCAAGCAATCTACTGGGCCTATTGCTATACTCATGGTATTTCTGTTTAGTAAAGATTTTTTTTTTCTTTATCTCCCGAGTGTAGTCCAAATTCAGTTTGGCTTTGGCTGCTTTAAGATGACTCCAGGAGGTGCTGTCTAGGGATTGTTTATGTATTTTTTCACAGCATTCCAGCTCCCTCTCAAGATCTAGCCTGTGTGCTTCCATTGCTTTTTTCTTAGAGGAAGCATATGCAATTAGATGACCTCTTAGTGTGGCTTTAGCAGCGTCCCACATTGTGGCCGGAGAAACAGGAGAATCTTTATTGTCTTGTGTGTAGTTGTCTATCCATGTAGTTACCAATGTATGGAACGCTTCGTTTGATAGCATGGAGGTGTTGAATTTCCAGCTCTTTGACCTCGGGATGTTTTTGCAGAGGTCAAAGCGGAGGTGGACAAAGGCGTGATCTGAAAGTGCTATGGGTCCGATTGTACATGTGGCTGAATTTATGAAACTCTTTGGGATAAAAATGTAATCTATACGGGAGTAGGTGTTATGGACATTAGAGTAGTATGTATAGTCCATAGATGAGCTATTAGTCTCTCTCCAGATATCTATCAGTCCCATCTCTTTAGTAAGAGAGTTCAACATCTTTGCAGATCTAGGATTTGTGGTGGGGACTTGAGATGATATGTCTAGGGTTGGGTTAAGGGTACAATTAAAATCTCCGGCCACCACGCCAAAGGAGACACAATGCTCATTGAACAGGGTTATCATTTTTGACATGAAGGCAGGAGTATCTGTGTTAGGGTTGTATATGTTTAATATAGTAATTGGTTGACCATATAGTGACCCAGTTATCAAAATAAATCTCCCCTCCGGATCAGATATGTTTTTGTCAATTATGAATGGAACATTTTTATGGATAAGTATGGCTGTGCCTCTACTGTTTGATTTGAAAGATGAGAAATACACCTGTCCCACCCAAGCTCTATAGAGTTTGGCATGTTCAGCATCACAGAGGTGTCTCTTGTAATAGCGCGATGTCTGCTTTTTCCTTAGAGCATATAGTATCTTTTTCTGTTTTATTGCATGCCCTAGACCCTGGCAGTTCCATGTCAATAGATTTAAGGTACTAGTCATCGTCATCGAGCAGTAATCGAACTTTAGTGCAAGTCATCTCTGGGTAAAAGTGGATAGTAGTTATAGCTGTGTTCACATAAAAGGAAAATAAATGGTGTACATAAAATAATCATCTCTGAACACCCCAGCCGAGTTCCCAAAAAACTCGACACATCCCGTTGGATCTATTACCCCCCCGCTCAGTCTCAATTCTGTGTTCTGAATAAAACAAAAACCGGGAACAGTTAGCAACGCACAACGTCTCCCTCTCCCCACCAAAGAAATGCCTCATCCTCTCCACCCCGCATTGAGTAAATGACACAGTCGTCCAGACCACACTAAAAGAGGGGAGGAAAATAAAATCAAAGGCCCAGCCTACATATACCTCCCCCAAGGGACATAGGGAACCCCAAGTAATAATAACAACAACAAACAGGGATATAAAAGTAGGCTGAAACATTAGTAGGCCTAGGTTAGGCTATACAGCCCATCCCTCTCAGTTAAAGGAAAATAAATATAAATTGGACGGCTATAATGACATTTAGGGGGTGGGTCTTTAGATATCGTCTATTAGTTGTCTTACCTCCTTTAGCAATGGCATTAATCGCATTTAGTCATTAGTCCGTTTCTCATTGACCAGGATTGTCTTTCAAAAAACGTTTTGCCTCTTCGGGAGTTTTGAAGTGTCGCAAGGCTCCTTGGTGAAGAGTCCTGAGCTCGTTTGGGTATTTGAATCCCCTGAAGATGCCTCGGTCAATGGAGTATTTCTTCACTTCGTCAAATTCTCTGCGCTTTCGGCGTATTCCAGCTGACAGGTCCTGGTGTAAAGCGAGTTTGGCGTTTCCCACTGTGATGGTGTTGTTTTTCGCCGCCTGTAGGACTCGTTCCTTGTCGGTGAATCTCAGGAAACGTATGGTGATTGGGCGCGGTGGTTGTCTGGCTGCTGGTGGGGGCCTCAGTGCTCGGTGAGCTCTCTCAGGAACTATGGGCCTGTCGGTGGACATGTGGAGCCACTCGGGAAGTTTGTCTTGCAGGTAGCGGATCAGTGGCATGTTTCCCTCTTCTTTTTCGCCCAGATTGAATAGAACACAATTATTCCTTCGCCCCCTGTTTTCCAGGTCCTCTGTTTTCTCTTCCAGATGCTCGATTTTCTTTTTCGCATATGCTATTGTTTCCATGGCATCTGTCAATATGTTTTCCATGGATAGGATTCGCCCGTCTGCCTCATCCAGGCGCCCCGCGTTTATGGTTCTTGTTGTTGATGTCAGGCAAAGCATTTTCCAGGATTGTCACCTTGCCCCCTATCGCACTTAGCTGAGAGTTAATGGCATCTAATTTGGTGTTTAGTTCTGTACGTTGGGATCTCAACTCAGAAAGGATGTCTTCGACAGAGTGCGAGGTTGGCATTCGTTGTGCCTTTCGGGGGGGAGCGGGTCCTCTTGCTCCTGGCTAATGGCGCTAGTTTTTTCTGAAGCTAGCTTCTTCTTGGAGGCTTTTTCCGTCGCTAATGCTCGAGTCCAGGTAAAAATTTCACCTGTAGTGTCGCCTTTTGTAGCCGCCATGACTTTTTTTACTAAAGCTAAATGAGTTTGAACTTGTGGAGGTAAGATTAGGAATTGGAAAAGGGTCACGTGATCCTCCTCATCCATATGTTTTATATTTATATATTCTCATCCCATTCCTTTACTAGATTGTGTGTATTAGGTTTTGTTGTGGAATTGTTAGATATTACCTGTTAGATACTGCTGCATTGTCAGATCTAGAAGCATAAGCATTTAGCTACACTCACAATAACATCTGCTGACCATGTGTATGTGACCAATAACATTTTATTTTATTTGATGGTTTTTTTCTGGATCTGTTTTTAGTGTGGAGAGGTGGAGAGAATGGGTCTGTGTCCCAAATGGCACCATGTTTGTTAATTAGTCCACTACTTTTGACCAGATTCGTATGGGCCCTGGTCAAATGTAGTGTACTACAGTATATAGGAAATAGAGTGCCATTTGGAATGCAGAACTGTGACTGGGAGTGGGAGTGAGGGCAATTAGCTGGTGGCTGTTGCAGCATTTGTTATCCTGCTGTTGGAGTTAAAGTGACACCTGGGTGTTTGGTTCAGCTAGTCTAAGCTATTAACTCCCTCCTCTCTTCTCTCTATCTTACCGCCAGCCCCCATCTCCCTCCTCTCTATCTTACCCCTAGCCCCCATCTCCCCCTCTCATCTCTCATCTTTCTATCTTACCCCCAGCTTCCATCTCCTCCCTCTCATCTCTAATCTCTCTATTTTACCTCCAGCCTCCATCTCCTCCCTCTCATCTTTAATCTCTCTATTTTACCCCCAGGCCCATCTCCTTCCTCTCATCTGTAATCTCTCTATTTTACCCCCAGGCCTATTTTCCCTTCTCATCTCTAAATCTTACCTCCAGCCTCCATCACCTCCCTCTCGTCTCTCATCTTTCTATTTTACCCCCAGCCCCCAGCCCCCATCTCCCTCCTCTCTTCTCTATTTTACCCCCAGCCCCCATCTCCATTCTCTATCTTACCTCCAGCCCCCATCTCCCTCCTCTCATCTCTCTTCTCGCTGTTTTACCCCCAGACCCATCTCCCTCCTCTCTTTTCTCTATCTTACCCCATCTCCCTCCTCTCATCTCTCTTCTCGCTGTTTTACCCCCAGACCCATCTCCCTCCTCTCATCTCTCTATTTTACCCCCAGGCCCATCTACCCTCTCATCTCTCTATTTTACCCCCAACCCCCATCTCCCTCCTTCTCATCAATAATCTCTCTATTTTACCCCCAAACCCAAGCCCATTTCCCCCTCTCATCTCTAAATCTTACCTCCAGCCTCCATCTCCCTCTCTCATCTCTAATCTCTCTATTTTACCTCCAGGCCCATCTCCTCCCGCTCATCTCTAATCTCTCAATTTACCTCCAGCCTCCATCTCCTCCCTCTCATCTCTAATCTCTCTATTTTACCCCCAAGCCCAAGCCCATTTCCCCCTCTCATCTCTAAATCTTACCTCCAGCCTCCATCTCCATCTCTCATCTCTAACCTCTCAATTTACCTCCAGCCTCCATCTCCTCCCTCTCATCTCTAATCTCTCTATTTTACCCCCAAACCCAAGCCCATTTCCCCCTCTCATCTCTAAATCTTACCTCCAGCCTCCATCTCCCTCTCTCATCTCTAATCTCTGAATTTACCTGCAGCCTCCATTTCCCCCTCTCATCTCTAATCTCTCAATTTTACCCCCAGGCCCATCTCCCTCCTCTCATTTCTAATCTCTCTATTTTACCTCCAGCCTCAGCTCCTCTCTCTCATCTCTAATCTCTCAATTTACCTCCAGCCTCCATCTCCTCCCTCTCATCTCTAATCTCTCTATTTTACGTCCAGGCCCATCTCCCCCTCCCATCTCGAATATCTCTATCTTGCCTTCAGCCTCCATCTCCTCCCTCTCAGCACTCTATTTTTCTCTCTTCTTCTCTCCCTCCTTCCTAATTCATCCCCCTCTCCCCACCACTTCCTCTTGCAGTCTCTCTCTCTCCTTCCTCTCTCCCTCCTTCCTAATTCATCCCCCTCTCCCCACCACTTCCTCTTGTAGTCGCTCTCTCTCCTTCTTCTCTCCCTCCTTCCTAATTCATCCCCCTCTCCCCACCACTTCCTCTTGCAGTCTCTCTCTCTCCTTCCTCTCTCCCTCCTTCCTAATTCATCCCCCTCTCCCCACCACTTCCTCTTGTAGTCGCTCTCTCTCCTTCTTCTCTCCCTCCTTCCTAATTCATCCCCCTCTCCCCACCACTTCCTCTTGCAGTCTCTCTCTCTCCTTCCTCTCTCCCTCCTTCCTAATTCATCCCCCTCTCCCCACCACTTCCTCTTGCAGTCTCTCTCTCTCCTTCCTCTCTCCCTCCTTCCTAATTCATCCCCCTCTCCCCACCACTTCCTCTTGCAGTCTCTCTCTCTCCTTCCTCTCTCCCTCCTTCCTAATTCATCCCCCTCTCCCCACCACTTCCTCTTGCAGTCTCTCTCTCTCCTTCTTCTCTCCCTCCTTCCTAATTCATCCCCCTCTCCCCACCACTTCCTCTTGCAGTCTCTCTCTCTCCTTCCTCTCTCCCTCCTTCCTAATTCATCCCCCTCTCCCCACCACTTCCTCTTGCAGTCTCTCTCTCTCCTTCCTCTCTCCCTCCTTCCTAATTCATCCCCCTCTCCCCACCACTTCCTCTTGTAGTCGCTCTCTCTCCTTCTTCTCTCCCTCCTTCCTAATTCATCCCCCTCTCCCCACCACTTCCTCTTGCAGTCTCTCTCTCTCCTTCCTCTCTCCCTCCTTCCTAATTCATCCCCCTCTCCCCACCACTTCCTCTTGTAGTCGCTCTCTCTCCTTCTTCTCTCCCTCCTTCCTAATTCATCCCCCTCTCCCCACCACTTCCTCTTGCAGTCTCTCTCTCTCCTTCCTCTCTCCCTCCTTCCTAATTCATCCCCCTCTCCCCACCACTTCCTCTTGCAGTCTCTCTCTCTCCTTCCTCTCTCCCTCCTTCCTAATTCATCCCCCTCTCCCCACCACTTCCTCTTGCAGTCTCTCTCTCTCCTTCCTCTCTCCCTCCTTCCTAATTCATCCCCCTCTCCCCACCACTTCCTCTTGCAGTCTCTCTCTCTCCTTCCTCTCTCCCTCCTTCCTAATTCATCCCCCTCTCCCCACCACTTCCTCTTGCAGTCTCTCTCTCTCCTTCCTCTCTCCCTCCTTCCTAATTCATCCCCTCTCCCCACCACTTCCTCTTGCAGTCTCTCTCTCTCCTTCCTCTCTCCCTCCTTCCTAATTCATCCCCCTCTCCCCACCACTTCCTCTTGCAGTCTCTCTCTCTCCTTCTTCTCTCCCTCCTTCCTAATTCATCCCCCTCTCCCCACCACTTCCTCTTGCAGTCTCTCTCTCTCCTTCCTCTCTCCCTCCTTCCTAATTCATCCCCCTCTCCCCACCACTTCCTCTTGCAGTCTCTCTCTCTCCTTCCTCTCTCCCTCCTTCCTAATTCATCCCCCTCTCCCCACCACTTCCTCTTGCAGTCTCTCTCTCTCTCCTTCATCTCTCCCTCCTTCCTAATTCATCCCCCTCTCCCCACCACTTCCTCTTGCAGTCTCTCTCTCTCCTTCCTCTCTCCCTCCTTCCTAATTCATCCCCCTCTCCCCACCACTTCCTCTTGCAGTCTCTCTCTCTCCTTCCTCTCTCCCTCCTTCCTAATTCATCCCCCTCTCCCCACCACTTCCTCTTGCAGTCTCTCTCTCTCCTTCTTCTCTCCCTCCTTCCTAATTCATCCCCCTCTCCCCACCACTTCCTCTTGCAGTCTCTCTCTCTCCTTCCTCTCTCCCTCCTTCCTAATTCATCCCCCTCTCCCCACCACTTCCTCTTGCAGTCTCTCTCTCTCCTTCTTCTCTCCCTCCTTCCTAATTCATCCCCCTCTCCCCACCACTTCCTCTTGCAGTCTCTCTCTCTCTCCTTCATCTCTCCCTCCTTCCTAATTCATCCCCCTCTCCCCACCACTTCCTCTTGCAGTCTCTCTCTCTCCTTCCTCTCTCCCCCTGCAGAGTATTGTCATTCTTGTTTTAACTCTATTTTGGTTCTGCTTTCCCACCCTAGTTAGACTGAGGCGGTGGAGGCCAAGATTTTGTTTTTAAATATTCCTACACTCTCGCTCTCGTTCTCTTTCTGTACACACACATGGTACAGTATCATATCATCATTTTGTTATGATTATTCCACTTCCATGTAACGCTTATGTCACCCTAGATATTTCAGCATTGGGTATGTGTGCGTGGGAAGATCTTACAAGCATGTTTAACTAGGGAAATCTGTTATACATCTTCACCATACGTGCAGCTAACTAAAATCTCAGACCTCCCATTCCACCAGCAATACGTTATCTAGGTCCCAATCTGAGAGAGAGACTCAACATTCTCTATCTGTGTGGGAACACCTCACAGTGGAAGAGATTATAATGAGCATTGTGTGTGTGTGTGTGTGTGTGTGTGTGTGTGTGTGTGTGTGTGTGTGTGTGTGTGTGTGTGTGTGTGTGTGTGTGTGTGTGTGTGTGTGTGTGTGTGTGTGTGTGTGTGTGTGTGTGTGTGTGTGTGTGTGTGTGTGTGTGTGTTGTTTCCTGCAGTAAGAACTAGACAGAGTATTAGTGAGCCACTGGGAGGAATAAGCCCTACTCATTTGGATCGTGTCAGTCTATTACAGAGGTAGATGGAGAGACTCTGTTCTATCAGAGAGGCACAGCCCAGGGTGACGCCAATGTAATTACCTACTAATATAGCCAGGAGAGAGGGAGGGAGAGGTGGAAAGGGAGTGGGAGAGGGAGGGGGAGAGAGAAAGAGATTTGGGAGAGGGGTGGGGGAGAGAGGGGAGGTAGATATATAGGGGGGAGGGAGGAAAAGAAGGGGAAGGACGAAAAGGGGGTAGAGAGAGGGAGAGAGAGAGATTAGAGGGAGTTAGGAAAAGAGAAGGTGAGATAGAGGAAGAAATCAAAGAAATCGAAGGTGAGATAGAGGATGAAATCAAATGTAAAGACGAGGAATTCAGAGGCACAAGTTTCACGTACAGCAAAGAGATCCACAGAAAAGGTATTTAGAAGATCTTAAAGCAACTCACACCCTCAGGTGAAGAGACAGACAGTTTATATTGTATAGTAGTTGTTACACTATAAAATAAATGCATAATGCTATACAGTAACATACAGTCATTGCAGTAGAAATCCTTTGTATTAAGCTAATGTACTTACTTTGTACTTTCTAAAGATCATTATTAGAGTCTTATTGCAGGTTTATTAGATGGTTATAAAACACTTTAATGACATACACAGCTAAATAATGAATGGCATACAAGGCATTGTATGGAAACAACATGAATACACTAACTGCATATTTATTTACTACCTAGATGAAGTCATCATCAAAGTGTAATCTATTATCTATGTCAGTGAAAGCACTGATCCCTGGAGTTCATGATCCTTCCTGTATTGTGAACTGGGGTGAAACTTGCTTCATTCAGTAACAGTGCTGTCACGTTGTGTGTGTGTGTGTGTGTGTGTGTGTGTGTGTGTGTGTGTGTGTGTGTGTGTGTGTGTGTGTGTGTGTGTGTGTGTGTGTGTGTGTGTGTGTGTGTGTGCTGTATGGAATCTTCACAGATGAGAGGTCACACAGCTGGGAGGTGTCAGAGAGAGAGAGAGAGAGAGCAGCGGTCTGAACAGTCGGCCCCTTACTGCCACAGCTAGCGGTGCAGTGGTGGAGTGGTCACTGTGCTTCTCCTTGCCGCACCAATCTCTTTCCGTAAGGAGGTCCCTGTCGAGTTAACGACATTCAGAATTCTGTCTGGATGGTACTAGGGCCCAATGCTGCTAGCTCTTAACTTGAAAGATACCTTATTGTCTCTGGATACTAAGGCCCCAGACGTAGCTTTATGCTCTCAATAGATAGTTCAAGCCAAGTGCAGCTACATGCATTCAACCTGAGACAGCAACTGGAAGAATACTGCAGGGGGGTTTCCTCTCCATCTCCCTTAAACGTATTTACTGTCTAATAATAACATATACCATTTAGCTTTATCCAAATCTCCCCGTCTCTCTCTCTCTATCTCTCTCTCTATCCAGCCTTACCAGTCTGCACCCACATTACTAATTCATGTGATCTCAAGGATGTTTTCACTCCCGAACCAGAGACAAAGAGTGCAAAAAGCATGACCAAAATAAAGGTTGGGGAAAAACCATTATATTTGAAAAAGGGCCCTCTCATGCGATTTCTCCAGAAACAGTATTCCTTCAGTTTCTGTGGGTAATACACAGTTGAAGTAGGAAGTTTACATAAACCTTAGCCAAACACATTTAAACTCAGATTTTCACAATTCCTGACATTTAATCCTAGTAAACATTCCCTGTTTTAGGTCAGTTAAGATCACCACTGTATTTAAAGAATGTGAAATGTCAGAATAATAGTAGAGAGAATTATTTATTTCAGCTTTTCTGTCTTTTGTCACATTCCCAGTGGGTCAGAAGTTTACATACACTCAATTAGTATTTTGTTGCATTGCCTTTAAATTGTTTAACTTGGGTCAAACATTTTGGGTAGCCTTCCACAAGCTTCACACAATAAGTTGGGTGAATTTTGGCCCATTCCTCCTGACGGAGCTGGTGCAACTGAGTCAGGTTTGTAGGCCTCCTTGCTCACACACACTTTTTCAGGTCTCCCCACAAATTTTCGATAGGATTCAGGTCAGGGCTTTGTGATGGCCACTCCAATACCTTTACTTTGTTGTCCTTAAACCATTTTGCCACAACTTTGGAAGTATGCTTGGGGTCATTGTCCATTTGGAAGACTCATTTGCGACCAAGCTTTAACTTCCTGACTAATGTCTTGAGATGTTGCTTCAATATATCTACATAATTTCCCTCCCTCATGAAGCCATCTATTTTGTGAAGTGTACCAGTTCCTCCTGCAGCAAAGCACCCCCACAACATGATGCTGCCACCCCCGTGCTTCACGGTTGGGACGGTGGTCTTTGGCTTGCAAGCCTCCCCCTTTTTCCTCCAAACATAATGATGGTCATAATGGCCAAACAGTTCTATTTTTGTTTCATCAGACCAGAGGACATTTCTCCAAAAGTATGATCTTTGTCCCCATGTGCAGTTGCAAACCATAGTCTTGCTTTTTTATGGCGGTTTTGGAGCAGTGGCTTCTTCCTTGCGGAGAGCCTATACAGGTTATGTCCATATAGGACTCGTTTTACTGTGGATATAGATACTTGTGCACCTGTTTCCTCCAGCATCTTCACAAGGTCCGTTACTGTTGTTCTGGGATTGATTTGCACTTTTCGCACCAAAGTACGCTCATCTCTAGGAGACAGAACGCGTCTACGTCCTGAGCGGTATGACAGCTGCGTGGTCCCATGGTGTTTATACTTGCGTACTATTGTTTGTACAGATGAACGTGGTACCTTCAGGCATTTGGAAATTGCTCCCAAGGATGAACCAGATTTGTGGAGGTCTACAATTTATTTTTCTTGATGTTTTGGCTAATTTCTTTTAATTTTCTGATGATGTCAAGCAAATAGGCACTGAGTTTGAAGGTAGGCCTTGAAATACACCAACAGGTGCACCTCCAATTGACTCAAATTATGTCAATTAGCCTGTCAGAAGCTTCTAAAGCCATGACATAATTTTCTGGAATTTTCCAAGCTGTTTAAAGGCACAATCAACTTCGTGTTTGTAAACTTCTGACCCACTGGAATTGTGATACAGTGAATGATAAGTGAAATAATATGTCTGTAAACAATTGTTGGAAAATGTATTGTGTCATGCACAACGTAGATGTCCTAACCGACTTGCCAAAACTATAGTTTGTTTACAAGAAATTTGTGGAGTGGTTGAAAAACGAGTTTTAATGACTCCATCCTAAGTGTATGTAAACTTCTGACTTCAACTGTAAGAGTGACAACTTTAGAATTCTGAATCTTGTAAGTAGATATATAATGAGCTTCCAATCTTCATCAAACGCAATAACAAGCAAATCTGCCCTTTAACATCCTCAATCAATTTCCTACAAATCAATATAATATTGACTGTACCAAAGAAAGTTGGCACTAACCTAATATTCAGAGACCTTTGGATAAAACCCTTATATAAATTACTTGGAAAACAATCAAGTTGTTAGATGAAATAGATTCAGGGCTGGGGAGATATAGCCTGTATGTGAGGAGAGAGACTCCGGGTGGGCCAGCGCTTCTTAAATGTCACCAGCAGGAGATCAAATGCAATTCCTCCTGGAGTCAGACCAGACAGACAGATGTACAGATAGACAATCATTACGAATAGACCAGGGACACATGGTCCCTTTATTGTGCACCAAGGACATTGGCAGGCAAAAGCTGTCGACCGTCACACTCCCTTTTCTCTCCACGTGCTTTCTCTAGATATAATGAATCAGTCCAGTTTGACTAGATTAGACAGGTGTAGAGTGATATAGAATAATAGTGGCTAAAGGTGGGCCACAGTACAGAACTGATAACAAAGGCTTCATTGCAAGAGATGCTCTTCTCCCTGTTCTAACTTTGTCTTCTCATGATCTCAACATACAGTGTATGTCTCCTATTGGCTTAGCCTGAAGATATAAAAAAAACACAGGACATAGAATAGTAAAGGAGGTCAAGCTTTATGTCTTGCCCTATGTCAAATCTAACCCTATGTCAAATCTAGCCCTTTGTCACTCTAGCCCTATGTCAAATCAAGCCCTATGTCAAATCTAACCCTATGAGAAATCAAGCCCTATGTCAAATCAAGCCCTATGTCAAATCAAGCCCTATGTCAAATCAAGCCCTATGTCAAATCTAACCCTATGTCAAATCTAGCCCTATGTCAAATCAAGCCCTATTTCAAATCCAGTTTTTTCGTCACTCCTGCACTTCTATCCGCCTCCTCCTTCCAACATCCTACTCCTGAGGAGAAAGAGACTGCTCTCTGCCTGTGGCAGTCACTCTTTGCTTTCTGGGTAACTTGAATCAAACAACCCCCCCCCCCTCCCCCAACAAAAAAAAACAGAAAGGGAAAAAGAAGAACCTCTGCTCTCAAAACTTCAAAGCTCTGCCTGTCTCCCTCTCCTTCTCCCTCTCCTTCTCCCTTTCTCTCTCGCACTCTGTCTTTTTGTTTTCTCTCCATTCATCCCCCTTGTCTAAACTGTCACAACTTTCTAGTTTGGCTTGAAAAACACTTCAGCATTCTCCTCTCCCATAATCTACACACTTTATTATTTTTCAGCTCAAATTACACCCCCTCCCTCTCTTTGTCTGTCTGAGTGTGGTGCTGTGTTCAAATTGTTTTTGTTTGAATCCAAATACATTGCTGTGCATGATTGAGCTTGCCTGATGCAATGAAATGATTACAATAGTCCCAAAAGTGCAACCCCACTCATTTAGCCCTCCAGTCATGCTCAATCCAAACATTCAAAATATTTGAAAGGACAACAGATACAATTTGAACCCAGGTCTGTGTGTGGTGGCTTGTAAAGGCTATATTACCAGCCCCAATGAGTCCCTGGGTGTTCACGTTCTACCATGGCTGCAGACTGCAGTGGCCCTGATGAATTTCTTCTATTACTCTGATTATGAGCGCACATCACACCACTGCTGCCAGAACCAAGAGTCTTAATAACACCAATCAGAGGGTAATTAAGGGGACCACACGCTACACTCGCTGCAGAGCTCCTCTCATCCAATCCTGTTACAGACAAAATGGCCACCGTTTAGCTGTAGGGGATTGACTGACAGAAATGTGAGGGGGGAAATTGAAACTCTAGGCCTACCTACAACAAATGCTGAGATCGTATTTGTATTTGTATTTATTATGGATCCCCAACGCAGCAGCGCCAATTCCTGGGGTCCAGCTAAATTAAGGCAGTTTATACAATTTGAAAATATTACAATACATTCACAGATTTCACAAGACACTGTGTGCCCTCAGGCCCCTACTCCACCACTAACACATATCTACAGTACTAAATCCATGTGTATGTATAGTGCGTATGTTATCGTGTGTGTGTGTTTGTGTGTGTATGCATGTGTCTGTGCCAATGTTTGTGTTGCTTCACAGTCCCTGCTGTTCCATAAGGTGTTTTTTAACTTGCTTTTATAATCTAATTTTACTGCTTGTGCCAGTTACTTGATGTGGAATAGAGTTCCATGTAGTCATGGCTCTATGTAGTACTGTGTGCCTCCCATAGTCTCTTCTGGACTTGGGGACTGTGAAGAGACCTCTTGTAGCATGTCTTGTGTGGTATGCATGGGTATGCATGAGCTGTGTGCCAGTAGTTTAGACAGACAGCTCGGTGCATTCAACATGTCAATACCTCTCATAAATAAAAGTAGTGATGAAGTCAATTCTCTCCTCCACTTTCAGCCAGGAAGAGATTTACATGCATATTATTAATATTAGCTCTGTGTATATCAAAGGGCCAGCCGGGCTTCCTTGTTCTGAGACAATTGCACTTTTCTTTTTTGTGGCACCTGACCACACGACTGAACAGTAGTCAAGGTGAGACAAAACTAGGGCCTGTAGGACCTACCTTGTTGATAGTGTTGTTAAGAAGGCAGAGCATCGCTTTATTATAGACAGACTTCTCCCCATCTTAGCTACTACTGCATCAATATGTTTAGACTATGACAGTTTACATAGGTTCTAGGGTTACTCCAAGCAGTTTAGTCACCTCAACTTGCTCAATTTCCACATTATTTGTTACAAGATTTCGTTTAGGGTTTAGGTTCAGGGTTTAGTGAGTGTTTTGTTCCAAATACAATGCTTTTAGTTTTATAAATATTTAGGGCTAACTTATTCCTTGCCACCCACTCTGAAACTAACTGCAGCTCTTTGTTGAGTGCTATAGTTTTGCAAATGCTTGCTCTTTCTTTCTTTATTTCTTCCTTCCTTCTCTCTCTCTATCTATTTCTATCTCTCTCTCTATTTCCCCCTCTCATATTGTTTGTCATTCATCCCCCATTTATAATTTTCTCTCTCTCTCTCTCTCTCTCTCTCTCTCTCTCTCTCTCTCTCTCTCTCTCTCTCTCTCTCTCTCTCTCTCTCTCTCTCTCTCTCTGACACAGCACCTCCATTGAGTGGTACAAACATTACTTCACTAGGTATCTCTTAATATTTTATTTTGTTTACCACACAATTTACGATTCTCTGCAATGGAGATAGGGGTGATCTGAGTAATACCAAACAATACCAAACAAAACTTTTACATCCCACTACCTTTGTGCTGAGAAGGAGATTTGCTCTTCCTACTACTAGCTGTATTGTTCCCATGCATAGCTCCTGGCAGAGACAGCAGTTTCCAGAACCGACGCACCAACCTGACTCTTCTGGTTTCTGTTTCGCATGACTTTCCCATAAAACAAAATACTAGCACTCTAAGAAACTGCAAAGAACATGGCTCAGGGTGGAGAATGAGGTGGGAAGGGACTGTGGTTTAGTCCCATACTCTATAACTAAAGATACAGTATGTAGACCTTATGTCAGACCACTCACTATTCTGTACCAGACCCCATTTCTAAGGTCATGTCCTTAAGGGGAAGTGTTCCTTTATGCGTCATCAACATGAACAAAAGGTTATCTTGTTATCTGATACAATAGACTTCCATTTTCTATCAACAACACATCAATAGTAACAGTAGCAGCCATTACAGTAGTCTCTCTCTTTCTCTCTCTCTTTCCCTCTCTCTCTGTCTCTCCATCTCTCACTCTCCTTAGATGTTGTTTACCATGTAGCAGAGATTGGTCCTGACACACAGCTGAGTATGATGCACCTGAGAACAGGGTCGTCCTTGGATTAAGCCTGCGGGGAATTCTAATTATATCTAGTTATAAAGTGCCAAAAATGCTTTCAGCTGGGAGAGAAAAACCACACAAACAAAGACACAGACCCAGAGCCAGTGTGTCTCCAGAGTTAATTACCATGCAGCCATACTGTTGGGTTTGCTGACATTCTGTCAGTGTGCGGGAGTTGGCCCGTGTGTGTTTCCCTCTCCCTCTGTGTGTGTGTGAGAGTTGCCCTGCAGTGCAGTATCAAAGGCTTCCCATTTGAAAAACAACATTTTTTGTCAGGTTTCCAAACTAGGGTATCGATCCACTTTTAGCAACAGTTTTAGCAGAGATTAGTTTTTACTCTGCTCTGCCAGCTGCTTGCAGTTAAAATAAAGCAATATTTGATGTTTGTGCGTTCAAGCGTTTACAGGCAGCCACACACACAAGTCAAACAGACTCCCACTATATGAATGAAATAAGCCACCAAAGTGTAAGAGAGGTTGAAATAGAGATATAGAGAAATGAGATAGATATAGAGATAATCAATAACTAGGGTCCAGGGTGTTTAATTATAAGCTATAGCTCGGACCCAGAGTGCTTCCTGGTCTATAATAATCTCTAACTAGCGCCCAGAGTGTTTCCTGGTAAATAATAAGCTATAACGAGGGACCAGAGTGTTTCCTAGTCAATGACAAGCTATAACTAGAGCCCAGAGTGTTTCAATAATAAGCTATAGTTAGGGCCCAGAGTGTTTCCTGGTCTATAATAAGCTATAACTAGGAACCAGAGTGCTTCAATAATAAGCTATAGCTGGGGCTCAGAGTGCTTCCTTGTATATAGTAAGCTATAACTGGGGCCCAGAGTGTTTCCTGATGTAGAATAAGCTATAACTAGGGCCCAGAGTGTTTCAATAATAAGCTATTGCTAGAGCCCGCCATGCCCACAGACGAACCATCAAAGGATATTGACCTCATTCCGTCAGTAGAGGATGACTGGTTATTCTTTAAAAGTGCTTTCCTCACCATTTTAAATAAGCATGCCCCATTTAAAAAATGTTGAACTAAGAACAGATATAGCCCTTGGTTCACTCCAGAAAGGACTGCCCTTGACCAGCACAAAAACATCCTGTGACGTATTAGCATCAAATAGCCCCCGCGATATGCAATTGTTCAGGGAAGTTAGGTAACAATATAGACAGGCAGTTAGGAAAGCAAAGGCTAGCTTTTTCAAACAGAAATTTGCATCCTGTAGCTCTAACGCTCTACGGCTGACCTTGCTTTCCACCTGGCTACCCCTACCCCGGTCAACACCTTTGCACCACCCACAGCAACTTGCCCAAGCCTCCCCCATTTCTACTTCACCCAAAACCAGATAGCTGAAGTTCTGAAAGAGCTGCAAAATCTGGACCCCTACAAATCCGCTGGGCTAGACAATCTGGACCCTCTCTTTCTAAAATTATCCGCCGCAATTGTTGCCAACCCTATTATTAGCCTGTTCAACCTCTCTTTCATATCATTTTGAGATCCCTAAAGATTGGAAAGCTGCCTCTTCAAAGGGGAGACACCCTAGACCCAAACTGTTACAGACCTATATCTATCCTACCCTGCCTTTCTAAAGTCTTCGAAAGCCAAGTTAACAAACAGGTCACTGACCATTTTGAATCACACCATACTGTAATGGCTGTCTTGGGAAGAAGGTGCGTACCAAAGCGCAGCGTGGTAAGTGTTTATCTTATTTAATGAAAAAACGGAATAACAAACAACAAAGAAACAACCAAAACAGTTCTGTCTGGTGCAGACACACAAAGACTGAAAATAACCACCCACAAAACACAATCGACAACAGGCTACCTAAATATGGTTCTCAATCAGGGACAACGATTGACAGCTGCCTCTGATTGAGAACCACACAAGGCCAAACACAGAAATAGAAAATCATAGAAAAACTAACATAGACAACCCACCCAACTCACGCCCTGTCAATCACTGCCTTCTTATCGGTAGACTAAACAGCCTTGGTTTCTCAAATGACTGCCTCGCCTGGTTCTGCAACTGCTTCTCTGATAGAGTTCAGTGTATCCAATCGGAGAGCCTGTTGTCCGAACCTCTGGCAGACTCTAATGGATGGCCACAGGGTTCAATTCTCGGGCCGACTCTTTTCTCTGTATACATCAATGATGACTCTCTTGCTGATTTTGATTCTCTGATCCACCTCTATGCAGACAACACCATTCTGTATACTTCTGGCCCTTCCTCCAGACGACCTTCAATGCCATACAACTCTCCTTCTGTGGCCTCCAACTGCCCATAAACGCTACTAAAACTAAATGCATGCTCTTCAACCGATCGCTGCCCGCACCTGCCCACCCGTCTAGCATCACTACTCTGGACGGTTCTGACTTAGAATATGTGGACATCTACAAATACCTAGGTGTCTGGTTAGACTGTAAACTCTCCTTCCAGACTTACATTAAGCATCTCCAATCCAAAATTAAATATAGAATTGGCTTCCTATTTCGCAAACAAAGCCTCCTTCACTCATGCTGCCAAACATACCCTCGTAAAACTGACTATCCTTCCGATCCTCGACTTTGGCGATGTCATTTACAAAATAGCATCCAACACTCCACTCTACAGTGCCATCCGTTTTGTCACCAAAGCCACATATACTACCCACCCCTGCGACCTGTATGCTCTCGTTGGCTGGCCCATTTTTCATATTTGTTGCCAAACTCACTGGCTCCAGGTCATCTATAAGTCTTTACTAGATAAAGCCCTGCCATATCTCAGCTCACTGGTCACCATAGCAGCACCCACCCATAGCACACGCTCCAGCAGGTATATTTCACTGGTCACCCCGAAAGCCAACTCCTCACTTGGCGTCCTTTCATTCCAGTTCTCTGCTGCCAATGACTGGAACAAATTGTAAAAATAACTGAAGCTGGAGACTCATATCTCTCTCACTAACTTTAAGCATCAGCTGTCAGAGCAGCCTACAGATCATTGCACCTGTACAGAGCACATCTGTAAATAACCCACCCAACTACCACATCCCCATATTGTTTTTTTTGTTTTTGCTCCTTTGCACCCCAATATCTCTACTTGCACATTCATATTCTGCTCATCTATCACTCCAGTGTTTCATTGCTAAATTGCAATTATTTTGCCACTATGGCCTTACCTCCCTAATCTTACTTCATTTGCACACACTGCATATAGACTTTTAAATTGTGTTATTGACTACGTTTGTTTATTCCATGTGTTACTCTGTGTTGTTTGTGTCGCACTGCTTTGCTTTATCTTGGCCAGGTCGCAGTTGTAAATGAGAACTTGTTCTCAACTGGTCTACCTGGTTAAATAAAGGTGAAATAAAATAAATAAAAACAAGCAAAGCATCAATACAGGATCAAGATTGAATCCCACTACACCAGCTCTGATGCATGTCGGATGTGGCAGGGCCTGAAAACTATTGCGGACTACAAAGGGAAACCCAGACGTGAGCTGCCCAGTGAAGCGAGCCTACCGGACGAGTTAAATGCCTTTTATGCTCGCTTAGAGGCAAGCAACACTGAAGCATGCACGAGAGCACCAGCAGTTCTGGATGACTGTGTGATAACGCTCTCAGTAGCCAATGTGAACAAAACATTTAAACAGGTCAACATTCATAAAGCCGCTGGGCCAGAGGGATAACAAAGACGTGCACTCAAAGCATGCACGGAACAACTGTCAAGTGTCTTCACCGACATTTTCAAACTCTCGCTGACCGAGTCTGTAATACAGTTGAAGTCAGAAGTTTACATACACTTAGGTTGGAGTAATTAAAACTCGTTTTTCAACCAGCCCACAAATTTCTTGTTAACAAACTATAGTTTTGGCAAGTCGGTTAGGACATCTACTTTGTGAATGACAATTGCAGAAATTGTTTACAGACATATTATTTCACTTATAATTCACCGTATCACAATTCCAGTGGGTCAGAAGTTTACATACACTAAGTTGACTGTGCCTTTAATTAAACAGCTTGGAAATTTCCAAAAATTAAGTCATGGCGTGATAAGCTTCTGGCTAATTGACATCAATTGAGTCAATTGGATGTATTTCAAGGCTTACCTTCAAACTCAGTGCCTCTTTGCTTGACATCATGGGGAAATCAAAAGAAATCAGCCAAGACCTCAGAGAAATTTTTTTTTACCTCCACAAGTCTGGGTCATCCTTGGGAGCAATTTCCAAGTGCCTGAAGGTACCACGTTCATCTGTACAAACTATAGTACGCAAGTGTAAACACCATGGGACCACGCAGCCGTCATACCCTCAGGAAATAGACTCGTTCTGTCTCCTAGAGATGAATGTACTTTGGTGCGAAAAGTGCAACTTAATCCCAGAACAACAGCAAATGACCTTGTGAAGATGCTGGAGAAAAAACAGGTACAAAAGTATCTATATCCACAGTAAAACGAGTCCAATATCAACATAACTTGAAAGGCCACTCAGAAAGGAAGAAGCTATTTCTCCAAAACCGCCATAAAAAAGCCAGACTACGGTGGGGACTGCACATGGGGACAAAGATCGTACTTTTTGGGAAAATGTCCCTTGGTCTGATGAAACAAAAATTGATCTGTATGGCCATAATGACCATCATTATGTTTGGAGGAAAAAGGGGGAGGCTTGCAAGCTGAAGACCACCATCCCAACCGTGAAGCACGGGGGTGGCAGCATCATGTTGTGGGGGTACTTTGCTGCAGGAGGGACTGGTACACTTCACAAAATAGATGGCATCATGAGGTAGGATAATTCTGTGGATATATTGAAGCAACATCTCAAGACATCAGTCAGGAAGTTAAATCCTCGTCGCAAATGGGTTTTCCAAATGGACAATGACCCCAAGCAGACTTCCAAAGTTGTGGCAAAATGGTTTAAGGACAACAAAGTCATTGTATCGGAATGGCCATCACAAAGCCCTGACCTCAATCCTATAGAAAATGTATGGGCAGAACTGAAAAAGTGTTTCTGAGCAAGGAGGCCTACAAACCTGATTCAGTTGCACCAGCTCTGTCAGGAGGAATGGGCCAAAATTCACCCAACTTATTGTGGGAAGCTTGTGGAAGGCTACCCGAAACGTTTGACCCAAGTTAAACAATTTAAAGGCAATGCTACCAAATACTAATTGAGTGTATGTAAACTTCTGACCCACTGGGAATGTGATGAAATAAATAAAAGCTGAAATAAATAATTCTCTCAACTATCATTCTGACATTTCACATTCTTAAAATAAAGTGGTGATCCTAACTGACCTAAAACAGGGAATTTGTACTAGGATTAAATGTCAGGAATTGCGAAATCTGAGTTTAAATGTATTTGGCTAAGATGTATGAAACCTTCCGACATTAACTGTACCTATATGTTTTAAGCAGACCACGGTAGTCCTTGTGCCCAAGGAAGCGAAGATAACCTGCCTAAATGATTACCGCCCCGTGGCATTCACGTCGGTAGCCATGAAGTGCTTTGAAAGGCTGGTCACATCAACACCCTAGACCAACTCCAATTCGCATACTGCCCCAACAGATCCACAGATGACGCAATCTCAATCACACTCCACACTGCCCTTTCTCACCTGGACAAAAGGAACACCTATGTGAGAATGTTGTTCATTGACTACAGCTTAGCGTTCAACACCATGGTGCCCATAGCTTATCACTAAGCTAAGGACCCTGGGATTAAACACCTCCCTCTGTAACTGGCTCCTGGACTTCCTGACGTGCCGCCCCCAGGTGGTAAGAGTAGGTAACAACACATCTGCCACGCTGATCCTCAACACGGGGGCCCCTCAGGGGTGTGTACTTAGTCCCCTCCTGTATTCCCTGTTCACCCACGACTGCGTGGCCAAACACGACTCCAACACCATCATTAAGTTTGCTGACGACACAACAGTGGTAGGCCTGATCACCGACAACGATGAGACGGCCTGTAGGGAGGTCAGAGAACTGGCAGTGTGGTGCCAGGACAACAACCTCTCCCTCAATGTGAGCAAGACTAAGGAGCTGATTGTTGACTACAGGAAAAGGTGGGCCGAACAGGTCCCCATTAACATAGACTTGTTTACGTGCTTCTGCTGCTGTGCGCTTTGTTGCTAACCTTACATTGCTACCTGCCAATTTTACTGTTTTTACTTTTTATTTTTATTTTTCTACTTTGTTTTTTCCCTCGCCTAATGGTGAGGATAGCCATGCTGCAAGCCCAGTTTCAGACTCAATCGTTAGGCAAGGGTAATTT
Organism: Oncorhynchus kisutch; assembly: GCF_002021735.2. Taxonomy (NCBI): domain Eukaryota; kingdom Metazoa; phylum Chordata; class Actinopteri; order Salmoniformes; family Salmonidae; genus Oncorhynchus; species Oncorhynchus kisutch. Next base: position 31,552,155 of record NC_034196.2, read on the forward strand.
AAGTGTAGAAAGGATGAAACCGTGTCTGTGCCACCAATAATTACCAATCTGTACCAATAAGTACCAGCCACCAATTTGTCGTTCTGCCCCTGAACAAGGCACTTAACCCACTGTTCCTTGAAAATAAGAATTTGTTCTTAACTGACTTGCCAAGTTAAATGAAGGGGGGGGAAAGTACAGATAGTAGTATAAATCCCCTCGCACAGTCAACGCAGCCGGACAACTTTCTTATGGCTTCTGGAGGGAAATGCTGTAGGAATGCTCAACTGGTGTCACTCATTCTGCAAAACAGAAACTTTCAACCGGTTCTCCCCATTAAGCAACGGGTAGGAGTCAGAGGCCGAGCCTTCTCTGGTCTCGACTCCACCCGTTACGGGGTCTGAGATGCCAAAGCCTCCCTCCATTAGCTCTGACAAATTGAAAACCCTAGTCATTGGCGACTCCATTACCCGTAGTAGTAGACTTAAAACGAATCATCCAGCGATCATACACTATGTACCAGGAGGCAGGGCTACCGACATTAAGGCTAAAACTGGTGAGTGTAGAGAGTATAGGGATATTGTTATCCACGTTGGCACCAACGATGTTAGGATGAAACAGTCAGAGGTCACCAAGCCCAACATAGCTTCAGTGTGTAAATCAGCAAGAAAGATGTGTCGGCATCGAATAATTGTCTCTGGTCCCCTCCCAGTTAGGGGGAGTGATGAGCTCTACAGCAGTCTCACAACTCGCTGGTTGAAAACAGTTTTCTGTTCCTCCCAAAAGATAGAATTTGTAGATAATTGGCCCTCCTTCTGGGACTCACCCACAAACAGGACCAAGCCTGGCCTGCTGAGGAGTGATGGACTCCATCCTAGCTGGAGGGGTGCTCTCATCTCTATCTATGAACATAGACAGGGCTCTAACTCCCCTGGCCCTACAATGAGATAGGGTGCAGGCCAGGCAGCAGGCTGTCAGCCAGCCTCCCAGCTTAGTGGAGTCTGCCACTAGCACAGTCAGTGTAGTCAGCTCAGCAATCCCCATTGAGACCGTGTCTGTGCCTCGATCTAGGTTGGGCAAAACTAAACATGGTGGTGTTCGCCTTAGCAATCTTACTGGAATAAAGACCTCCTCCATTCCTGTCATTATTGAAAGAGATTGTGATTTCTCACATCTCAAAATAGGGCTACTTAATGTTAGATCCCTCACTTCCAAGGAAGTTATAGTCAACTAATCACTGATCATAATCTTGATGTGATTGGCCTGACTGAAACATTGCTTAAGCCTAATGAATTGACTGTGTTAAATGAGGCCTCTCCTCCTAGTTACACGAGTGACCATATCCCCCGCACATTCCGCAAAGGCGGAAGTGTTGCTGACATTTACGATAGCAAATTTCAATATACAAAAAAAACAAATGTGTTTTCATCTTTTGAGCTTCTAGTCATGAAATCTACGCAGCCTACTCAATCACTTTTTATAGCTACTGTTTATAGGCCTCCTGGGCCATATACAGCATTCCTCGAAAAGTTCCCTGAATTCCTATCGGATCTTGTAGTCATGGCAGATAATATTCACATTTTTGGTGACTTTAATATTTGCATGAAAAGTCCACAGACGCAGTAACAAAGGCTTTATAAGCCATCATTGACTCAGTGCGTTTTGTCCAACATGTCTCCGGACCTACTCACAGCCACAGTCATACTCTGGACCTAGTTTTGTCCCGTGGAATAAATGTTGTGGATCTGTCGGCAAACCATTTTATTACGTGCAATCGCAACAAATAATCTGCTCAGACGCCAACCAAGGATCATCAAAAGCCGTGCTATAAATTCTTGGACAACCCAAAAATTCCTAGATGCCCTTCCAGCCTCCCTCCACCTACCCAAGGAGGTCAGAGTAAAAAAATAAGTTAACCACCTAACACCTAATTGAGGAACTCAATTTAACCTAGATGTACCCTAGATGCAGTCGCACCCCTAAAAACAAAAACATTTGTCATAAGAAACTAGCTCCCTGGTATACAGAAAATACCCGAGCTCTGAAGCAAGTTCCAGAAAATTGGAACGGAAAGGGCGCTACACTAAATTGGAAGTCTTCCAACTAGCTTGGAAAGACAGTACCGTGCAGTATCGAAGAGCCCTCACTGCTGCTCAATCATCCTATTTTTCCAACTTAATTGAGGAAAATAAGGACAATCCAAAATGTCTTTTTGATACTGTCGCAAAGCTAACTAAAAAACAACATTCCCCAAGAGAGGATGGCTTTCACATCAGCAGTGATAAATTCATGAACTTCTTTGACGAAACGATCATGATCATTAGAAAGCAAATTATGGACTCCTCTTTAAATCTGTGTATTTCTCCAAAGCTCAGTTGTCCTGAGTCTGCATAACACTGCCAGGACCTAGGATCAAGGGAGACGCTCAAGTTTTTTAATAGTATATCTCTTGACACATTGATGAAAATAGTCATGGCCTCTAAACCTTCAAGCTGCATACTGGACCCTATTCCAACTAAACTACTGAAAGTGCTGCTTCCTGTGCTTGACCCTCCTGTGTTGGACATAATAAACGGCTACAAATCCACTGAATGTGTACCATACTCACTAAAAGTGTCAGTAATAAAGCCTCTCTTGAAAAAGTCAAACCTTGACCCAGAAAATATAAAAAACTATCGGCCTATATGGAATCTCCCATTCATCTCAACATAAAAAGAAGCTGTTGCACGGCAACTCACTGTGCTTCAGCTTGGTTTTAGACCACATCATAGCACTGATATTGCACTTGTGAAGGTGGTGAATTACCTTTTAATGGCGTCAGACCGAGGCTCTGCATCTGTTCTCGTGCTCCTAGACCTGAGTGCTGCATTTCATACCATCGATCACCACATTCTTTTGGAGAGATTGGAAACACAAATTGGTCTACACGGACATGTTCTGGCCTTGTTTATATCTTATCTGTCGGAAAGATATCCGTTTGCCTCTGTAGATGGTTTGTCCTTTGACAAATCAACTGTACATGTCGGTGTTCCTCAAGGCTCCGTTTTAGGACCACTATTGTTTTCACTATATATTTTACCTCTTTGTGATGCCATTCGGAACACAATGTCAACTTTCACTGCTATGCGGACAACACACAGCTGTACAGTTTGATTGAACATGGTGAATCCCCAAAATTGCCCTCGCTGGAAGCCTGTGTTTCAGACATAAGGAAGTGGATGGCAGCAAATGTTCTACTTTTAAACTCGGACAAAACAGAGATGCTGTTGTACAGTCGTCTTAAATAAAACTGTGAAGGACCTCAGCGTTACTATGGACCCTGATCTCTCTTTTGATGACCATATCAAGACTGTGTCAAGGACAGCTTTTTCCCATCTAAGTAACATTGCAAAAATCTGGATATTTCTGTACAAAAACTACTGCAAAGCTATACTTTCCGGCTACCCAGATAAAGCACTACATAAACTTCAGTTAGTTTTAAACACGGCTGCTAGAATCTTGACTAGAACCCAAACATGTGATCACAATGTGATCACAATAATCCAGTGCTAGCCTGGCTTCCTGTTAAGGCTGTGGCTGATTTCAAGGTTTTACTGCTAAACTACAAAGCATTACATAGGCTTGCTCCTCCCTATCTTTTCGTTTTGGACCCGTCGTACAAACCTCCATGTACACTATGGTCACAAGTTCCTTGGTGTCCAATAAATCACCAACAAACTATTCAAACTATACCAAGACAGTCATGAAGAGGTCATGACAAACCCTTTTTCCCCTCAAGAGACTGAAAAGATTTGGCATTTGTCCCCAGATCCTCAAAAGATTCTACATCAGCACCATCGAGAGCATTCTGACCAGTTGCATCACCGCCTGGTATGGCAACTGCTCGGCATCTGATCGTAAGGCGCTACAGAGGGTAGTGTGAATGGCCCAGTACATCACTTGGGCCAAGCTACCTGCCGTCCATGACCTACATAATAGGCGGTGTCAGAGGAAAGCCCATAAAATTGTCAGAGACTCCAGTCACCCAAGTTATAGACTGTTTTCTCTGCTATTGCACGTCAATCGGTACCGGAGCACCAAGTCTAGGACCAAAAGGCTCCTCAACAGCTTCTACCCACAAGCCATAAGACTGCTGAACAATTAATAAAATCGCAACCAGACAATTTACATTGACCCCCCCCCCCCCTCCCTTTTGTACACTGCTGCTACTCACTGTTTGTTTGTTACCTATGAATAGTCACTTAAACCCCACCTACATGTACAGATTACCTCAACCATACTGGTGCCCCCTGTATATAGCCTTGTTATTGTTATTCTTATTGTGTTACTTTTTATTTTTATATTTTCCTTTATTCTACTTGGTAAGTATGTTCTTCTTCTTGAACTATGCTGTCGGTTAATGGCTTGTAAGTAAGTATTTCACCTTAAAGCCTACACTTGTTGTATTCAGCGCATGTGACAAATCAAATTTGATTTGATTTGATTTCCTGGTCAATAAAAAGCTATAACTAGTGCCCAGAGTGTTTCAATAATAAGCTATAGCATTTCACGGTAAAGCCTACACTTGTTGTATTCAGCGCATGTGACAAATAAAATTAGATTTAATTTAATTTGATTTACTGGTCAATAAAAAGCTATAACTAGGTCCCAGAGTGTTTCCTGGTCTATAGTAAGCAATAAATAGGGCCAAGAGTGTTTCCTGGTCACTAATAAGCTATAACAACGGCCCAGAGTGTTTCCTGGTCAATAATAAACTATAACTAGGGCCCAGAGTGTTTCAATAATAAGCTAAAGCTAGGGCCCAGAGTGTTTCCTGGTCAATAATTAACTATAACTAGGGCCCAGAGTGTTTCAATAATTAGCATCATCGAGGGTCCAGAGTGTTTCCTGGTCTATAATAACCTATAACTAGGGCTCAGAGTATTTCAATTATAAGCTATAGCTAGGGCCCAGAGTTCGTGCTGGTCTATAATAAGTTACAGTATAACTAGATCCCAGAGGGTTTCAATAATAAGCTTTAACTACATCCAAGAGTGTTTCCTGGTCTAAGATAAGCTATAACTAGGGCCCAGATTGTTTTATGGTCAATAATTAGATATAACTAGGACCCAGAGTGTTTCAATAATAATCTATAACAAGGGCCCAGAGTGTTTCAATAATAAGCTATAACTAGGAACCAGAGTGCTTCCGGGTCTATGATAAGCTATAACTAGAGCCCAGAGTGTTTCCTGGTCAATATTAAGCTACGGTCCAGAATATTTCAATAATAAGCTGTTGCTAGTGCCCAGAGAGTTTTTACTGATCTATAATAACCTATATCTAAGGCCCAGAGTGTTTCCTGGTTAGGACATGTTGTCAAGGGAAAACTCATGGTCCTAAACTATAGGGCCCAGAGTTTCTGGGTGTATCAATTCCCTAACTATAATCAACGCCACTCCTTCCTAAGGAGGGAGGTGTCTAAATAGGATGGCAGGGGGTTGATAGCTGCCTCCATGTCTGAAATAAACAAGGGAATGATAAGGAAATAGATACATGGAGCCACTCCAGCTCAGCCAATTAGCTTACAGATAGAGCTGTATTAGCCAATGAAAACGTAACTCCCCAGGTGACTTAAATGAATGAGTTTCAGTGCCAAGTAGTGAGTAAATTCTGCAGTGAAAGTGTTTTCCCCCTTCCTATCTCTTTCTATGTTACTCATAGGGATGCATTATAGGGATGAATCATAATCTGTGAATAGAGGATGTGTATATTGGGGTAATCGTGTATATTGGTAATGTGCCATTTGCCCTTGAGGGATGGTTATAAAACTAGTTTCTAGTTTCTGAAGTTGGGACGTGAATCAGTCAGTTGCATTCATATTCAGAAACCTTGGTCTACTCTGTTTGTTTGTATCGGGGGACTTGATACTGTGTGATATGTGTCAGGGCCAGTAAATGAATGGATTGTCATGGTAATCAAACATGACTCCTCAGATACATCCCAAATGCCTCTCTATTCCTTATATAGTGCAATACTTTTTTTTACCAGAGCCCCTATGGGCCCTGGTCGAAAGTAGTGCACTAAATAGGGAATAGGGTTCCATTTGGGACACAACCCTCATTTCAGTTCCACTCAGCCTGCTCCAGGGAGAGAGAGAAGCCATCCCAGCGTCCTCTCTTATTTACATATTTTTTAGATGGATCACTGACACACACCATACCTGAATAACAACTGAGAGAATTCTTAAAATGGATCATATACACGCCAGGGCTTGGGTTGGATGTTAACAGAATAATGGAGGTTACTATACTGTAGGTCTAGTTTTAAAGGCACTTTTAAAGGGGAAAAGCTCCATAGGGTGTGTCATGTTTTATGTGTGAGGATAAGAAATGGATGTGAAATGGAGGGATAGTCTCCTTTTTTGTACTTCTGAGATTACATAAGTATATAAAGCAGGAAGACACATTGATGTACAGTATGCCCCAGAAATTGAGAATGGCTGACAACTTTCAACAATTTCCTACTACTCCTTCAAAAGGTCACTGACCTTATTAAATCTAAACAACTTAAGTTTTCCGTTGCATATATCGGTATATTGGGGGATTGTTCCTGCATTATCTTTGTGTATGCAAGCCCTGTGGAATAATTGATGCTTGCAGTAAACAGATATAGAATACCACCACTACCATCAATATTGTCTATCTCAGGATCCCTCTTGGATGCAGACATCAGAACGAAGCCACGGGGCAAAACCCATTAACCTTGTCATTACCTTCTCCTCCTCCCTGAGAGAGAGACAGAGACAGGGGGGGGGGAGAATATCTCTTCCTCTCTTCCTCTGAGATAGCTGGGCTAGCTTCAGAGAGGAGAGAACAGAAGAGAGAACACATCATCACTCCATCTGTGGATCGGGGGGCCTTCAGGCCAGAGTAGCCTGAGGGAATGAGAGAGGCAAAGGATGAGAGGGGAGAAGAGATTGAGTGCAGAGGAGAGCGAGTAGAAAGAATGAGAAATGTGAAAGGGAGAGATGGGAGCAGAAGTGGTGCAGTAATGATGGCCATAACTAGATAACTTCACTACGGTTTTCCATTCACTATGGTTTTCCATTGTAGATTTCAGTAGTTCCCTTTGAATGGTTACTGCCAGTTCCACGGTAACGAAATTAGGGCTGAGACTTTGATTTTTCACTTAATTAAAATGTATGCCAAGCAAAAACTAGTGATTTCAAAGTTTAGGAAATGATACAATATGCACAAGGACTACTTTTAACAAAGAAAGTTGTTTTACAAAAACACATTTACTGGAAGAACTAGGCTGATACAGAGTTCTGTAAAATCTCCCTCAGTTTGTTATGTGACCACGTGTTAAATATCTGCTCTGAATGAAGATTGAAACATGTATACAGAAAGAATGGGGTGTCAGATCTGCCATGACAACTTGAGTTTGAAAAAATCTATTTTGGTTATTGAACTACAGTAAGTGAAGTGAATTTACACCCGGTTATAGAATTGTGGTAATGGAATATTATCATTGGTCCCTGATCTGCACAACACAGAAATGCATCATGATGGATATGAATGTCATCCTCTTCATGGTGAAGTATCCTAAACAGGTTCACACAGGTAGAAATATGCTATATCCTCCTTTGCATATTTGGGCATTATTCTACATACTGGCAATTATTTTAATGAGATACACCACCAAACAAGACCAAATTTGGTTGGTCCGAACCGGACCAAATCTGAGGCAATCACAGTCTATGTTTTCCAAATTTGGACATCAAAGTACAGCATAGTAGAGCTCAGTAGAGTAGAGTACAGCACAGCACAGTAGAGTAGAGTTCAGTAAAATATATTACAGTATAGTTTAGCAAAGTAAAGTACATTAAAGTGTACTCAACTCTAGTGTGCTCTACTGTGTACTGTATTAAACTCTACTCCACTCTATTCTATTATATTGTGCAGTACACTACTGTACTGTACTGTACTGTACTTCACTGTACTACCTTTATTTACTGTAGGATTGGAAAGCTGCCGCAGTCATCCCCCTCTTCAAAGGGGGAGACACCCTGGACCCAAACTGTTACAGACCTATATCCATCCTGCCCTGCCTATCTAAGGTCTTCGAAAGCCAAGTCAACAAACAGGTCACTGATCATCTCGAATCCCGCCGTACCTTCTCCGCTGTGCAATCTGGTTTCCGAGCCGGTCACGGGTGCACCTCAGCCACGCTCAAGGTACTAAACGATATCATAACCGCCATCGATAAAAGACAGTACTGTGCAGCCATCTTCATCGACCTTGCCAAGGCTTTCGACTCTGTCAATCACCATATTCTTATCGGCAGACTCAGTAGCCTCGGTTTTTCTGATGACTGCCTTGCCTGGTTCACCAACTACTTTGCAGACAGAGTTCAGTGTGTCAAATCGGAGGGCATGCTGTCCGGTCCTCTGGCAGTCTCTATGGGGGTGCCACAGGGTTCAATTCTCGGGCCGACTCTTTTCTCTGTATATATCAATGATGTTGCTCTTGCTGCAGGCGATTCCCTGATCCACCTCTACACAGACAACACAATTCTGTATACTTCCGGCCCGTCCTTGGACACTGTGCTATCTAACCTCCAAACGAGCTTCAATGCCATACAACACTCCTTCCGTGGCCTCCAACTGCTCTTAAATGCTAGTAAAAACCAAATGCATGCTTTTCAACCGTTCGCTGCCTGCACCCGCACGCCGGACTAGCATCTCCACCCTGGATGGTTCCGACCTAGAATATGGACATCTATAAGTACCTAGGTGTCTGGCAAGACTGTAAACTCTCCTTCCAGACTCATATCAAACATCTCCAATCGAAAATCAAATCTAGAGTCGGCTTTCTATTCCGCAACAAAGCCTCCTTCACTCACGCCGCCAAACTTACCCTAGTAAAACTGACTATCCTACCGATCCTCGACTTCGGCGATGTCATCTACAAAATAGCTTCCAATACTCTACTCAGCAAACTGGATGCAGTTTATCACAGTGCCATCCGTTTTGTTACTAAAGCACCTTATACCACTCACCACTGCGACATGTATGCTCTAGTCGGCTGGCCCTCGCTACATATTCATCGCCAGACCCACTGGCTCCAGGTCATCTCCAAGTCCATGCTAGGTAAAGCTCCGCCTTATCTCAGTTCACTGGTCACGATGGCAACACCCACCCGTAGCACGCACTCCAGCGGGTGTATCTCACTGATCATCCCTGAAGCCAACACCTCATTTGGCCGCCTTTCGTTCCAGTTCTCTGCTGCCTGTGACTGGAACGAATTGCAAAAATCGCTGAAGTTGGAGATCTCCCTCACCAACTTCAAACATCTGCTATCTGAGCAGCTAACCGATCGCTGCAGCTGTACACAGTCTATCGGTAAATAGCCCATCCAATTTTACCTACCTCCCCATACTGTTTTTATTTATTTACTTTTCTGCTCTTTTGCACACCAGTATCTCTACCTGTACATGACCATCTGATCATTTATCACTCCAGTGTTAATCTGCAAAATTGTAATTATTCGCCTACCTCCTCATGCCTTTTGCACACAATGTATATAGACTCTCTTTTTTTCTACTGTGTTATTGACTTGTTAATTGTTTACTCCATGTGTAACTCTGTGTTTTCTGTTCACACTGCTATGCTTTATCTTGGCCAGGTCTCAGTTGCAAATGAGAACTTGTTCTCAACTAGCCTACCTGGTTAAATAAAGGTGAAATAAAAAATAAATAAAAAATACTGTACTGTACTGAACTATACTCCACTTTTCTTTACTGTACTGTACTGAACTATACTACCTTTATTTACTGTACTGTACTGTGCTGTACTGTACTGTACTGTACTGAACTATACTACCTTTATTTACTGTACTGTACTGTACTGTACTGAACTATACTACCTTTATTTACTGTACTGTACTGTACTGTACTGTACTGAACTATACTACCTTTATTTACTGTACTGTACTGAACTATACTACCTTTATTTACTGTACTGTACTGAACTATACTACCTTTATTTACTGTACTGTACTGTACTGTACTGTACTGTACTGTACTGTACTGTACTGTACTGTACTGTACTGTACTGAACTATACTACCTTTATTTACTGTACTGTACTGTACTGTACTGTACTGTACTGTACTGTACTGTACTGTACTGTACTGAACTATACTACCTTTATTTACTGTACTGTACTGTACTGTACTGTACTGTACTGTACTGTACTGTACTGTACTGTACTGTACTGTACTGCACTATAGTCCACTTTTCTTTACTGTACTGAACTATACTACCTTTATTTACTGTACTGTACTGTACTGTACTGTACTGTACTGTACTGTACTGTACTGTACTGTACTGTACTGCACTATACTCCACTTTTCTTTACTGTACTGCACTATACTACCTTTATTTACTGTACTGTACTGTACAGTACTGCACTATACTCCACTTTTCTTTACTGTACTGTACTGAACTATACTACCTTTATTTACTGTACTGTACTGTACTGTACTGTACTGCACTGCACTGCACTGCACTGTACTGAACTATACTCCACTTTCCTTTACTGTACTGTACTGAACTATACTACCTTTATTTACTGTACTGTACTGTACTGTACTGTACTGTACTGTACTGTACTGTACTGTACTGCACTGCACTGCACTGAACTATACTACACTTTTCTTTACTGTACTGTAGCGTACTGCACTGTTTTCTACAAGTACATAGAGTAGCCAGCCAAATAGAAGTAGTCAGCCAGGCACCCCCAGGCCGGGGTTAGACTTTTACCAAAGGAGCTCTAATTTTAGTAAAAACGCCTTGATTTCATCTGAAATATCGAAGTACCTTATCGAGTTTACCTCCCAGATTGGAAAAATTCATTGTTGTATTGTATGATAAGACATGTGTACAATTTAAATTACTGAGAATATATGAATTCAGTGTATTGTTAGTTATTTTGGATATTGTCTAGGTCTAGGACTATTATATAAGAAAGCATTATACCTTTAACCTGTCTTCTCTTGAGATTAAATTCTTATTTACTGTTTTAGTGCAAGATATGAATTGACACAAATATGTTTGACGTAAATAGCCCAATGAAGTAAACATTCCACATTATCTTGAAAAAAATGTATTAAAGGTTTTGTTTTTCCAGGTTTCATTATTTCAGTTTTTCACACTTTTGTTTAATAGAAAAACAATAAAATGTGATATTCTAAGTTCACAACAATGGTTAAAGGAAAACTCCACCCCAAAACGACGTATTTGTTTTTATTTCATTAGTCCACTATTGATATAGTCCCAAAATGTTTTGCATGTCAGCAATCAAGTTTTCAAGAAATATAACTTTTAATATACAGAAATAAAGCCGTTGTGATGCATTTTGTCTTTTGGTACTGTAACGACGCGCACTGAGAGTCGGGAAGCAAGTTCAGGGAGTGAGTGTTTTAATAAATAAACACAACAAATACAAAATAAGAAACACAATCAACGCACAGACATGACACAGGAACAGAAACAATAACGCTTTGGGGAAGGAACCAAAGGGAGTGACATATATAGGGAAGGTAATCAGGGAAGTGATGGAGTCCAGGTGATTCTGATGACGCGCAGGTACACGTAATGATGGAGAAAAGGTGTGCGCCATAAGGAGCAGCCTGGTGACCTAGAGGCCGGAGAGGGAGCACACATGACAGATAAAATGGCTTCCAAAAGTATTCACCCCCCTTGACATTTTTCCTATTTTGTTGCCTTACAACCTGGAATTAAAATTGATTTGTTGGGGGTTTGTATCATTTGATTTACACAACATGCCTACCACTTTGAAGATGCAAAATATTTTTTCTTGTGAAACAAACAAGAAATAAGTTTAAAAAACCAGAAATAACTATTCACACAGATGTGCATAAATATTCACACTCAATACTTTGTAGACCCACCTTTTGCAGCACATCTAGCCACTGGGATTTTTGCCCATTCTTCAAGGAAAAACTGCTCCAGCACCTTCGAGTTGGATGGGTTCCGCTGGTGTACAGCAATCTTTAAGTCATTCCACAGATTCTCAATTGGATTGAGTTCTGGGCTTTGACTAGGCTTAAACCAGTCGAGTGTTGCTTTAGTAGTATGCTTAGGGGCATTGTCCTGCTGGAAGGTGAACCTCCATCCCAGTCTCAAATCTCTGGAAGACTGAAACAGGTTTCCCTCAATAATTTCCCTGTATTTAGCGCCATCCATCATTCCTTCAATTCTGACCAGTTTCACAGTCCCTGCCAATGAAAAATGGTGGGATGGTGTTTCTCGGGGTGATGAGAGGTGTTGGGTCTGCGCCAGACATAGCATTTTCCTAGATGGCCTAAAAGCTACATTTTAGTCTAATCTGACCAGAGTACCTTCTTCCATGTGTTTGGGGAGTCTCCCACATGCCTTTTGGCAAACACCAAACGTTTTTGCTTATTTTTCTATTTAAGCAATGGCTTTTTTCTGGCCACTCTTCTGTAAATCCCAGCTCTGTGGAGTGTATGGCTTAAAGTGGTCCTATGGACAGATACTTCAATCTTGGCTGTGGAGCTTTGCAGCTCCTTCAGGGTTAGCTTTGGTCTCTTTCTTACCTCTCTGATTAATGCCCTCCTTGCCTGGTCCGTGAGTTTTTGTGGGTTGGCCCTCTCTTGGCAGGTTTGTTGTGGTGCCACATTCTTTCCATTTTTTTTATAATGGATTTAATGGTGTTCCATGGGATGCTCCGTTGTACTTCTCCACAACTTTGTCCCTGACCTGTTTGAAGAGCTCTTTGGTCTTCATGGTGCCCCTTGCTTGGTGGTGCCCCTTGTTTAGTTGTGTTGCAGACTCTGGGGCCTTTCAGAACAGGTGTATATATACTGAGATCATGTGACAGATCATGAGACATTTAGATTGCACACAGGTGGACTTTATTTATCTAATTATGTGTCTTCTGAAGGTAATTGGTTGTACCAGATCTTATTTAGGGGCTTCATAGCATAGGAGGTGAATACATATGCACGCACCACTTTTCCGTAATTTTTTTCATTTCACTTCACCAATTTGGACTATTTTGTGTAAGTCCATTACATGAAATCCAAATAGAAATCCATTTAAATTACAGGTTGTAATGCAACAAAATAGGAAAAACGCCAAGGGGGATGAATATTTTTGCACGGCACTGTATCCCAGCAGGTGCAAATCTGGTGTTTTTAGATCAAATTGAAGCTACGATTTTAGCATGCAACCTAAATCACACATTCAATAAGATTAATAGACATAGCAATAAAAAAAGGCAAATTAAAGGAACCTTCAAAGATGACGATATTTGTAATATCTACAAATAATTACCAACTACAAAAGACTTTCCTTTTGTATGTCTCTGTTTAAGGTTGGTCAGGGCGTGAGTTGGGGTGGGTATTCTATGTTTTGTGTTCTATGTTTTCTATTTCTATGTGTTTGGCCTGTTATGGTTCCCAATCAGAGGCAGCTGGCAATCGTTGTCTCTGATTGAGAACCATACTTAGGTAGCCTGTGTTCCCACTATGATTTGTGGGTAGTTGTTTTCTGTTTTGTGTCTGCACCAGCCAGAACTGTTTCGGTGTTCTCTTTGTTATTTTTGTTATTTCAGTGTTCATTTAATAAATATGGACAAACACTCCAAAAAAAAAAAAAAAATATATATATATATATATATTTTTTTAAAGAATACTGTCACGTTCTGACCTTAGTTCCTTTTTTATGTCTTTGTGTTAGGTTGGTCAGGATGTGAGTTGGGGTGGGTAGTCTATGTTCTTTTTTCTATGTTGTTATATTTCTATGTGTTTGGCCTAGTATGGTTCTCAATCAGAGGCAGGTGTCGTTCGTTGTCTCTGATTGAGAATCATACTTAGGTAGCCTGTTTTCCCCATTTTGGTTGTGGGTGTTTCATTTATGTTTAGTGTCTGTTCACCTGGCAGAACTGTTTCGTTTTCTCTTCGTTGTTATTTTGTGTAGTGTTCAGTTTTTCAATTAAAATATGACGAACACTCACCACGCTGCATTTTGGTCCTCCTCTCCTTCCACCAACGAGAATCATTACAGAATCACCCACCAACCAAGGACCAAGCAACGTGGTATCAAGCAGCAGCGTTATCTGGACTCATGGACATGGGAGGAGATTTTGGACGGCAAGGGACCCTGGGCACAGACTGGGGAATATCGCCGCCCCAAGGAAGAACTGGAGGCAGCGAAAGCTGAGCGGCGGCGATATGAGGAGGCAGCACGGCAGCGCGACAGGCATGAGAGGCAGCCCCAAAAAATGTTTGGGGGTGGCACACGGGGAGTGTGGCAGAGTCAGGTTGGAGACCTGAGCCCACTCCTCGTGCTTACCGAAAGCAGCGTTGTACTGGTCAGGCACCGTGTTATGCGGTGGAGTGCACGGTGTCGCCAGTACGCGCTCATAGCCCAGAGCGCTATAGACCAGCCCCCCGCAAGTGCCATGCGAGAGTGGGCATTCAGCCAGGGCGTGTTGTGTCGGCACAGCGTGTCTGGTCTCCGGTACGCCGTTTCGGCCCAGGGTATCCTGCACCGGCTCTGCGTGCTGTGTCTCCGGGGCGCTGGGAGGGTGCAGTGTGTCCTATGACTGCGCTCGAATGTGGGCATTGGGCCTAAGGGAGAGGTGCACCAGATCTCCAGTGCTCACCTACAGCTCGGTTCAACCTGTGCCTGCACTCTGGATGGTTCGGGCTAAAGTGGTCATCCAGCCTGGAGGAGTGGTGCCAAGGCTGCGCACCAGAGCTCCAGTGCTCCCCTGCAGCCCGGTCCAGCCGGTGCCTCCTCCACGCACCTGTAGGTCTCCCCAGTCATGTGGCAGCCCCACGTACCAGGCTGTCTCTCTGTCACCTCCCTCCAGGTTCTCTCTCCAGGACAGAGCCGCCCGTCAGTCCGGAGCTGCCAGATCCGACCGTCTGTCCTGAGCTGCCGGAGCCGCCCGTCTGCCCTGAGCTGCCGGAGCCGCCCGTCAGTCATGAGCTGCCGGAGCCGCCCGTCAGTCAGGTGCTGCCGGAGCCGCCCGTCTGTCTTGAGCTGCCGGAGCCACCCATCTGTCTTGAGCTGCAAGAGCCGCCCGTCTGTCCTGAGCTGCCGGAGCCGCCCGTCTGTCTTGAGCTGCCGGAGCCGCCCGTCTGTCAGGTGCTGCCGGACCCGCCCGTCTGTCTTGAGCTGCCGGAGCCACCCATCTGTCTTGAGCTGCAAGAGCCGCCCGTCTGTCCTGAGCTGCCGGAGCCGCCCGTCTGTCTTGAGCTGCCGGAGCCGCCCGTCTGTTTTGAGCTGCCAGAGTCGCCCGTCTGTCCTGAGCTGCCGGAGCCGCCCGTCTGTCTTGAGCTGCCGGAGACGCCCGTCTGTCCTGAGCTGCCGGAGCCGCCCGTCTGTCTTGAGCTGCCGGAGCCACCCGTCTGTCTTGAGCTGCCGGAGCCGCCCGTCTGTCCTGAGCTGCCGGAGCCGCCCGTCAGTCAGGGGCTGCCGGAGCCGCCCGTCAGTCAGGTGCTGCCGGAGCCGCCCGTCTGTCTTGAGCTGCCGGAGCTGCCCGTCTGTCTTGAGCTGCCGGAGCCGCCCGTCTGTCCTGAGCTGCCGGAGCCGCCCGTCTGTCCTGAGCTGCCGGAGCCGCCCATCTGTCTAGAGCTGCCGGAGCCGCCCATCTGTCTAGAGCTGCCGGATCCGCCCGTCTGTCCTGAGCTGCCGGAGCCGCCCGTCAGTCAGGAGTAGCCGGAGCCACCCGTTACTCCGGCAAGGGTCCCCAGTCTGAGGTCGGTGGCGAGGGTCGCTTAAGCGGGCAAAGACTATGGTGGAGTGGGGTCCACTTTAATTTCTGTTCAGTGTCTGTTCACCTGGCAGAACTGTTTCGTTTTCTCTTCGTTGTTATTTTGTGTCGTGTTTTTCAATTAAAATATGATGAACACTTACAACGCTGCATTTTGGTCCTCCTCTCCTTCCACTAACGAGAATCGTTATATATGCCAATAGAAAATAGACTTAGCGACAGAATATGGAGAATGAACTGAGTGCATCTTTAGGACACAACATTTATTAAATGCTTTAAAAAATAATCTCTACCATTACAGATATAGACATAGAGGACAGAGAAAAGCCGTCCCCAGATATACAGTGGGGCAAAAAAGTATTTAGTCATTAGGCTGTATTTAGGCTGACTAAATACTTTTTTCCCCCACTGTAATTCGGGATGCTTTTAAGGATTACTTTAGGGGGATGATAATATCATATTCTGCAAAAATGTATCTGAGTTAGAAATTATAATTCAATAAAAATAAATCACTATTTTAGAAAAAGTCCATAAAAAAATCTTTACCAGATAAAGAAGAAAATAAAAATGACTGACCTTAACCAGGAACATAATATTTTCCTTTTGAACAGAGTCAACAACTTCAGGTTAAACTCAAATAAAGCATTCTACTTAACGGCCAATAAACATGGTAAACATCTCGCAGTCTGTTGTCCGGACCTTCTGACAGTCTCTATTGGGGTGCCACATGGTTCAATTCTCAGGCCAACTCTTTTCTCTGTATGTATCAATGATGTCACTCTTGCTGCTGGTGATTCACTTATCCACCTCTACACAGACAACACCATTCTGTATACTTCTGGCCCTTCTTTGGACACTGTGTTAACAAACCTCCAAATGAGCTTCAATGCCATACAACACTCCTTCTGTGGCCTCCAATTGCTCTTAACTTCTTGATTGTAGGGGGCAGTATTTTGATGTTTGGATGAAAAATGTACCCAAATGAAACTGCCTATTTCTCAGGCCCAGAATCTAGAATATGCATATAATTAGGATAGAAAACACTCTAAAGTTTCCAAAACTGTCAAAATATTGTCTGTGCGTATAACAGAACTGATATTGCAGGCAAAAACCTGAGGAAAATCCAACCAGGAAGTGCTGTTTTTCCTGAAACCTCTCTGTTCCATTGCATGCCTTCCCTCCATTTAAAGGGATATCAACCAGATTCCGTTTCCTATGGCTTCCACGTGGTCTGAACAGTCTATAGACATAGTTTCAGGCTTTTATTCTGAAAAATGAGCGAGAACGATCACATCGCATCATTGGATAGCTGGGTGCCAGCAGCGTTTTGCATGCGCAACAGCTTGGAGCAGACATTTTCTCTCTCACTCCTATTGAAAAAGCTACAGTCCGGTTGAAACTATTGATTATTTATTGTAAAAACAACCTGAGGATTGATTATCAAAAACATTTGACATGTTTCTACGAACTCTATGGATACTATTTGGAATTTTTGTCTGCCCCGTTGTGACCGTTCGAGCCTATGGATTTCTGATCATAACGCGCCAACCAAATGGAGGTATTTTGGATATAAAAATTATCTTTATGCAACCAAAGAAACATATATTGTGTAACTGGGAGTCTCGTGAGTGCGAACATCTGAAGATCATCAAAGGTAAGCGATTCAATTTATTGCTTTTCTGACTTTTGTGACCAATCTACTTTGCTGCTAGCTGTTTGTAATGTTTTGTCTGCTGAGAGAGATGTCCATACATAAACGCTTGGTATGCTTTCGCCGAAAAGCTTCTTTTTTTAAAATCTGACACGCCAGGTGGATTAAGAACAAGCTAAACTGTGTTTTGCTATATTGCACTTGTGATTTCAGGATAATTAAATATTTTTTGTAATTTCATTTGAATTTGGCGCTCTGCAATGTTGACGAAAATGATCCCGCTAACGGGATGGGTGCGTCCAGAAGTTTTAAATGCTAGTAAAACTAAATGCTAAATGGACCAAAAAACTGACAGCTGTGCCATATAAATTGCAAAATAGTTGGGAAGAGATTTTCAATGTACCCATTCCATGGCACATGGTTTATGAATTGATACGCAAAACAACGCCGGATTCAAAACTTCGAATTTTTCAATAGAAATTACTATACAAAATTCTTACAACTAATAGAATGTTATATATATGGGGGATACAATCTTCCCAGCTCTGCAGATTCTGCTGTGAGGAGGCAGAGTCATTAAATCATTTATTTTGGTATTGTCCATATGTAGCTAATTTTTGGTCACAGGTCCAGGAATGGCTGAAGAATTGCAACATTTGCCTAGAACTAACACTACAGATAGCAATACTGGGTGATTTGAAAAGCCATAGTCAATCAATCAATAATATAATAATTATTTTAGCAAAAATGTTTATTTTTAATTTACAATCTGTAATAGCTATGAGAATAGGAAGGTTCAATTATTTTGTGAAGCAGCACAGCACAGTTGAAAAATATATGGCAAGTAAAAATCCGAAATGGATGATGTTGAGAGACAGATGGGAGGGGAGCTGGAGCTGAAGGGTGGGACTAATAACAAGATAAACAATGTAGTTACAATGTACTTATTTTCCACCATAACTTGCAAATAAATTCATAAAAAATCCTACAATGTGATTTTCTGGATATTTATTTTTCTAATTTTGTCCGTCATTTTTGAAGTGTACCTATGATGAAAATTACAGGCCTCTCTCGTCTTTTAAGTGGGAGAACTTGCACAATTGGTGGCTGACTAAATACTTTTTTGTCCCACTGTATATGCATGCGTGTATGGATATATATATTTACCAAAAAAATATGGGGGATTGGAAATGATGCAGACAATTACATTGGAAGCAACATTCTTTCCGCAATATTAAGCTGATCCACCCTCCAAAAAAAAAGTTAAAAATGTACATACATTTTTTTTTAAAAGCATTCTCTTCAACTGATCGCTGTCCGCACCCGCCCGCCTGACTAGCATCACTACTCTGGGCGGTTCTGACTTAGAATATGTGGACAACTGCAGATACCTAGGTGTCTGGTTAGACTGTAAACTCTCCTTCTAGACTCACATCAAGCATCTCCAATCCAAAATTAAATATAGAATCGTCTTCCTATTTCGCAACAAAGCCTCCTTCACTCATGCTGCTAAACAAAAACTTGTAAAACGGATTAGCCTTCCGATCCTTGACTTCAGTGATGTAATTTACAAAATAGTCTCCAAGACTCTACTCAGCAAATTGGATGTAGTCTATCACAGTGCCATCCGTTTTGTCACCAAAGCCCCATATACCACCCACCACTGCGACCTGTACACTCTCGTCGGCTGTCCATCGCTTCATATTTGTTGCCAAACCCACTGGCTCCAGGTCATCTATAAGTCTTTGCTAGGTAAACCCCACCTTCTATCAGCTCACTGGTCACCATAGCAACACCCACCCGTAGCATGTGCTCCAGCAGGTATATTTCACTGGTCATCCCCAAAGTCAACACCTACTTTGGCCGACTTTCCTTCCAGTTCTCTGCTGCGGGTGACTGGAACTAATTGCAAAAATCACTGAAGCTGGAGACTCATATTTTTGCTCTTTTGCACCCCTTTATCCCTACTTGCACATCATCATCTGCACATCTATCACTCCAGTGATTAATTGCTAAATTGTAATTATTATCGTCACTCTGGCCTATTTGTTGCCTTACCTCCCTAATCTTACTACATTTGCATACACTGTATATAGATTCTTCTTTTGTGTTATTGACTGTATGTTTGCTTATCCCATGTGTAACTCTGTAACTCTGTGTTGTTGTTTTTGTCGAACTGCTTTGCTTTATCTTGGCCAGGTCGCAGTTGTAAATGAGAACTTGTTCTCAACTGGCCGACCTGGTTAAATAAAGGTGAAATAAAAATACATATTAAAAAAGTATAAACGCAGAGTCATGTCTTAAGTGTAAAACTAACTATGACTCAATAATCGATGCCTTCTGGGAACGCTATAAAGTCCAAAAGTTATGGGCGGAGTAAGAAAGTTGGCTGTCAGAAGTGTTTCAATGTATATTAACTTTTAACACATCTGTCTGCACATTGCAAATCAAATTAAAATGTTATTGGTTGCATACACATATTTAGCAGTTGTTATTGCATGTGTATGGAGATGCTTGTGTTCCTAACTCCAACAGTGCAATAATATCTAACAATAGACACAAAAAGTCAAAGTAAAAGAAAGGAATTAGGAATTATAGAAATATTAGTATGATTGAAAATGTATATACAGTATATATGCCTTAATTTCAACAACAATATAGCATTGTAGCTTTCATTTGAAACCCAATGTGTCATGCTCCTCTGAACTTTACATGTTTGTGCTCATGGGTCCTTTAACATGGAAATGTTACTACTTTATTTCTGTTTGTGCTCCAATGCTATTCATAAAACCATTCATGGATATCTCGAGCAAATAGCTCTGGTCGAGAGTGTTAGTGCAGCTTGAGCCCAATGTTAGCAAGCTGCACTAACGCCCTGGACCAGAGCTGTTGAGCCCAGTGGTTCACAAACTAGGTTGCGTGATCAGCCTGCTGTCTCCATCTATACCCCTTGACAAATATATGTCTGCTGTACAGGATGACACCTTTGCTCAGTTCAATAGAGTTCACTAGCCACAGTAGACTTCTGCCTGTGCACTTCTGCCCTTATTTCCAAAAACACTGCTCTAAGCCTTTTCTCTGTATAGCTAAGCAGCTGTACAGCAACACTCCACTTCTGTACTGTGAACTGCTTGTCGGTTTTAATTGTTCTTGGATACAATTAATCCTGCAGTGCTTTTCTGTTCAGATTAACGGTTCTCTATCCCTGCAATATACTATACTTTATGTCATGTTGGCATGAAGTACCCTTGAGAGAGACGCAGGAATGTGAAATAGTTGTTTAAAAATTGCCCAAATTACGGCGTGCCGTGTAAACGCGCGGGGACGAAGACCAAACAAACACGTAACAAAAACACAGGGTTGAAACACAAATATAAGTTCAAGTAGTACCTCGAATACATAACATGAGCACAATGATTAACACACGGGATGAGACCCGTAATCATCTGCGCAATCGACAAGGGCACAAAAGCCCAAAACACAAAGCACAGGTACTCACACTTTAATTAAGTAATTTTTCCAACAATTGTTTACAGACAGATTATTTCACTTATCATTCACTGTATCACAATTCCAGTGGGTCAGAAGTTGACATACACTAAGTTGACTGTGCCTTTAAACAGCTTAGAAAATTCCAGAAAATTATGTCATGGCTTTAGAATCAAATCAAATCAAATCAAATGTATTTATATAGCCCTTCTTACATCAGCTGATATCTCAAAGTGCTGTACAGAAACCCAGCCTAAAACCCCAAACAGCAAGCAATGCAGTTGTAGAAGCACGGTGGCTAGGAAAAACTCCCTAGAAAGGCCAAAACCTAGGAAGAAACCTAGAGAGGAACCAGGCTATGAGACGTGGCCAGTCCTCTTCTGGCTGTACCGGGTGGAGATTATAACAGAACATGGCCAAGATGTTCAAATGTTCATAAATGACCAGCATGGTCAAATAATAATAATCATAGTAGTTGTCGAGGGTGCAGCAAGTCAGCAACTCAGGAGTAAATGTCAGTTGGCTTTTCATAGCCGATCATTAAGAGTATCTCTACCACTCCTGCTGTCTCTAGAGATTTGAAAACAGCGGGTCTGGGACAGGTAGCACGTCCGGTGGACAGGTCAGGATTCCATAGCCGCGGGAAGAACAGTTGAAACTGGAGCAGCAGCACGGCCAGGTGGACTGGGAACAGCAAGGAGTCATCAGGCCAGGTAGTCCTGAGGCATGGTCCTAGGGCTCAGGTCCTCAGAGAGAGAGAAAGAAAGAGATAAAGAGAGTATTAGAGAGAGCATACTTAAATTCACACAGGATACCGGATAAGACAGGAGAAGTACTCCAGATATAACATACTGACCCTAGCCCCCCGACGCATAAACTACTGCAGAATAAATACTGGAGGCTGAGACAGGAGGGGTCAGGAGACACTGTGGCCCCATCCGATGATATCCCCGGACAGGGCCAAACAGGAAGGATATAACCCCACCCACTTTGCCAAAGCACAGCCCCCACACCACTAGAGGGATATCTTCAACCACCAACTTACCATCCTGAGACAAGGCCGAGTATAGCCCACAAAGATCTCCGCCACGGCACAACCCAAGGGAAGCTGCTGATAGGCTAATTGACATCATTTGAATCAATTGGAGGTGTACCTGTGGATGTGTTTCAAGGCCTACCTTCAAACTCAGCGCCTCTTTGCTTGACATCATGGGAAAATCAAAAGAAATTAGCCAAGAACTCAGAAAAAAAATTGTAGACCTCCACAAGTCTGGTTCATCCTTGGCAGCAATTTCCAAATGCCTGAAGATACCACGTTCATCTGTACGCAAGTATAAACACCATGGGACCACACAGCCGTCATACTGCTCAGGAAGGAGATGCGGTCTGTCTCCTAGAGATGAACGTACTTTGGTGCAAAAAGTGCAAATCAATCCCAGAACAACAGCAAAGGTGAAGATGCTGGAGGAAACAGGTACAAAACTATCTATATCCAAGTTAAAACAAGTCCTATATCGACATAAACTGAAAGGCCACTCATTAAGAAAGATGCCACTGCTCCAAAACTGCCATAAAAAAGCCAGACTACGGTTTGCAACTGCACATGGGGACATTGATCGTACTTTTTGGACTAATGTCCTCTGGTCTGATGAAACAAAAATAGAACTGTTTAGCCATAATGACCAACTTTATGTTTGGAGAAAAAGGGGGAGGCTTGCAAGCCGAAGAACACCATCCCAACCTAGAAGGACGGGGGTGGCAGCCTCATGTTGTGGGGGTGCTTTGCTGCAGGAGGGACTGATTCACTTCACAAAATAGATGGCATCAAAGCCCTGACCTCAATCTTATAGACAATGTGTTGGCAGAACTGAAAAAGTGTGTGTGAGCAAGGAGGCCAACAAACCTGATTCAGTTAACCCAGCTCTGTCAGGAGGAATGGGCCAAAATTCACCCAGTTTATTGTGGGAAGCTTGTGAAAGGCTACCCGAAACGTTTGACTACCCGAAACATTTAACATTTGGGAATGTGATGAAAGAAATAAAAGCTGAAATAAATCATTCTCTCTACTACTATTCTGACATTTCACATTCTTAAAATAAATTGGTGATTTACAGGGAATTTTTACTGGGATTAAATGTCAGGGATTGTGAAGAATTTAGTTTAAATGTATTTGGCTAAGGTGTATGTAAACTTCCGACTTCAACTGTAGTACTAATTTCTCCCAAGAAATATATTTCTAACTGAGAGTTGTGTGAGAACTAGATGTAGAACACTGTTATATTGTCGATGGTGCTAGCCCTATGTGAGCGGTGTGGGGCTCAGAGTAGCAGTAGCATGGTCTCCCTTGCTAGCCCTATGTGAGCGGTGTGGGGCTCAGAGTAGCAGTAGCATGGTCTCCCTTGCTAGCCCTATGTGAGCGGTGTGGGGCTCAGAGTAGCAGTAGCATGGTGTCCCTTGCTAGCCCTATGTGAGCGGTGTGGGGCTCAGAGTAGCAGTAGCATGGTCTCCCTTGCTAGCCCTATGTGAGCGGTGTGGGGCTCAGAGTAGCAGTAGCATGGTGTCCCTTGCTAGCCCTATGTGAGCGATGTGTGGCTCAGAGTAGCAGTAGGATGGTGTCCCTTTGCTAGTCCTATGTGAGAGGTGTGGGGCTCAGAGTAGCAGTAGCATGGTGTCCCTTGCTAGCCCTATGTGAGCGATGTGTGGCTCAGAGTAGCAGTAGGATGGTGTCCCTTTGCTAGTCCTATGTGAGAGGTGTGGGGCTCAGAGTAGCAGTAGCATGGTGTCCCTTGCTAACCCTATGTGAGCGATGTGTGGCTCAGAGTAGCAGTAGGATGGTGTCCCTTTGCTAGCCCTAGGGCAAGTGCATTAAAAGAGTTGCTTTCTCAGTTGCAAAAGCAGCAAGGACTTTCACAAAGCTACGTTCAGCAATCGACAGAATTCCGAGAGCTAGCTATGTACTGTCCCACAAAATTGCTAAACATAGCAAGCCATTCGCTGAGGGCGAATTCATTAAAGAATGTTTAAGCGACTCTGCAGTAATACTTTGCCCCGACGAGAGAGAACCGTTTGAAAATGTTTCCCTGTCAAGACGAACAGTGACACGGCGGGATTATTCGTGTCATGTTGCTCGTTAAGGTTGTGCTTTATTTATTTTCACATATTATACCAAGTGTGTATAAGTTTAGGAGCGTTGTTTTTCCACCTTCCGTTAGTAACTGGTGTCTCTTTTGTCGAGGGCGTTTATTTTGGTATTGTACCTGACCTATATGTTTGTGGATTATACATCATGTTTCATGTGATTTTCTGGATTTTTGCTTTAGATTCTGTCTCTCACAGTTGAAGTGTACCTATGATAAAAATTACAGACACCTACATGCTTTGTAAGTAGGAAAACCTGCAAAATCGGCAGTGTATCAAATACTTGTTCTCCCCACTGTATGTATGTGAACAGACATTTTCACTGATGAAATATAACAAACAAGTCAAGGCACAGATCATCTCTTACTGACTCACCTCTCAGCAATCCTGCAGCATAGCGACATCAGAAACTATACCTGACTTCACTGCTTTAGTCAATGCCCATCAGAGACTTCACTCCTCACACTGATTGAGCAGTTTAAATGTAATGTTGAGCTCTCTCTCTTTCTTGTGTTTTTGTGCATACCCGTTAACCAGAGTTCTGTCCGTGGTGCTGAATGCACTTTTCCCTCCGTGTATTTCATTGCATATTTAATATTGAAAATATCTACTAAAAGGAGAACATGGATGTGGTTTATTTCTGTACATGTTATTTTACAAAAGTAAAATAAGTAGCATATCTGGATGTGATTTACAGTAGAAATATGTGTCAACACAGTCATACACATGATGTATAATCCTGTAATATGATTCTGGCCCGCGATGGCAAAAATATATTCTAATGTGGCCCTCCATGGAAAATAATTGCCCAGGCCTGCCGTAGATATATATCAGGATGTCAAGGTGAAACGTCTCACAGATTGTACATTTGCACAAACCCACTATGCAAAAATGCACAGGAAACACATTCACATACTACACACAGTATAGTTGTATACATATGTCATGAGCATCATGTGGAAAGTACACGTGGCATATGAGAAAGTGCATGTGGCATATGGGCTATTATACTGAACATATGCTGTGCTGTATATTCATGTGGAGGTTGTTCTATACATTAGTTCTGCCTCTCATATGACGCCTACACAGCTTCCTTCTGGGACGCTACCATAAACCAAGCTCTACCAGAGGTTTATTAATACATACCTACAGTAAATACACTAGATTTGTGGCTTCTACCTAGAAAGTTCATCATAGAGATACATTCCATAGCAGTATTCAGCTCAGTAGATGTTCAGGGACAACGTATAGGTGAATCATTTCTATAAAGGTAAAGCAGCACCAGCGGGCCCCACAGAACTAAACCAGCCCAGATGGTCACAGTCCAGGCACACTCCCTCTGCCTGTCACCACAAAATGAATAGGTCATTAGCTCAGAGCTGCTTTTTCACCTCACAAAATGGTGCCACTGCTAGAAAGTCTCCTCTAGCAAGTCCCACAACACCAAATCCAGGATTATTACAGTTTTTCCCAATTGTTTACACACTAAAACTGGCCTATGAGGCACAATGACCCAAACCTGTAACTCATTTAGCAGAACCATACACCAAATTTGCAATACTACTGGCACATGTTTTGCTTTACACTCAGATTACAATTCTATAACAAACATTTGGCAAAACACAACACAAAATTCTCTACCTTTGGCACAACCTTCACATCTACAATATCTTGTGTGCAAATAAAATAAAAACACTCTTCAACAAGCTAAGCTCAATTACCAACTGATCAATTTCACTCTTCACATGTGCAAACACTAATTGCGGAAATGTTCACTATGAAATCAGACTTTTGGTATGGATAAAAATGCTACAGGGGAGTACTACTGTGTTTGAAAAACAATGGAAGCAAACTTAGCAGGGAGAGGTGGAGGTGGATGTGGAGGTGGACGTGGACATAGAGGTAGAGGTAGAGGTAGAGGTGGACGTGGACATAGAGGTAGAGGTAGACGTGGAGGTGGAGGTAGACGTGGAGATGGAGGTGGAGGTGGAGGTAGAGGTGGAGGTAGACATAGAGGTGGAGGTGGAGGTGGAGGTAGAGGTAGAGGTGGACGTGGAGGTGGAGGTAGACATGGAGGTAGAGGTGGAGGTAGAGGTGGAGGTAGAGGTGGAGGTGGAGGTAGACATGGAGGTAGAGGTGGAGGTAGAGGTGTTGGTAGACATAGAGGTGGAGGTGGAGGTGGAGGTGGAGGTGGAGGTGGAGGTGGAGGTGGAGGTAGAGGTGGACGTGGAGGTGGAGGTAGACATGGAGGTAGAGGTGGAGGTAGAGGTGGAGGTGGAGGTAGACATGGAGGTAGAGGTGGAGGTAGAGGTGGAGGTAGACATAGAGGTGGAGGTGGAGGTGGAGGTGGAGGTGGAGGTGGAGGTGGAGGTGGAGGTGGAGGTGGAGGTAGAGGTGGACGTGGAGGTGGAGGTAGACATGGAGGTAGAGGTGGAGGTAGAGGTGGAGGTAGAGGTGGAGGTGGAGGTAGACATGGAGGTAGAGGTGGAGGTAGAGGTGGAGGTAGACATAGAGGTAGAGGTAGAGGTGGAGGTGGAGGTGGAGGTGGAGGTGGAGATGGAGGTGGAGGTAGAGGTGGAGGTAGACATAGAGGTAGAGGTGGAGGTAGAGGTGGAGGTGGAGGTAGAAGTGGAGGAAGACCAAGTGAGAGTAATCTCTGATTAAATTTAGGCTACTGTGGTGGACCATGTGATCAACCATGGTTTGACCTTGAGAGAGGCTAGGCAGAGAGTGCAGCCCAATCTGAGCCACTTCGTCGTAGCATCCATTATCTGGACGTCCCAAAATTAGAATAGGTATGTACTGCAGACATCTGCTATTTTTACTACTTGACAGTAATACAACATAAAGCTCAGTAAAGACTGTAGATTCCAATACATACTGTAAGGGGAAACAAAGTCCATGTTTCATGTATAACAGTATGTATGAAATTGGGAGCTATTTGTAACATGTTTATCTTGTATACTGTATTACTGTAGTGTTTACTGTACTGTATGCTATTTTGTTTTTGTAGAACTGAATGACAACCACAACGTGCTGGTAGAACTCGTCTATTTACAGTCGAAAAGGAGGCTGCCATTGTGCAAATGGTAGGGGAAAATAATTACATAAGACTGCGGGAAATCCAACAACAGATTATTGAAAACCCTGCCATCTTCCAACACATCATAGTGAGCTTATCAATCATAGCTCACATCCTTAAGAAACACAATTTCAGGATGAAGCAAATCTACAAAGTCCCATTTGAAAGGAATTCCCAGAGAGTGAAGGATAAATTATACAAATATGTGCAAGTAAGTAATGCATTACACTCCTAAAACATTAGCAATTACAGTATTTATTGTCATTTCAGAGACTCATGGAGTTGGATGCAAGTCCCATCCCCCAGGAACTCATATTCATAGATGAGCCTGGATTAAATTTTTCGAAGATGAGGAGGAGAGGAAGGAACATCATTGGTCAGCGCTATCATTGCGGTACCTGGCCACATTGGGGGAAATGTCACCATATGCGCAGCTATGAGCCAGAATGGGGTCCTCCACTGCCATACCACCCTTGGACCATACAACACTGCCCATCTCCTTAATTTCCTGAAGTCCTTCAATTACAATCTTTTTCAGTCGGAGCAGAGAGTGCCAGGTGATCCTGATCAGCAAATGTATGTTCTAATTTGGGACAACGTGAGTTTCCATCGGGCTGCTGAGGTCCGCAACTGGTTCCATGACCATCCCAGGTTTACAATTCTCTATCTCCCACCGTATTCCCCATTTCTCAAGCACATTGAGGTGTTCTTTTTAGTATGGCAGTGGAACCTATGGCCCTTCTCCAGGCAATGGAGGAGGCCTGTGGTGACATTCCAGCAGAGTCCTGTCAGGGGTGGATGCGTCATGCCAGAAGATATTTCCCCCACTGTCTGTCCAAGGAGAATACCGCATGTGATGTTGATGAAAATCTGTAGCCGGACCAAAACACAAGACATGACTGATTTTGTTTTCACAATTGAGTATTTGTTTCTTGATTTAGTTTTCACTGTATTTTGACAGTTTCTTTATCTATTCCATACAAATAATCTAACATACAGTACTGTAGTACAATTCATCTAACATACAGTACTGTAGTGCAATTCCTCTAACATACAGTACTGTAGTGCAATTCATCTAACATACTGTACTGTAGTACAAATAGGCCAATTTCTCTTCCTTTGTACATGCAAAATACACTGCTCAAAAAAATAAAGAGAACACTAAAATAACACATCCTAGATTTGAATGAATGAAATATTCTTATTAAATACTTTTTTCTTTACATAGTTGAATGTGCTGACAACAAAATCACACAAAAATTATCAATGGAAATCAAATGTATCAACCCATGGAGGTCTGGATTTGGAGTCACACTCAAAATTAAAGTGGAAAACCACACTACAGGCTGATCCAACTTTGATGTAATGTCCTTAAAACAAGTCAAAATGAGGCTCAGTAGTGTGTGTGGCCGCCACGTGCCCTCCCTACAACACCCGGGCATGCTCCTGATGAGGTGGCGGATGGTCTCCTGAGGGATCTCCTCCCAGACCTGGACTAAAGCATCCGCCAACTCCTGGACAGTCTGTGGTGCAACATGATTTCCCAGATGTGCTCAATTGGATTCAGGTCTGGGGAACGGGTGTGCTCAATTGTGCTCAATTGGGGAACGGGTGTGCTCAATTGTGCTCAGATGTGCTCAATTGGATTCAGGTCTGGGGAACAGTCCATAGCATCAATGCCTTCCTCTTGCAGGAACTGCTGACACACTCCAGCCACATGAGGTCTAGCATTGTCTTGCATTAGGAGGAACCCAGGGCCAACCGCACCAGCATATGGTCTCACAAGGGGTCTGAGGATCTCATCTCGGTACCTAATGGCAGTCAGGCTACCTCTGGCGAGCACATGGAGGGCTGTGCGGCCCCCCAAAGAAATGCCACCCCACACCATGACTGACCCACCGCCAAACCGGTCATGCTGGAGGATGTTGCAGGCAGCAGAATGTTCTCCACGGCGTCTCCAGACTCTGTCACGTCTGTCACATGTGCTCAGTGTGAACCTGCTTTCATCTGTGAAGAGCACAGGGCGCCAGTGGCGAATTTGCCAATCTTGGTGTTCTCTGGCAAATGCCAAACGTCCTGCACGGTGTTGGGCTGTAAGCACAACCCCCACCTGTGGACGTCGGGCCCTCATACCACCCTCATGGAGTCTGTTTCTGACCGTTTGAGCAGACACATGCACATTTGTGGCCTGCTGGAGGTCATTTTGCAGGGCTCTGGCAGTGCTCCTCCTGCTCCTCCTTGCACAAAGGCAGAGGTAGCGGTCCTGCTGCTGGGTTGTTGCCCTCCTACGCCCTCCTCCACGTCTCCTGATGTACTGGCCTGTCTCCTGGTAGCGCCTCCATGCTCTGGACACTACGCTGACAGACACAGCAAACCTTCTTGCCACAGCTCGCATTGATGTGCCATCCTGGATGAGCGGCTCTACCTGAGCCACTTGTGTGGGTTGTAGACTCCGTCTCATGCTACCACTAGAGTGAAAGCACCGCCAGCATTCAAAAGTGACCAAAACATCAGCCAGGCAGCATAGGAACTGAGAAGTGCAGGTCACCACCTGCAGAACCACTCCTTTATTGGGGGTGTCTTGCTAATTGCCTATAATTTCCACCTGTTGTCTATTCCATTTGCACAACAGCATGTGAAATGTATTGTCATTCAGTGTTGCTTCCTAAGTGGACAGTTCGATTTCACAGAAGTGTGATTGACTTGGAGTTACATTGTGTTGTTTAAGTGTTCCCTTTATTTTTTTGAGCAGTGTATATTTACTGTATGTTTAGATTTTTTGCAGTGTGTGTGCTTACAGTATGCTGTTTGAGTCATATTGAAATATAAAACATACATTTTTGCATTTGTGTTCTTTTCTTGTTTGAGTACACTAACAATATACAGTATAACAACACAATCTTAGTTTTATACTAAAATAGTAGTATTTTGAATATGTCACATAAGTGTGATCTCGATTGTCACTAAGTTAGATTCATTTGATGTGTGAGTGTATTTAATTTGTATGCATTGTTAATTTTGAGCAGGGAGTACATTATTTTGATTTCTGTGTTTCATTTTGCAAGATGTCTGTGGGGTTTGGGGAAATTGGCTAACTGTATTGTGTTTTGTATTTAGAGTTTTGAGTACCTGAGATGTAGTTTCAGCAAATGTGTGCTAACAATTGGGGAAAATTATAATGAACGAAGCAAAGGCCTTTTTGCAGAGCGAAGGAGTCTGGGGTCGATGGGACCGACATGTTGGCTAATCTACACAAGCACTACAAATCAATTTCACTGACGCTCTCGCTCTGCACCCCTCCTCTCTTCCCCTCCTTCCTCACCACCTAACCCTTCTCAGGTGAGCCCCTTCACCAGCCCCTTCACCAAATCTATTTCAGTGACGCTAGCTCGGCACCACCCCAACCCTCTCCCCCCTCGCTCTCCTTCTCTTCCCCTCCTCTTGTCAGGTGAGCCCAGAGCCCCCTCTCCAGAAGCTAATTTCAGTAAATCACCCCAGACTCCCCCCTCCACTCCTCCTTGCCCCCCCCCCCCCCTTTCTCCCTCCTCCTCCCTCCCCTCTCCAGCTAGCTGGGCGCCCTCTCCAGAAGCTCATTTCAGAGAGCCATGTCAGAGAGCCATGCCACCCCAGAGCCATGTCCTTGGCTGGCCTGAGTCTTTCTCATTATTGTTGTCTGGTGTGGATAACACATGTGCCACTATGTTATTGTGTTGACACAGCTAGTCTGGAGACAATATGCTATTGGACTACATGCTATTGGACTACATGCTATTGGACTACATGCTACTGTTGCATAATTCACTGTTGTGCTACAACTAGTGTCTTTGTCTTACTTGTTCAACTGCATTGTTTGAGCTACGGTGATTTAATATTAAATCCTAGAAGTACTGCTATACTTTTGGAAATACATTATTTAGGGTTATGTATGGGGTAAAAATGAACTGTCATACTTTTTTTTTACCAATGACTGGAGTGAGGTTAAATCGTCTTTGTTCACAGATGAGGAAACATTATAACAAGAGAGAGAGGAGAATATGAGAAATGAAAAAAGAGAAGAAAAGATAGAAGGGATAGAAGAAGAGAGGCAAGGGTAATTCAGTACTCAATGGGGGCAACCTGAGAGACAGAACACTACTGTCCCCATCTGGCTGAGTTCTGAACTGCTGTGACACAATAGACCTGGTAAATCTCTTTTTTTTCTTTTTCTCTCTCTTTTTTTTTAGATATATAGAAGAACTTATCCTACAATATCCCAGCCTGTCTGTCAGCCTGCAACTCTTCTCTTTATTCATTATTTTAATCACTCAATCTTCTCTTTACATCTCCATCTGTTAGCCTAAAACTCTTCTGCTCTTCTTTTTCTCAAACTACTAACCAAATGTTCAGGTGTAAAGTCGTAATAACACAGAAATAAATGACATTTTCTTGAATCAAATAATGTTATTGTGGTAAATTCCCTGAAGCCCTCCTCGAATAAGCATCCAGCGGCTGCACATATTTGAAGGAAAGTTTATTTTGTTGCAGCTCAATTTTGGAATCAGTCCTTACAACACAACATTCAGACTTCTAGCTATACATCCCAGGAGTATCGGTCAGGAGGACTCCAGACCGATACACCAGACCGATACAAAGTAGATCCTAGAGCTACCTTCTGATAGGGTACAGTCTGCTGGTTTCTGTTGACACATTTGTTTAGCAGTCAAAAGGATATAATAGAGGCATTCAATTCACCCTCCAATTGCAGACGTTGAACTTGTTTCTCATGGCCAGATAGAGAATACAAAAGGAAAATGGATTTGTCAGCTTAAAAGCATTTTCTGTAGGTTCTGCACATGGCCTACTACTCCACTCTTTCTTTATCTCTTTAGCTCTCTCTCTCTCCTCTCCTCCAACCCCCCCCCCCCCCCCCCCCCTCTCTCTCCCTCTCGCTGCTTCTCTCACTCTGCCTCTCACTCTGCCTCTATCTCTCTCTCTGGCTCTCCCCCCACCCCTCTCTCTCCCCCTCTCGCTGCTTCTCTCACTCTGCCTCTCACTCTGCCTCTATCTCTCTCTCTGCCTCTCCCCCCACCCCTCTCTCTCCCCCCTCTCGCTGCTTCTCTCACTCTGCCTCTCCCCCCACCCCTCTCTCTCCCCCTCTCGCTGCTTCTCTCACTCTGCCTCTCACTCTGCCTCTATCTCTCTCTCTGCCTCTCCCCCCACCCCTCTCTCTCCCCTCTCCTCCAACCCCCCCCTCTCTCTCTCCCTCTCGCTGCTTCTCTCACTCTGCCTCTATCTCTCTCTCTGCCTCTCCCCCCACCCCTCTCTCTCCCCCTCTCGCTGCTTCTCTCACTCTGCCTCTCACTCTGCCTCTATCTCTCTCTCTGCCTCTCCCCCCACCCCTCTCTCTCCCCCCCTCTCGCTGCTTCTCTCACTCTGCCTCTCACTCTGCCTCTATCTCTCTCTCTGCCTCTCCCCCCACCCCTCGCTCTCCCCTCTCCTCCAACCCCCCCCCTCTCTCTCTCCCTCTCGCTGCTTCTCTCACTCTGCCTCTCACTCTGCCTCTATCTCTCTCTCTGCCTCTCCCCCCACCCCTCTCTCTCCCCCTCTCGCTGCTTCTCTCACTCTGCCTCTCACTCTGCCTCTATCTCTCTCTCTGCCTCTCCCCCCACCCCTCTCTCTCCCCCCTCTTTAAGTATTCTGACAACCATTACTCTTTCCTTGTAGATTGTATTATATTTGCTTTTTCATTTCCCCTGCATGTTGGGTTGTTAAAGGCAGAAATAGCTCATTGTTTTAGATTTCAGTTCCCACTTGTACCCAGTGCAGATGGTGTGAAATGGTTGTTGTAGAAATAGCCTCCATGCTAGCAAAGCCTCCCTCCTCTGAAATATATGGCACCCTATTCCCTATATAGTGCATTACTTTTTGACAAGGGCCCATAGCGTTCTGGTCTAAAATAGTACACTATGTAGGAATTAGGGTGTGATTACAGAAGCAGACCTTGTTCTCTAAGTCCCTCCGTTCCCCCATTGGACCTGCTTAGACCACCAAACGCTCTACTCCACTCTCTGAACCAAACAACCAGTGTGACAGCCAGTGGTACACATCCCTGTAACATAATCTGATGTACCTACAAGACCATGCTAAATACTGTAAAGAGATTAACTCCTAGGCTACTCTAGACTACACCAATAGTCACAAATGCATGCGTTTTCTAGCAAGTGTTCTTCAACAAATCATTACGCTAGATAGCAGTCCTAACCGTAGCTCATTCATTGGTCCAGGTCTTTCTTGAAAAATGAAGTTTTATCTCAATGAGACTAAACTGGTAAAATTATGGTTATTTCAAACTTGCATTCACAAGCCATGACATCAATGCTCTTACATACTGTAATGTAATACATAGTTCATTGACTGTATGTTACCACTTTGTCAAATAGTGAGAGACACAGATTTGTGTTTCTAGTCAAGTCAGATTAGGATCTCTCCTTTTCCCTGTAAGAACCTTCCAGTCAGTGATGTTTGGGGTTCTGCTAAAAGACTGTGTTATATTTTAGTTCCAGGGGCCAATTATAGATGACAGACGCAGTAGGCTCTCAGGAAGTGCAACCCTGAAAGCCCTTTTAAAGCAGTGTCGAAGCATAACTTGGAAGTTATTGAGGTCCCCTCGCCCCTCACACACACGCTAATACATACACTTTTAGAAACACACACACACTCAGACCCCCCCCCCACACACACACACACTCACTCACTCTACCTCAGCCCCTCCCTCCCATAGCATGCATATTTTATAGACAACCTTTCACTCTGATCTCATCTCTTAACCCCACGGGTTACTCTGGGTAAAAGTCACATTGACTAGGCAAACATTTTTTTCCTGGCTGCCAAGAACACAGCAGGATCCGCCATAAGCTCCCATCGATGTTAATCCTGCCATTTATACACTGTCATAAAGGAGGTATTGGACCATCGCTGGGTGTGAAATGCCACACCAGCAGAGGGTTGATATTCTCACTGACTTCTGAAATTGAATATTGACCTTGAGATGTCAATCAACATGGGAAAATGAGGAAAGATTGAAAGAAAGAGATTTATAGCTACAGTGAGGGAAAAAAGTATTTGATCCCCTGCTGATTTTGTACGTTTGGCCACTGACAAAGAAATTATCAGTCTATAATTTTAATGGTAGGTTTATTTGAACAGTGAGAGACAGAATAACAACAAAAATCCAGAAAAACGCATGTCAAAAATGTTATAAATTGATTTGCATTTTAATGGAGGGAAATAAGTATTTGACCCCCTCTCAATCAGAAAGATTTCTGGCTCCCAGGTGTATTTAATACAGGTAACGAGCTGAGATTAGGAGCACACTCTTAAAGGGAGTGCTCCTAATCAATCAATCAATCAGATTCCAAACTCTCCACCATGGCCAAGACCAAAGAGCTCTCCAAGGATGTCAGGTTCAAGATTGTAGACCTACACAAGGCTGGAATGGGCTACAAGACCATCGCCAAGCAGCTTGGTAAGAATGTGACAACAGTTGGTGCGATTATTCGCAAATGGAACAACTAACGACACCTGCTTCTGATTGAGAACCATACCAGGCCAAACGCAAAATACAACATAGAAAAACAAACATAGACTGCCCACCCTAACTCACGCCCTGACCATACTATAACAAAGACATAACAAAGGAACTAAGGTCAGAACGTGACATGAGAACGGTGAGGAATCAGCCCAGAACTACACGGGAGGATCTTGTCAATGATCTCAAGGCAGCTGGGACTATAGTCACCAAGAAAACAATTGGTAACACACTACGCCGTGAAGGACTGAAATCCTGCAGTGCCCGCAAGGTCCCCCTGCTCAAGAAAGCACATATACATGCCCATCTGAAGTTTGCCAATGAACATCTGAATGATTCAGAGGACAACTGGGTGAAAGTGTTGTGGTCAGATGAGACCAAAATCAAGCTCTTTGGCATCAACTCAACTCGCCGTGTTTGGAGGAGGAGGAATGCTGCTTACGACCCTAAGAACACCATCCCCACCGTCAAACATGGAGGTGGAAACATTATGCTTTGGGGGTGTTTTTCTGCTAAGGGACAGCATCAAAGGGACGATGGACGGGGCCATGTACCATCAAATCTTGGGTGAGAACCTCCTTCCCTCAGCCAGGGCATTGAAAATGGGTCATGGATGGGTATTCCAGCATGACAATGACCCAAAACACACGGCCAAGGCAACAAATGAGGGGCTCAAGAAGAAGCACATTAAGGTCCTGGAGTGACCTAGCCAGTCTCCAGACCTTAATCCCATAGAACATCTGTGGAGGGAGCTGAAGGTTCGAGTTGCCAAACATCAGCCTCAAAACCTTGATGACTTGGAGAAGAGCTGCAAAGTGATTGCCAACAAGGGTTTTGTGATTGCCTCTGTGATTGCCAACAAGGGTTTTGTGATTGCCTCTGTGATTGCCAACAAGGGTTTTGCCACCAAGTACTAAGTCATGTTTTGCAGAGGGGCCAAATACTTAGTTCCCTCATTAAAATGCAAATCAATTTATAACATTTTGTTGTTGTTGTTGTTGTTATTCTGTCTCTCACTGTTCAAATTAACCTACCATTAAAATTATAGACTGATCATTTCTTTGTCAGTTGGCAAACGTACAAAATCAGCAGGGGATCAAATACTTTTTTCCATCACTGTATGAAACTAGTTGGAAAATGCCTGATCGATTCGATTTTCAAGGGAGTTTTAGAACTGGAGGGAGGGGAGTTTTGTAATTGATTAAGTTTTTTATCACCCTTTGACCTGCCAATCCAGATATTGGATGCTTTTCTCTCTTGAACAATAAGAGAGTGATGGGACAAATATGTATGTAATAAAGGAGACAAGTGAGATCTGAGGACACACACACTACACACTACACACAGAAAAGGGCTGTTGCAGGCTAAGAGAAGCTACAGACTATAGCCTACTACAGTGGAGATGACTGAAACAGGTGTGCGTCACCTGGAGCAGGAATGGAGTGGATGTAAGCTGCTGATGCTTGACAGGCTGCAACACACTCTGCTGACAGAAACTTCGACTTCCCTTCTTTTCCAACTCCACTCTTCCTCTCTGTTAAACCACGGCATTGTTGAATACTCTATTCTGATTGGCTAGAAGGCCATTCTAGAGTGTGCATTAGCTTCAGATATATGGGCAGTTGGAAAAGACATTGGACACCTCTTAAGAAGTTCCAACAATAAGAGCCTTAATTCTGTTCTAAATCACTGCACCAAGTGGACGTCATACTTGCCACAAAGTGACGAAACTAAACCATCAACCACACAAACTGAAATTGGATACATTGAAAACGCTGGAAAAGCATAGCTATCTAAATGCAGGAAAAACATAGCTATCTAGCAAGCATTCATATCTTTTTGCAGAGATGACTTTTTTGTAGCATCTGATGATGTTGCAGTCAAAACACAAGTAGTGCTGTCAAATCCCACATTTCTCCTTTGACCAGTTGTTTTTGGCAAATAGTGTTGTTTATATTTGGTTGTCATATTGGCAAATTCCTCACTATCTCTTTTACTTTCAGGGTCTAGGCTTGGATATCCCTATACCAGATTCTGATTATTAGAATGGTGGCCAACCAAGAGTATCTTGTGTGTAGTGCGACAAGGAAGATAATCATCATGGGTCATCCCATGCCTGTGTTCTTCCCTGGAACTCCTTCCTACTAGGAACCTGAGGAGAGGGGGCGGAAGGATGCCCGGCGTTCAGGAAACATCACTGTTTCCCTTTAAGATGGTGTTGTTTTGACATATATTTTGGCATTTTAGTCATTTAGCAGACATTCTTATCCAGAGAAATTAGGGTTAAGTTCCTTGCACAAGGGCACATCAACAGACTTTTCCCCTAGTTGACTCTGGGATTCAAACAAGTGACGTTTCGGTTACTGGCCAAACACTCTTAACCGCTAGGCTACCTGCTGCCCCTGTGTAGAACAGAGGCCTCAGGCTGCCATTGTGAGTCACAGAAGACGAGGATGCTACAGTATCTTTGTATCTAAAGAGCTATCTATTGCAGCGCAAACTCAAACTGACAAAATATGTTTGTTGTTTTTGAGGGAACGTTTATGGATCTTCAACATTTAAAAAAAAACTTGTGATTAAACTACTACTAGTCACCCAAAATAACCAGGCTACTATTACTACTAATTATAAACACATAAGCCGACAGATGCTTTTTCATAAGTACTACTTTACAACTGCCACGTTTGACAACAGACATTTCTTGTCTACCTCAGCTGTGAGCAGAGGACAGGATCCCCTAGAGGCCAACTCTAACTCTCCAGGGTTTTCAGGTGTTCCACAAAGAAACTATAGAGGCACAGAAATGACCCCCGATGATGTCATCCTCTTTCTCTAATGAGTTATGATGTTCCAGCTGGAACCCTGGGGAGAGGGGTTGCCAGGGTAAAGGGGTTGCCAAGGACATGTGGGGGACATATGAGGGCCAAAGCCCCGCTGGGAACCCTGTTGCTGGGCTTTGGAAACGCACAAACACTCCCACAGGCACTGAGTGACAACTGTTATGCAAAGCTCTAAGGACTAAGTGTACTTTTAAGTTTTCTCACTTTTCTTTTAAATCAAGCACCTAATAATTATATATCTGATATTAAATCTAGGTGTTACTATTGATGCACATCAGGAATGAACATTTCCCTGCAAAGGCTCTTGATAAGGTTACTTATCATGTAGAAAAGTGCTTTGAGAGCACTAGTTGACGTAAAGCAATGCAGAGGATTAATTATAAACATAATAGGCTCTAGCCTGTCATTTTAGTTATTGACAGCATCTGGATGACAACATCTTGGATACACTGCAAAGTGCATATTTTTCTGACAAAACCCCATCAACTCAATAGTCCCTCTGGAGAGCAGAGGTTAGAGGGGGCATCTCTCTCTCTTTCTTTCGCTCTCTCTTTCCGTCTCGCCCTCCCTCTCTCTCTCTCTCTCTCTCTCCTTCCCTCTATATCTCTCTCCCCTTCTCTCTCCCTCTCACACACACACTACCCCCTTTCTCTCTCTCTCTCTCTCTCTCTCTCTCTCTCTCTCTCTCTCCCTCTATTGTTCTCTCTTTCTTTCTCACTCCCTCCCTCTCCATCCCTCTTTCACTCTCTCTCCCTCTTTCTCTGTAATATTCCATTAAAATAAGTCAAACGGAGGCCTCAAGGACAGTTGGCCACAGCAGCCAACCTGCTGAGGGAGATATTAAACGTATTTTCTTCTACGATCAATATCACACTGTGGGGCAGGGAGAGGACTGAAGAGGAACAGCAAGGAAAGGGCCGTGGGGTGAAACACACACACACATATTGGGAGGTGAAACTGCCCTTTTGTCTCTAACATCACACTGTCCTCACAGCCAGCCAAGGGTCACTGTGTGTGTGTGTGTGTGTGCGGTAATTTGTTTCTGCAAACATTGACCAAATAAAGGGAACTTCACTAAATCAGCCCTTCTCACATCTGTCTCTAGGTGACCTACAACGAAGTCATCTGTCCACCAGAGAGGAAAATAAATGTATATTTCTTTGCTCGATGTGCGAACTCGTTAATTCACTCACTAACGGCCATCAAGCCTCTTCAAGGACATCCTTGTCAACGAAAGAAGTCGACAGCAGCAAGAATTGTATCATTAATCATTATGTCACTTATACTTTGAATTAATAAATCAATCATTAATTATTACAGTTTTTTCCAACTGCTTACACAAGTTTTCAAAACGGTCTCCTTTTTTTCAAAACTCTACACACAAAACCCAAAACTGCACACACAAAATGCAAAATGCCTCACATCTTCTTCAAAATGTAACACTGCATTCAAAATGCCATAAACACATGTCAGAATTAAGCATTTGCAGCAAATGGCAAACACTGCTTTCATAATACTACATTTTTGAATATACCATGTAAACACTGTTGTTCTAAATCTAAAGCTCTTTCATAGGCTTATATCTACATTTCAATACAATGTTCTACAGTGAAAGTAATCGGCTGAGAGGGGTAACAAGTACACTGTAAACACCAATGCAATGTAGAAACAGAAAATATTTATTAGGCCAAACATTACTGTTGTATACAGTAGCATACAACAAAACCATAAACATATGTAAACCAAAAGTATATTCTTTAGAATACAGTAAAGTACAGGAATTGGTAGGGAGGGGGCGCAGTCACCAGTGCTAAGCTACGCTTCATCTCTTCTCCGGCCTGAGTCTGGCCACGATACTTCGTCCACATCACAAGATAGGTTTTCTCTTGCCAAACATCGAGGGAAGAATCTCCTAGCATGGCGTATCCAACCTTGGACAGAGGCAACCTCTATGTCCCCACATAGACCATATTTATAATTGCAGTCTCTTGTACATCTGTAAACAAGCATCCTCGTCCTCCATGATGTCTTTGCCTTTCCACTCTGTACAGAATTCAAACACAGTATGTGTTCAGCATAGGAACTGTAAACAAATGTAGTACAGCATGATAACCAACATTATTCATTCAATGCAGTGTAGTAAATGGATGGCTTAGAGTTACAAATGTTTATGCAATATTGTGCAGTCATACGTATTTTACAGTACATTACTGTAATGCTAAAATAGTCATTAGATAGTTGCATACCTGTTCTCATTTCTGAAGGTTCAAATTATGGACGCCACTGTAAATCGACTCAAGTTGGGCTGGACTCTCAGTCCAGCCTCTCTCATGGTCAAACCGTGGTTGATCACATGATCAACAAATTTTGCCCTAATCTCATTAGAAATGCCTCTCCTTCCTTCCTTCTCTTCTTTGCCCTCGTCCTCTACCTCCTACTCCTCTTGCTCTCTGTCCATTGTTGGCATCCATTGTTCAAAACAGGTAATCTGACCTTTGACCTATTTGTAGGCCTATACTACAGTAAAGCAGTGATTGGTTAGTGATCAGTTAAGCTATAAGTGTTTGCACATGTGAGGAGTGTGTGTGTGACCTGGTGAATAAGTGTAGCATTTTGATTGGTTGTGTTTGGAAAAGGAAAGCAAGTCACTTCCTGTTAGATTTTTGTGTTTTAGGTTGAGAATTGTGTGTAGTGTTTTGAAAAAAGTGTTTTATGCAATTGACAACTGAGTCAAAGGCTGAGAAATAGCTTATGGTTTTGGATATTTGGTGTGTAGTTTTGCACTTTGAGTGAGAGGTTTCAAAAATAGTGTGACATGAAAAGATTTGGTGTGTAAGCAGTTGGAAAAAACTGTAATACTGGAGGCTTGCGATCATGGTAAATATTCTTCCTGTGGTGTCACACTAACAAAGAATAGACGTTGGAACAATTTGTGTGTTGCATTCTTATAAACACTACAACTTAGCTGCTTTCAGTGTTGTGAACATGCTTTTTAGTATTGGCAACAAATCCATCCTGATCTATTGTTCTGTTTAGATTGAAAGGAAAATGATGAACTATAGCACACCAAGGATCTTTGCTTGACATCTCAACCCTACAACCTTTGACATTTCCTCCAAGGCTCTACACCTACTCAAGGCCCCACTCTCATTCCCACACTCCATCTCTCCCCTGCCCTTCACACTCCTTCCTCTTCTTATATCACATCTCTCTCTCTCTCTCTCTCTCTCTCTCCATTCTCTCTCTCTCTCTCTCTATCAGTTTGTGGCATGTCTTTCCCCTTCCTCCAAAGGTTCTCGCCATCATATCTCTCTTTCCCTCTTTCCATCCTCCCTCTATCCCCACCCCTCTCAGGCTGTTGTCTCTCCCTCTCTCCCCTCTCCTCCCTCGCTTCCGTGTGTTCTCATTACATGTCATTCTCCTGGCTCCACCACCAGCCAACCACAGCCAACCCTGAGATAGGGCTATATTATTCACAAAGCTACAACTGAAAACACTGGAAACACAGTTATTAGCATGTACCGACTGTAGTGACCGACTGACTCCTTACAACCTCATCTCCTCAGCCAGAGCAGGGGAAAATGCTAATTTGACTCAAGTCATCATCGTGCTGCTCGAGGCGCAATAAAGCAAGGCCTTTATATCCTGGCCAAAGACAACTATCAATTATGAATTGATATAAGTTGCCAAACAAAACACATTTGTTTGAATAGTGAAGTCTGAGCATCTGGTCCTATTCTGTGACAGACAATAAAAATAGAAATACACTTTGCAGTAATGTTTGCAGATATTTTGATTCTGAGAAAAGACGTGTATGAAAATGTGTGGTCACACCAACTAATTAGATTTTGGGGCCAAACTTTTGTTAGCGGCTCCAGACTAATTACTGTTCCATGTATGCATGTGTTAATTGAAAGTATAATTACAAAGTGTATTAATAAGGAAAGTGATCATGTTTAAGAATGAACGCTAAAGTTAAGCTAAAGAAATGTGAATGCTTACTTTATTTGAACCTAATTATTGAGGTATTTTCATGTTTCCTGGTTGGAGAGTATGACCGCAATTGGAGATGCGTTTGAGAATGGCATTTTTAAACTGTGTAGTGGTTCGTACACCTGTTAATTGTCCCAGGGCCAGGGGGAGAATAATTGGAAAATATTGAAATGTGTAACTATTAGGGGAACCCTGGACCCGATGATTAGGCCAATTTATGGGGGCTTTCTCCTCAAGAAATGCTGGCGGCTATGACAGAAGCCAAACGTGAGTTGGATTGGGGGTGTGGTTTAATGTGTGTGTTTCTTGCGTCTGTCCTTGCCACCATCAAGACACACCCATCACACCCATCAGAACCTTGCCCTCAGCTGTTTCCCCCCACTCAGCCACAACAAACAAACCTTGTGCAGGTTGAGTTCATTAACTACTTGCAGATGTAATGTGAGATGACGATGGAAGCTTTGAATAGGTCAGTAGGCTACAGAGTAATATGAGAAGAATGCAATTGCTGAATTTATATAGATATTCTAAACTAAGTGTTTTGATAACTTTCAAATGTAGTAACAGGTCCATATAGAATAAACAAACCTTTACAGTATACCATAGAAGCAGTGTTCTAATAATATAACAATGTGCACCTTTCATCTTTCATTGTCATTCCCAGCTGATACAGGTACTGTGCCTATCGGCACTTTGTCTGGTGGTAATGGGGCTACCTTGGCAAACATGTCAGAGTGGTCATACCTTCCTGAGAGGTGTCCCTTATACAATAGGATTTCCTTTATCCTGGTGCAGAATACACTGTGTTTCTCCCTCCCCATGTTGACTGATACCATTCAATTCAATAATAAAAAAGGCAATACAATTAAAAGTTGTGTCTAGTAAAATGTTAATGCCGAGTCCCATGTCTCTCACCATTCAGAGACATCCATATCAAGCCCGTCTATCATTCTGGTCTTCATCACATCATCTTGTAAGTCTCCATGTGCTGGCTCCATACATGTTTCTGTGAACACATACACACATAGTCACTGTTCTGTTACCAATGGCAGTTAGGATACGTAATATCTGAAACACAAAAAGGTACTATGTTGAAGTTTGAACAGATCAGACAAAACCTACCCAATTATGGTCTCCCCATTAAACAACTGAGGCTGCCATCTGGCAAAAGCATCTCCAGTCCTTCTGTAGAAATAGGCAGAGTTGAGGGAGAGTTCATCAGTGACACATGGAATGAAAAGGTTGTTGCTATTACTGGACATTTGCGCTGTACTGTATTATAGGTACAAACCTCATTGTGGATGTGTTGAGTGAATGTGTTGAGTGTCAGGTCTCTCATATCATACATTGGTGAACACATACACACAGTCACTGTTATATTAGCAATGGCAGTTGGTATTTGACACAGAAACATATACTATGTTGAAGTTTGAACAAGTCAGATTAAACCTACCTAATTCTGTTCTCACCATCGACGACCATTGGTGAGCAGGCAGGAGGTGGGGCTGGAGGTGAGGTCTTTGCCAGAGCCCCATTGACGGGCATAGCAGCATAGCTCAGCTCCTGGCCCCTCATCACAGATACTGGTCGGTCACACATTAATTAACACACACACACTCATACACACAGAGCACTGATTACATTATCAATGGTGGTTATGATTAGGCTGGTGGAACCAACCCAATCACTGATTCACCTTTCTATTTCACTTCAGATATCATAAAATGTGACGTGAAATAGAATGGTGAACAAATCGATTAGTCTGCTTCCAGGCTAGGTTATGCCCTGGACATTATATGCATCTAAGAAGAAGAAAATAAACAACAAAATAAACAGTCAGTTGTATCAAAGTAATGAAGTGGGTTACCTTCTGTATTTGAACCAATGACAAACCTGTGTTGCCGGCGATAGGTGAAGGTTGCTGGTCGGATACTTGCCGACATGTAGCTGATTGTTCCATTCATAGGAATACACACAGCGAGGGCCTGTCTACATGATGCTGAGAAGGGCCCCCTTGCTGGTATTCTCTATACTGCAGGTTCAGT
Organism: Oncorhynchus kisutch; assembly: GCF_002021735.2. Lineage (NCBI taxonomy): Eukaryota > Metazoa > Chordata > Actinopteri > Salmoniformes > Salmonidae > Oncorhynchus > Oncorhynchus kisutch. The sequence continues at coordinate 31,595,749 of NC_034196.2, forward strand.
TGAAAACTGGACATCTCTCAAACAATTGCAGCAGGCAATCTTCAGAGGTGGTGTTGATTGACCCTGTGACAGGGTGAAACAATTGACAGCCAAGTGGTAAATGACATTTTCTTCTAAAGAAAAAAGAAAGGATTTTGCTAATGCACTTCACAACAAACATGACTCTACTTGGCTGGGGAATAAGCCTACTAGTTTATACAACTTGTCATATTTCACACAACACACATTGCCTGTCATTGTTGATGAAGCCATCTGTGTCCTCGGGGCAGTAACTTGGGTCACTATCAGAGGCCTCATGATGGTGTGTCCTTTTCATAGGAGTCGAGGGAGATTGTGTCAACAACAGAGGAGGTATCACAAGGGTACCTGTGTCGCATGACACACCTTTATTCTGAGGGCTTGCCTGACAAGCTGTGAAAATAGCACGTTTTTTATTTATTTTTTATTTCACCTTTATTTAACCAGGTAGGCTAGTTGAGAACAAGTTCTCATTTGTGAACTGTGAACTGTGAATTAAATTATTTTTGTAGGTCGCTAAACATGCTATGATACCCACCTTTGCTCCTACTGGTAGGTCCCGGCATCCATTCATAACCAGGTGATCAGTCTGGCACCCAACTGCACACTTTATCGAACAGAAAAAGAGTCAACGATTGTCATCATCCCGTTTGGAATCAAATGTTATGCTGTAGAGATGTAAACTGACTGGCTCCAGATTGGATTAGATTCAGGTCGGTGACACAGTTACACTATGCAACTGGACCCGTACAAATCAGCTGGGCTAGACAATCTGGGCTCTCTCTTTCTAAAATGATCCGCCGCCATTGTTGCAACACTTATTACTAGTCTGTTCAATCTCTCTTTCGTATCGTCCAAGATTCCCAAAGATTGGAAAGCTACCGCGGTCATCCCCCTCTTCAAAGGGGGTGACACTCTATACCCAAACTGTTACAGACCTATATCCATCCTGCCCTGCCTTTCTAAAGTCTTTGAAAGCCAACTTAACAAACAGGTCACTGACCATTTCGAATCCCACCGTGCCTTCCCTGCTGTGAAATCCCGCTTTCGACTCGGTCAATCACCCCATTCTTATCGGCAGACTCAACAGCCTTGGTTTCTCAAATGACTGCCTCGCCTGGTTCACCAACTACTTCTCAGATAGAGTTCAGTGTGTCAAATCGGAGGGCCTGTTGTCCGGACCTCTGGCAGTCTCTATGGGGGTGCCACAGGGTTCAATTCTCGGGCCGACTCTTTTCTCTGCATATATCAACAATGTTGCTCTTGCTGCTGGTGATTCCTTGATCCACCTCTACGCAGACGACACCATTCTGTATACATCTGGCCCTTCTTTGGACACTGTGTTAACAAACCTCCAAACGATCTTCAATGCCATACAACACTCCTTCCGTGGCCTCCAACTGCTCTTAAACGCTAGTAAAACTAAATGCATGCTTTTCAACCGATCACTGCCCACACCCGCCCGCCCGACTAGCATCACTACTCTGGACAGTTCTGACTTAGTAGACAACTGCAAATACCTAGGTGTCTGGCTAGACTGTAAATTCTCCTTCCAGACTTACATTAAGCATCTCCAATCCAAAATTAAATATAGAATTGGCTTCCTATTTCGCAACAAAGCCTCCTTCACTCACGTTGCCAAACATACCCTCGTAAAACGGACAATCCTTCCGATCCTCGACTTTGGCGATGTCATTTACAAAATAGCCTCCAACACTCTACTCAGCAAACTGGATGCAGTCTGTCACAGTGCCATCCGTTTTGTCACTAAAGCCCCATATACCACCCACCACTGCGGCCTGTATGCTCTCATCGGCTGGCCCTCGCTACATATTCGTCACCAGACCCACTGGCTCCAGGTCATCTATAAGTCTTTGCTAGGTAAAGCTCCGCCTTATCTCAGCTCACTGGTCACGATAATAGCACGCGCTCCAGCAGGTTTATCTCACTGGTCATCCACAAAGCCAACACCTCAGTTGGCCGCCTTTTCTTCCAGTTCTCTGCTGCCAATGAATTAAACAAATTGCAAAAATCGCTGAAGTTGGAGACTTATTTCTCCCTCACTAACTTTAAGCGTCAGCTGTCAGAACAGCTTACCGATGGCTGCAGCTGTACACAGCCCATCTGTAAATAGCCCATCCAACTACCTACCTCATCCCCATCTTTTTAGTTACTTTTTTTGCTCTTTTTCACACCAGTATTTCTACTTGCACATCATCATCTGCATATTTATCACTCCAGTGTTAAATTGCTAAATTGTAATTACTTCTGTTCTGTGTTTTGCTTCAGGACTGTTCGTTTGTCGTTTTATTGTTTTTGTTCAGTGTTCAGTATTCTTATTAAAACAATATGGACACTTACCACGCTGCGCATTGGTCCTCCTCTTCTTCCACCCATGACGAGCGTTGCAGTTTCAAAAGGGATGAGTTGGTTTTTAGGGGCAATCGCTCTTTAAGGCATTGTTTAGCACCTTGATGGAAGTGTGTGCTATCAGTAAAATGTTTATTGCCTGAATATGTGCCAATCATGATCTTTATGATGTTAATTGCTCATTCATGTCTAATGGGATTTCCCATGGTGAAATGCATTATGGATCAAATGAATTATTAAGGTTAGGACAGTGCTTTTACTTATGTTGCTCTTTGTCCTGTTTATTAATTTGTAAATATTGTAAGTATCCTACTTTTGGTACCTATTTATTTTCCACTTTTGCTAAGAACAGTAGGTGTTTTTTTTAAATGTTAAATCCTTCTCTGCCTCCTCACTGCTACATCCAATGTGACGGCCTACCTCACATTGTATTGATGCAGCCCTCAATAACAAATGGGTATTCTAACACTAAGGCTCATTCTCCTGAACCTCAGTGTATGGGGATGGAGTTCACACACATAGTTAGGGGAAATGAAAACAAGGGGCGGGGGGGGGGGGGGGGGGGGTGCAGTGAGAGACATTGAGAAGTTTGGAATGACTGCATGTGCTGACAGTCCAACTTTTTGATTTTATTTAACCTTTATTCAACTAGGCAAGTCAGGTAAGAACAAATTATTGCTTACAATGACGACCTACCCCGGCCAAACCCTAACCCAGACGACGCTGGGCCAATTGTGCACCGCCCTATGGGACTCCCAATCATGCTGGAAAAGCGTGATCTTCATGGATGGGTCCCGGTTTCAACTGTACTGGGCAGATGGCAGACAGTGTGTATGGCATTGTGTGGGCGAGCAGTTAACTGATGTCAACGTTGTGAACAGAGTGCCCCATGGTTGGGGTGGGGTTATGGTATGGGCAGGCATGAGCTACGAACAATGAACACAATTGCATTTTATTGATGGCAATTTGAATGCACAGAGATAGCATGAGGAGATCCTGAGGCCCATTGTCATGCCATTCATTCGCCGCCATCACCTCATATTTTAGCATGATAATGCACATCCCCCATAGATCTGTACACAATTCCTGGATCTGTACACAAGGTTCTGTACACAAGCTGAAAATGTCCCAGTTCTTCCATAGCCTGCATATTCACCAGTCATGTCACCTATTGAGCATGTTTGGGATGCTCTCGATCAACGATAACCAGCAACTTCACACAGCCATTGAAGAGGAGTGGGACAACATTTCACATGCCACAATCAACAGCCTGATCAACTCTACGCAAAGGAGATACTTTGTGCTGTATGAGGGAAATAGTGGTCACACCAGATCGTGACTGGTTTTCTGATCCACGCCCCTAACTTTTTTTTAAAGGTATTTGTGACCAACAGATGCATATCTGTATTCCCAGTCATGTGTAGTCCATAGATTAGGGACTCATTTATTTATTTCAATTGACTTATTTTCTTATGAGCTGTAACTCAGTAACATTTTTGAAATTGTTGCATGTTGAGTTTATATGTTTATTCAGTTAGATGTTCAATGTTTATTTAAAAATATATATATTTAAAAGGAATAGTTTCACCATATTAAATGAGAGATATGTTCACATAACAGGGTTGACCTTAAAATGAGGGACAGACATAAATTAACCACTAATCACATTAAATAAATACTAATTTTCAGAAAAGACCTTTCCGGTCCAGAAAAGACTCAAAGCAATAAAATAACTAGGTCTTTACAATGATGGTGAAACTTTGAGAAATGTTGGGATTCAATTTGTTACAATCTCTCTAGAAATGACACAAGGTTGATCGAAGGGACATGTCAAAATGCTGAAATTTGGTATTTCAGAAAGCTTTTTTTCATATTCAAAATCTGATTTATTGAATTATCTACATGGTCTGTATTAAAAGGCACTTCATAACAGGCTTCAAAATGCAATATTGTTGTACAATTTCTACTTAAATATCAAAGAGACGCTAAAGACACTAATTTTATGGAAATACCCAGGGAATGGGGTTCCATTTGGGATACAAGCACTCACTACTGTGATAGGATGTTGTCAATAGAGCTGCAATCTGGGATTCATGTTTCAACCAAATGGCAGCCCCTCCATTTGTTTTGGTATTCATCTAAGGGAAGGGTCTCAGGGGGAAATGAGACCCCTCTCAAATTCATAGACAGTGCTCTAGATCCAAGGGCAGTGCTAAGCTCATGAGTCATGAGGCATGTTATATTATTGAAGAATTTAAAAGACCATTAAACAGATTCCTATAACCCAGACTGTAGCTTTAAGATATTTTAAGCCTGTGTGTGAGATAGTGTCTATGCCCCAAATGGCACCCTATTCCCTACACTTTGTAGTGAATAGGGTGCCATTTTGGACACAGGCATTATCTCACACACAGGCTTAAAATATCTTAAAGCTACAGTCTGGGATATGGGAACCTGTTTAATGGTCATTTAAATTAATTAGAGAGAAAGAGAAATTAACTGACTCCACTGAGAATCACTGTGATAGAAGCCTGTTTGAGTGAATCATAATAAAGATGGAGGGAGGAAGGGGACAGAGGGAGAGAGGGTTTGTGTCCCCATAACTCCTTCTATCCCCATAATATCTATTTTCCCCTGAAGTTTGCACTTGTTCACTTCCCTTGAAAGGAAATGACTGGCATGGGGAACTTTCTCTAGCCCATGCCTACACCAATCCAAGTTGAAGAAATTGAGACAAAAAGTATCAGTATTTTGAACCTGGGGTGTAACTGCACCTGAGGGAAAGAGAAAGAGAGAAAAGAGATGATGAGAGGGGAAAGAGGGTGAGAGAATAGAGATGAAGAGGGAGATAGGTTAGAAAATGAGAGAGAAGAAAATAAGAGATGGTTTGTGCTTGCATACAGCATCATCTTGTGGTATTTGAAACAACTACAGATACAGCATATGTAGTATAGCTCACTTTATGTATAGTATTTATATTGATACTGTCACGTTCACCAACCTACAGTAAATGCATGGAACATAGTAGACAATTAATTTGTGTCGTTTTTAAGTGAATTCCCATTACTTTCTATAAGGCTACTATTAATCATTTGAGCTGCACTACATGTATATTTGTAACTGTATTGTCTGGACCTATAGCTTTGTATTAAACATATTTGTTGGAATAAAAGTGCCATCAACTTATAATACTATGATTTACTTGTAACTCATTTAAGAAGGTCTAATTATTGCAAAATGTCATTAGGCCACAATATTTCGTAATATGTAAAGACATTTGTGTAATATTATTTCGAACATCATTACTTTAAAATAATTAGGCCTGATTTCTAATATGCCTGGCTGTCCATATCAATAATATTTTAACCATATAAAAAGGTTTGTGGGTTAATACAAGGAGGTTAACATCAGGAGGGGCTGTTACACAAAGCTAAAGTAATACAGGAGGAGCTGTTACATAAAGCTAACGTAATACAGGAGGAGCTGTTACATAAAGCTAACGTAATACAGGAGGAGCTGTTACACAAAGCTAACGTAATACAGGAGGAGTTGTTACACAAAGCTAACGTAATACAGGAGGAGCTGTTACATAAAGCTAACGTAATACAGGAGGAGCTGTTACACAAAGCTAACGTAATACAGGAGGAGCTGTTACATAAAGCTAACGTAATACAGGAGGAGCTGTTACACAAAGCTAACGTAATACAGGAGGAGGTTAACATCAGGAGGAGCTGTTACATAAAGCTAACATAGTCCTTACTGAAAGTCAGTGGTGGTCAACTTTGAGAGATAGTCTATGTTATTTTACTGTTCCTTTAAAGAAGATGGCCAATGTGTCGCACGGACAACTGGTAAAGTACGCCAACATATAATTGTATTCAACATTCTGGCATGTAGAGGTCGCGAGAGAGAACTTTCCTGATTCAAACGTTAATTTCGGCCTGACAGAATTCAATGCAATTTAATACCGCGTTTCCTGTCAAGCGGAGGTGGAGACGAAGGGGTGCTCGAGATCGTGCACTGTTTGCGCGTGTCTGTTCTGTGTGTGGATGCTAAAATCTGAAGAATTACCAGGGAAATTAAATTCACGTGTAGGCCCTACGTGTAATTCAACCATAACCAGGTAAATTGAACTAAGTAGATGTGCCGTGTGTGTTAATATTTAGAGGTTGTCGAGGTGCACAATACAAATGTTTTCTTCGCAGAAAAATGCCTGTTCTACAGCAGGCCCGCCAGTATCTTATTTCTCAATACACCGAATAGGTTCAGTGGGATATCCCCTATTCTGCCTGTTTTATACCTTTTCTATTAATATCGTAATTAGTGAGAAAAATGTTGTCGAATTACCGGTGTCCTTTGAGAATATGACAACGTTAAGAGAGGGTTTGATGGAGCAGTGGCCAGGTAGCGGAGGAACATGGTTGCTCTGCGGTGTCTCCTAGTGATACACACCGGGCAATAGTGCAGCCCGAGCCGCTAGAGGGATACGGGCCTGCCGGGGGTGGCGTTGCGACAACCAAGGCATTGAGGTTCGGAGACAATGCGACAATACGATTTTGTTGGAAAGCAAACGTAACTATTTATCAGCTATAGCCATATGCAGACGATGTTACTGTTACCACAGGTCAAGTTAAATGTTTGTATGGATGGTAACAAATTATTTTTGGATTCATTGTTAAAAGTCGTTCTCGGCTATTATGTATGAAGACGGCAAATCACATTTGGACATGGATTGTCGTCTATTTTAACTGGCTATACAGTAAGTTACATTGACTCATCTGTCCACGTTGTATTCGTGACAACGATATCTGAGTTTTTGTGGTATATTATTTGATTAAACAGTAACCTAGGCTTGGTCTTCTCTGGGCTTGCAGCCCTCCCTTCTTTCTCATCTGGCTACTGCAGCCTGGGGTTTCGGCGACGATGTTTATCACTCTACTTGGTTGATACAGAATGGCGGGTTTGAGTATCGCGCTACACATGACTGCCCCTTACACCTGCTAGTTTGATGCAGTGCATGACGTAGTCTATTTGTAGAATACCCTAATTTGGTTGAGTGTTAAATTAATAAAACGTTTATATTCTGGCAGGTTTGGTATTTTTACCAATTTAGGCCAATGCCCTTACTGCATTGCTGTAGCTATACCCTGGTCTCAATTGGGATTCCCTGTATAAATAGAGGTTAAATTAAAGTATTGTAATTATCATGATACTCAGTAAAGGACCATTTCAGCAGTAATGTGATGTACTTTTCAAAGGTTTTCTATTCCTTTTTAGGTGCATAATCAGAAATACAAGACCAATATGGGGCATTGTGCCCATAGGGGGCACAGGGGCTGTTTCAGGTGTTTGACAAATACCAAATTCTCCAATTTATGGACAGGGGATAAGCTCTCCTCCAGACCACCTCCATCACATACTTTGTGCCCCCTCATCCTTTGTGCCTACAGTGAAAATCTGAACAATAATAATAAAAATATTGTGATATGAATATAAAAGCTGTATTTTGACTGTCTCTTGTTTCCTTTTTTGTTTCAGATGTGAAGATGTGAGTGTGGTCTGAGGCAGCTGTGATCCCATGCTTCAGCCCCCCCACCCACCCCAGCACCACACTAGAATGTACTTGAACTTGCCTCCAGTCGCGGCTTTGCACACAGAATGGAGGTCATCGTGCGGTGGTCTGCCCAGAGGCTTTAGCGGTCTGCCCCTGTGCTTCAATGACTCTGACAGCGACTTGTCCACCACTGGAACACCCATCTCAGAGAAGGTCCAGATGATCATAGAGAGCCTAAGGAGCACCCAGTCCTCACTCAACATGGGCGATGAGACAGAGGGGAACCAAGTGCTGTCAGGGCAACCGGTACAGGAGGCTGGAGCCCGGGGCTCCCAGGGCCAAGGCTTCAAGGTCCGGAGGGGGCCTCCTGTGGTTATGGGACCCAAGCCCAAATTCAGAGGCCCTCTTCCTCTCACTCACACTGATAACTTGCTGGCACTGCCAGAAGTTTCCTATAATGTTGAATCGGAGAGTTCTGACGGCGATGACTCTGTAGATAGAGGCATCGAGGAGGCCATTCAGGAGTACCTGAAGGAAAAGGATGACCACAAACGCAAGGCTGAGCCAGAACCAGCCACTAATATTTTACAGCCACCGAAGATTCCCCGGAGGGAGGCTGCTCCAACCTTTCCAGAACCTACTAAACAACATTCCGACAGCAATAAGATTTTAACTGCCAGCAACCAGGTTCCGAGAAGTGTCAAAACAGAGACACACAACACAGCACTACCCATGAAAAAATGTTTGAAAAGTAAAATACCCACCTGCAAAGAGAATCCCTTTAAGAAACTGGACACTATAAGCAACACAGCGGTGGTAAAAAAACGATCTTTGGAACAGAAGAGAGGCCCCTCTAATTCCAACCCTCTCTCTGACAAACAGAAGAGTCCTGTACTGAAAGCAGTGAAGTTGGAGGAACACTTGTCTGACAGTGACAGCAGCAGCAGTAGTGATGACGGCATTGAGGAGGCTATTCAACGTTACCAGCAGGAGAAGAAGAAAGAGAGACATGAAGGAGGCCCTAAGTCCTCCAAACCCTTTCTCGTCCTCAAAGAGGAGTCAGACTCCAGCAGCAGTGATGACGGAATAGAGGAGGCCATCCGCCACTACCAGCTGGAGAAGCAGAAAGAGAAGGGTGTACCGACGCTCTCTCTATTTATACCCAAACAAAAGCAATTGGGTAAAGCAGCGGCTTCCCTGCACTGTTCAGAGAGCACAAGCACTCAGGCAGCAGCCATGAAAAAACACAAACTGTCTAAAAAGAAGAAACCTGAGACTAGGGATTTAAAATCATCTCTACCCTCTCAAACTCCTGGTTCCTCACTCTCTCTTATCAAGAAGAGATTAGCGGTTAGCAGCCCCAAAGGGAATGGCCTCCTCTTGTCAACTAAAGTGGAGCCGCTGCGAGAGAGGGAGCAAGAGCAGCACACCATCCCATGCCCAGCCACTCTGAAGGTGAACACCACCACCACAGCTGAGCTGATGTGTGCTGAGGCCATTCTGGACATTTCTAAAGCTGTCATTAAAATGCCAGGGGCCTTTAACCCTAATGTAGCATCAGCAGGCCATATCAATATTAACAGTAGCTCCACGGAGTCCACTGCCACCACTTCTCTTATCTCCACAAACTGCCATGATGATGATGATGATAATAATACAAGTGATGATGAGAGCTCCATTGATAGTGAGGATGGGATCGAACAGGAAATCCGGAAGTTTCTTGAGAAGAAAGCCCAAATGCACAAACTGCCATCTGGGCCCGGCTCAGATGTTGGTACTACAAGTCCAGGTGGAACCAACACAATAACAGAACCAGAGAAAAACACCAAACTGAGTCCGGCCCAGAAGAAAACACTGAAGCTATCTGTGAAGCAGAAAATAAATCTCAAAGAGGAAGGTGGCAGCAGCAGGGGTTCCAAGGAAGGAGAGAGTCATCTCAAAATGAAAGAAGAGGCACTCCGAAAGCATTTGACCAAGCATGACCAAAGGTCAAGGTCATCTGTTTCCACCCTGAAAAAATCCCCGCTGAAATCAGTGAGGACCTCAGAAAGGAGGGGGGAACCTAAGAGTGGAGACAAGAGTAGCTCACTGGACAGTGACGAAGACCTGGACACTGCAATAAAAGACTTGCTCAAGACTAAGAAGAAGTTGAAAAAGAAGACTAGAGATATGAAGTTGAAGTCAAGGAAGGGCCTTGAGGATGAGAAGCCGTTGTCTAGAAAAACAGAGTTAAAGAAGCTGGGTATGGACCATGTGCCCAAGACTACCAGCCTTTTGAAAACTAGCCTTAAAATCACTACTACTACTACTGCCCAGAGTAGTAACAACAACAGAAAAAAAGGCACATTTAGTACGAATGTGTCACAGTATCCACAGAGCAATGAGAAGAAGGAGCCTCTCAACCAGACAGATGAGATGGACCGATCTCAAGGGAACAGGGATGTAGAAGGCCTGTCAAGAGAGACTATCCCAGTTGTTCAGATCAAGGAAGAGAGCAGTTCAGTGGACAGCGACGACAGCATCGAACAGGAGATCAGAAAGTTCCTGGCAGAAAAGGCCAAGGTTTCTACTACCATAGTGAAAACAGATGATGGAGAGGAGATCGTGAATGGCAAGGGCAAAACAGCAGTCCCTCTCACGGAGAAATGCATAAAATTGGAAAATCTGCTGGCTGAAATTCCAAGGATAGATGTTACTCAATTCCCTGACGTGCCTCATCAGAGCAGTTGTGAGCAGAGAGGAGTTCCGGAAAGAGGAATCTTTCCAAACACACCCCCTCAGCCAGTGCCAGGAAACCACACCCCAGAAACAGCCAGGGGGTCGTGCCTCCTTTCAACCCTCACCCCCAGCTCCTATCCTCCAGCGCTGGACCTGGCCAATGGCGCTGTGTCTGGGGCTGCCAGATCAGAGAAGAGGAGGAGCTCTACTTCAGATCCAGGAAGCGGTGATACCCACCAGAGTGCCAACTCTGAGATGGCAAGGGAGCACAGCTACAGGTCATTTCCCAGCACCAGCTACCCCTTGCCCAGGACTGACTCGGAGCAGTGGCGTAAGAGCCAAGTGATCCCCACCACTGAGACAAAAGAGAAGATCCATAACAGGAACCCATTCCAGTACAGCTCACCTAGTTTCGGTGAGAAGAGAGCCACCACTCCAGCATCTCAGTGTGTAGTACCAGCCAGTATCTATTCGCGTAGGAGGAATATTGAGCCTGCACCGGATACACTGGTCTCCACCCGTCCTGCTGCTGTACGGACTGGGAGCAGCATCAGATCACCACTGGTTCCATTCCACCGCCCCTCATCCTCAGAGACCATATCTACGTCGGCTGCCGTCTTCAGCTCCCCGTTCCCCAGCCTGACCAGGAGACCTACGGAGACAGGACCATCAGGGAGGTACTTCCTTCAGGGTCATGAGTCAGGCAGCCGCTGGGGTCAATCCCCAACCCTGACCCCGGGGCTGTCGGAGAGCGGCGTGGTACACGTGGCCAAGGACAAGACAATGTTTGTTGAACTGTTCACGAACGAGACCAACCACGTTCAGGTCAGAAGCAGGGAGGTGAAAGTGAGTGAGGGAAAGGAGGAAAGGAGGAGAGACTTGCCAGCAGGAGAGAGTGAGAGAGAAAGGGAGTGCAGGAAGACAGAGCAGATAGGAAGACGAGGAGAGGAGTGTGTAGATGAGACCGACGTCAGCGAGTCAGATGAGAGGACGAGCCCAGAGCAGCAGGGCTTTCACACTTTGTAAGTGCAGGCTTTTTTTCTTGTTTGTTAGGTCACATAGCGGAATCACATAACCTTTTAAAAAATATATTAGTTAGCGTATTGAGTGTGCCCTCCTTCCTGGTGGATGTCATGTCAATTCAAGTACATTTGTTAGTTCGTAGGTTCCAATGGTTTGTTTGTTGTTAATACACACACACAAAGCCTCTTTTTATATGTTTGTACATTTTATACATCTATTTAAATACTCTAACGCAATGTCATTGAGAATTTAAGACTAAAATGTTCCTTTTTTAATTTGTGCTCTTAGATTATTATTATTTAAAATAGTTATCATTGAAACCTTTAAGCAATATCAGCCACCGCCCTGAAACAACAAGCAGAGTGCATGAATGTTAGTACCACCCAATGCACAGCTGTGTGTTGGTTGTTTCTTACAGGAAATAAGATGGTTATTTTTGTCTCACTGACTGTTTCACTGACTGTTTTTGTAAAGATTACAACATATGAAAATCCTATCGAAGCCCTCTTAAAGTTATCAGGCCAAAGATATAGGCCTAACCACCCAAATATACTATATGAGTAATTGGTACAAAATATTGGGTCAAAATGATCAATTGAAGACATAATTTTACAGGGAGCAGTGAGTTAGTGTAGCTCCATGGATGAGTGGCGGAAGGGACTTATTTTTATCATGCAAATACATCAGACTGTATTCAACTAATATTTGTGTGTGTTTGTTCCCCTTGCCCTCCTTGTAATTTGTCCATCGCCCAAAATCTTCCCTTTGCATTCTAATATAGTCTTCCTCTTTTTTTTTGTGGCAATTACACATTTAAACAAAAAAAGTATCATATTCTTTTCTCATGACAAGCAAGTTTAAACCTTGTCATAAAGTAGGCATATATTTGTTTGTTCTCTTTTAAGGGTTCTGTCAGCAGTGGTTAAAATAACAAAAGTAACTAACCCCAGTCACAAATGCTGTTTTTACATGTGGTTTTTGTATATTTGTTCTGTCGCTGACAATATACAAATACCTTTTAAATTCATGAAGAGATTTTCCTCTACAATCATAGGCACATTTCCCATATCAATGGTTGATTTCCCTCTGACAAACTGTCAACAGCACACAAATCATCAAGGCTCTTTGTATTTCTTGACTTGCCATTTGGTTGTTTTTTGTTTGATGTTCTAGTAGTTTTCTTGAATTTTGTTACGTGAAAATATTATTTATTTTTGTTTATGGAAAGAAGGAGGAAAAAATAATTGTACTGAACATGCTGTGCATCGCCAGTTTTCATAAATAATTAGCAAAAATGTCACTTTTCTCCCTTTTCCCTGTCAAAGGAAGAACTTTGACTGTATCTTTTAAAGTGCAACTGTGTAATAAAGAGTGAATTTCATCAATAGTGGTGCATCTCTTATCTAATTCAATGAAAATGTATCCTCAACAATATTCTAAACACCTTGATATTCCTCCACAAAGCTGGGCCATACATGCATTACAGCTCTTCAAGGTGTTCTTATCAGCTGCTACTCTTCAGAAGGACACTTTTCCACTGGAGAAATGTGCATTTCTGTTAAACCAACTGTCTAACTCTTGCTATATTATCCCTGTATATGACTCATTTAGCTAATGTTAAAATCCTTAGTGTCCTCTGACCTCATCATATTACCAAATCAGAATTACTCAGCAGTGAGGGGTTCAGCAGTACCTTGGGCCACAATACATTATATTAGACAGACAGACTGACTTGGATACATGAATGAGTAACTCCAAGGCTTCTCTCTCCTTGATCTCTCAACATTTCCCTCTTGTAACAGCATTTAAAAGTCTGGTCTGCGGCCAGCCGGCCACACCGTTTACATTTCTCTACTGTTGAGAGTGATTTGATCGTACTGGCTTCATGGTTATCATGATGTTCATAATGTCTAATGCATAAGCAGAGTGAGGATAGGAGTATGTGTTCGACAGCAATTTTGCTCAGTCGCTGATTGCCAACCCCAAATTATAGGGGGTGTTCCTCTGTCCAGGCTTAGCTGACGCATGCCAGATCTTACAATGCCTGGATAGGCATTTCACAGCACGTGAACCACATGTTATAGCTATCTGGTGTATGAAGGCACAGTCGATGCGTGCCACGTCAACCATTGGTTGATGCATGCAACATCTGAGCAGGGGAATGCGACCATAATGAGTAGTCATTTATAATGCAAGGTGATGTGTAGATTAGTCTGTCTACATAAACATGCACTGATGTTTCCTCCCCTACTCTGCCTTGCCCCAGGTCTCTGTCCAGCTCCATTGACCCTGGTATCACCCTCAGCCCTTACATAGCATTGAACACAGAGGAAAGGAGCAAGAGGTTCAGATGGATGTGTAAAGCTGTTGCTGTAAATCAGCCAAAGGTACAGTGATGTACGGGGACAGTTAAGCACGTTGCACACTGTCCATACAATGCCAATCAAACACCAACCAGAAACAGATGGATAGGTGTGACTAGTGCTTAATTTGAGCCGGCACCTCCCTGTTTTGGACTGTTTTGTTCTGGCAGCTGTTTGGCCGGATCCAGTACCTCTCATGGCATGAAATATAATTGTCACTTTTTACAATGTAAAAATTGAAATGAAAGAGATCAAAGTTAATTTGAGTTACCTCACCTACATTTATTGTCCTGCCCCAACCAACCCAAAAAAACGTCATGTGAAAAAGTCGATTTTCATCCTGGGCCTGATATTCCAAGAGTTGATTTGGGTTGGGCCAGCCCTGATTTACGGTGTGCGTAACATTGTAACATATGTTTGAGACCAATGCATGGCCATGGCTGTGTGAGTAGCACGCCTGTATCTCTCACAGAAATAAAATATTCCCAATGTGTAAGTGCCTCTACTCTCCTGCTCTATGCCACTACACAAATGTGATGATAAGCATGCAATGCTTTATTATTAAGGTAATAATTTTTTCTTATGTGTTCCAGTACCTCAGAGCTCCCTAGGGCACCCCTTTCTCCCGCTCACATTTTGTTCCAGTACCTCAGAGCTCCCTAGGGCACCCCTTTCTCCCGCTCACATTTTGTTCCAGTACCTCAGAGCTCCCTAGGGCACCCCTTTCTCCCGCTCACATTTTGTTCCAGTACCTCAGAGCTCCCTAGGGCACCCCTTTCTCCCGCTCACATTTTGTTCCAGTACCTCAGAGCTCCCTAGGGCACCCCTTTCTCCCGCTCACATTTTGTTCCAGTACCTCAGAGCTCCCTAGGGCACCCCTTTCTCCCGCTCACATTTTGTTCCAGTACCTCAGAGCTCCCTAGGGCACCCCTTTCTCCCGCTCACATTTTGTTCCAGTACCTCAGAGCTCCCTAGGGCACCCCTTTCTCCCGCTCACATTTTGTTCCAGTACCTCAGAGCTCCCTAGGGCACCCCTTTCTCCCGCTCACATTTTGTTCCAGTACCTCAGAGCTCCCTAGGGCACCCCTTTCTCCCGCTCACATTTTGTTCCAGTACCTCAGAGCTCCCTAGGGCACCCCTTTCTCCCGCTCACATTTTGTTCCAGTACCTCAGAGCTCCCTAGGGCACCCCTTTCTCCCGCTCACATTTTGTTCCAGTACCTCAGAGCTCCCTAGGGCACCCCTTTCTCCCGCTCACATTTTGTTCCAGTACCTCAGAGCTCCCTAGGTCACCCCTCTCTCCCGCTCACATTTTGTTCCAGTACCTCAGAGCTCCCTAGGGCACCCCTTTCTCCCGCTCACATTTTGTTCCAGTACCTCAGAGCTCCCTAGGGCACCCCTTTCTCCCGCTCACATTTTGTTCCAGTACCTCAGAGCTCCCTAGGTCACCCCTCTCTCCCGCTCACATTTTGTTCCAGTACCTCAGAGCTCCCTAGGGCACCCCTTTCTCCCGCTCACATTTTGTTCCAGTACCTCAGAGCTCCCTAGGGCACCCCTTTCTCCCGCTCACATTTTGTTCCAGTACCTCAGAGCTCCCTAGGGCACCCCTTTCTCCCGCTCACATTTTGTTCCAGTACCTCAGAGCTCCCTAGGGCACCCCTTTCTCCCGCTCACATTTTGTTCCAGTACCTCAGAGCTCCCTAGGGCACCCCTTTCTCCCGCTCACATTTTGTTCCAGTACCTCAGAGCTCCCTAGGTCACCCCTCTCTCCCGCTCACATTTTGTTCCAGTACCTCAGAGCTCCCTAGGGCACCCCTTTCTCCCGCTCACATTTTGTTCCAGTACCTCAGAGCTCCCTAGGGCACCCCTTTCTCCCGCTCACATTTTGTTCCAGTACCTCAGAGCTCCCTAGGGCACCCCTTTCTCCCGCTCACATTTTGTTCCAGTACCTCAGAGCTCCCTAGGGCACCCCTTTCTCCCGCTCACATTTTGTTCCAGTACCTCAGAGCTCCCTAGGGCACCCCTTTCTCCCGCTCACATTTTGTTCCAGTACCTCAGAGCTCCCTAGGTCACCCCTCTCTCCCGCTCACATTTTGTTCCAGTACCTCAGAGCTCTCTAGGGCACCCCTTTCTCCCGCTCACATTTTGTTCCAGTACCTCAGAGCTCCCTAGGGCACCCCTTTCTCCCGCTCACATTTTGTTCCAGTACCTCAGAGCTCCCTAGGGCACCCCTCTCTCCCGCTCACATTTTGTTCCAGTACCTCACGGCTCCCTAGGGCACCCCTCTCTCCCGCTCACATTTTGTTCCAGTACCTCAGAGCTCCCTAGGGCACCCCTCTCTCCCGCTCACATTTTGTTCCGGTACCTCCCGATTTACAAATTAAGTACTGGGTGTGCCCCTATGTTTTTGTTGGAGTTTATTAGGCATTGTAATGGGCAGTGTGCAAGGGGCTTTACAGTGTGTTCCAATCTGTCTGGAATAGGTTTGTGATGAACTGGTGTTTGTTGGCTTGGTTTGTTAACAAACGATTCTTTCTGGGCTCTTTTTCAGAAGACCAAATTTGAGAAACCTGTGAAGAGAATGCTCCAATTTCTACCTCTATCCAGGTACATTTTGTAGGCAAATCTTGTCATATTTAACCTACTTGATAACACAATAGTACAACACATAGATAAATAAAGGATTAGGCACAGACATGATTAAATTAGAAGATAAGGAGGGTTCATTGAGTGTAATGAATTATGTTTCTTTGCAGGAAAAATAAATCAACTGGGAAGTAAAGCAACAGAAGCACAGATGTTTTTTGTACAGAAAGATCTTTCAAGATTTCTTATCAAACATTTAAATGCGTATATGGCATATATCAAATGCTTATATCCAACGCGACTTAGTCATGCGGATGAAAACTGTTATTGTTGGTGAAGAGGGTTTGTCTGTTGTATGTGAATTGTTTGATTCTGAATTATGTTGGTTATGTTGAAATTGCACTTGTTATTGTTCATGTTTTAATTATTTATGTTTGTTTTTATTAGGCGATGGGTTCTCAATATTCAAATTGACAGTTGTTGAAGAACGTTTTCAATTTCAATACATTTTATAGATTGACTTCTACATCACATTCATATTAATGTTAAAATACAATTTATTGAAGGAAAAAAAACTGTTCTAAAAATCAACATATCCCAAAAAATGTAGATGTTACAGTATTTGGCTAGAATTTGACAAAATGTGTAGGCTACAAGAGAGTACAGTATGGTTCAGTAATTGTGGTATTACAATTCAATAAAGTTTTTGAATGAGCATTCAACTACATGCGTGCTCATGGGAGTTGTGGTCCAAAGGAAATTATTGACACGTGATCTAGTGCGTACGAGACATCCGATGGACTTCAACTACCAGTCGCCTATTTCTTTGACCTTCAGTGGGAGGGGACAGCACGAGC
Organism: Oncorhynchus kisutch; assembly: GCF_002021735.2. Taxonomy (NCBI): domain Eukaryota; kingdom Metazoa; phylum Chordata; class Actinopteri; order Salmoniformes; family Salmonidae; genus Oncorhynchus; species Oncorhynchus kisutch. The sequence goes on from NC_034196.2 coordinate 31,613,237, forward strand.
AAGCATGGCAGCTGGAGTTCTTACCAAAGGTACATTTTTATTTACATTATACAATCAATTCATATATTTTGGTTATGATTATGACATGAAATATATTTAGCATCTATTTTGCTACCTTGCAAGACTGTACAAAGACTGTACTGTATCCTCGTTTTGAATTAACAATTCAATTACACAACCATTGCTAACGTTAGCTAGCAGTAGCATCAAGTTGGATGGCCAACGTTACAATGTAATGTTTTATATGTTGTAGTTAGCTGCTGTCTTTTTCGTCTGACTGCTAGCTAACTGACTGCTGGTGGGTTTCTTGTAGGTTTGTGCGGGTTCTGCCAGCCCCGGATTGTTGCAGCCGGATACTCCTGTAGTGGACCTCTCTATGCGACTGCTACCGCAGTCAAAACACTCCCTTTGCAAACTGACAGCACGGGTAGGCCGAGTTGTCAGTGACACGTACAATTAGCTGTCTTGCAGTAGTTCATGCTATGGATATTTAACACGAATTCATAAAGCTTCTCTACAATCACAAAGAACTAACCACTTCTCGATATTATCTTCTTTTTTTTTTAAATAGCTGTCACTGACGAGATCCAGAACTTGCCTCTTGAAACGCCAGATTTCTTTCGCTTGTCAGAACTCTTCTCCTTAAAAGATCTATTCGATGCCAGAGTGCACCTTGGACACAAGAAAGGCTGCAGACACAGGTTGGATGGCTGATTTTCATAGTTCATTTGACAGTTATGTTCTCGTTGTGGTTCATATTGACCTTATCTACCATATTTACTTTACTCTTGCATCAGAGTAAAGTAAAACCAGCTGGATTATCTTCATATATATATTTTTATTAACCTTTTATTTAACTAGGCAAGTCAGTTAAGAACTTAAGAACAAATTCTTATTTTACAATGACTGCCTACCAGGCAACAGTGGGTAAACTGCCTTGTTCTGGGGCAGAAGGACCTATTTATAACTTGTCAGCTCAGGGATTCGATCCAGCAACCTTTCGGTTCCTGGCCCAACGCTCTAACTGCTAGGCTACCTGCCATCCCAAAACATGCCTTGCAGATTTCATATACAGAGACAGACCGCATACTGTAGGTATGAACAGGAGCACATTGTCACACAAACATTGATCTTGATTCTCTCTCCCTTCATCTTTCTCTACTAGACTGATGGAGCCCTATCTGTTCGGCAGTCGTCTGGGCCAGGACATCATCGACCTGGACCAGACAATGGTGCACCTCCAGAGCGCCCTGAACTTCACCGCCCACATCGCCTACCGCGGCGGCATCATCCTCTTTGTCTCCCGCCGCCGACAGTTCGGCCACGTGGTGGAGAGCACGGCAGGGGACTGTGGAGAATATGCCCACACACGCTACTGGCAGGGTGGTCTGCTCACCAATGCCCCAATCCAGTACGGCCCGGGGGTCAGGCTGCCTGACCTCATCGTCTTTCTCTCAACTCTCAACAACGTCTTCCAGCAGCATGTGGGGGTCCGCGATGCAGCCAAGATGAATATACCCACGGTGGGTGTGGTGGACTCTAACTGCAACCCCAGCCTGGTGACATACCCGGTGCCTGGGAATGATGACACACCAGCCGCAATGGAGCTGTACTGCCGCCTCTTCAAGATGACCATCAACAGGGCCAAGGACAAGAGGAGGCAGATGGAGCTGCTCCAGGGTCTATCACCAGCGGGCCTCACACAGGGTTCCTCGTGAGAGGCACTGGTGGAATTAATGAAGGGCCCCTTCTTGAGTTATTTGAAAATGCATTATTCAATTTTACTCCCTTGAAGTTAAACCTGATCTGAAATGATAGGATAGGTAAAATCTCTGCCTTTTGGTTAAGATCAAGTGTAGTATTTGAAAGCAAGTGTTCCACTTCATTGTTTACAACAACATAACAAATAAATCATTATTGATCATGTGTATCGAAATGTTTGTGTTTCTAGCTCCAACAGTGCGGTAGTATCTAATAGTTCACAGCAAAACACACATCTCAAAGTAAAATAATAGAATTAAGAAATAACAAAAATATTATGTTCATGTCAGATTAGGGATTTATGCCAAGGAAGGGTGGGTAAAGCATGCATTTAGGTGTGGCAGTTAGCCCAGTGGTTAGTGTTGGGCCAGTAACCGAAAGGTTGCTAGATCAAATCCCCGAACTGACAAGGTAAACATCTGTAGTTCTGAACAAGACAGTTAACCCACTGTTCCTAGGCCTGTCATTGTAAATTAGAATTTGTTCTTAACTGACTTGCCTAGTTAAAGGTAAAATAAATATGTATATAGTCAAATATGGCCAAGGACTACTGCTAAAATGCTATATGAAGCACTGTTTTTCAGCAACAAGATTTGGCGCATTTGTACAGAGTTGTTGTTCTTTGTCTAGATTTATCTGGAGAAACTTAGGTTTACAAAGTATGTAATTGCAGTGTTTGCTCCATCAAACCGATCATGTTTCCAGATTATTTCTAACATTCAGCTTGACATTGTCTGGTCAAATAAAAAAGAAGCTATTTCTGTATCAAATGACATGAATGCACTCATACTATTTATTAAGTAAACTTTCTTTTCACTAAATATGTGGTCTCCTCGTGCTTTTTCGACATTCCAACTATTTCCTTGAATTGTAATACTGGGCTAAAGTCTTAGTGTTCCCAGTCATATAAAATCAATGTCTGAATTCATCTAACATCCTTATCATTGTAGCAATAAAATACAAAATGGCACTGGCATGTATAGTGGCTGTTTTATGGGTTCCTGACCAATTATACTATTTTCCGCTGATCTTAACTTTTTATTTTATACATTGTTTCTGCCATTGTTTCATATGACCGAAAAGAGCTTCTGGACATCAAAACGGTGATCATTACCTCGATTTGGATGACTCAGCCGCTCAAGACATACTGCTCACCCTGGACCAGGTCCTAATCCCCGACACCCGGAAGAGGAAAAGACAGAGATGTAGAGGCTGAAGTGGGGGCAGCCTGATGAAACTGCCTCTACCCCCTGTTCTATTGGCGAATGTACAATCACTGGAGAACAAATGAGACAGGCTCCGTTTGAGAATGTCCTATTGTAATATCCTATGCTTCGTGGAGTCGTGGCTGAACAAGGACATGGTTAATATAAATCTAGCTGTTTTTTCTATGCATCGGCAGGACAGAACGTCAGTGTCTCGTAAACTCAAGGGCGGAGGTGTGTGTCTCTGTTAACAACAGCTGGTGCACAATCTCGAGGTTCTGCTCGCCTGAGTTAGAATATCTCATGATAAGCTGTAGACCATACTATTTACCAAGAAAGTTTTCATCAATATTTTTCGTAGCTGTATACTGATCACCACAAACCGATGCTGGCACTAAGACCGCACTCAACGATCTGTATAGGGCCATAAGCCAACAAGAAAATGCGCTCCTAGTTGGCAGTGATTTTAATACAGGAAAACTTAAATCCGTTTTACCTCATTTCTACCAGCTGTACAACTAGCGGTAAAAAACAAGATAATCTTTACTCCACACACGCATACAAAGCTCTCCCTCGCTGTCCATTTGGCAAATCTGACCATAACTATACTCCTGACTCCATCTCAAGTAAGGATCTGCCTCTTTTTTTCAATTTTCGCCTAAAATGACATACCCAAATCTAACTGCCTGTAGCTCAGACACTGAAGCAAGGATATGCATATTCTTGGTACCATTTGAAAGGAAACACTGACATTTGTGGAAATGTGAAAGGAATGTAGAAGAATATAACACATTAGATCTGGTAAACAAATAATACAAAGAAAAAACTAACCCATTTTATTTGTTTTTTTGGTACCATCGTCTTTGAAATGCAAGAGAAAGGCCATAATGTATTATTCCAGCCAAGGTGCAATTTAGCAGTGTATGTGCAAAGTTTTAGACTGATCCAATGAACAATTGCATTTCTGTTCAAAATCTTGTATCAAGACTGCCCAAATATGCCTAATTTGTTTATTAATAACTTTTCATGTTCAAAACTGCACTCTCCTCAAACAATAGCATGGTATTATTTCACTGTAATAGCTACTGTAAATTGGACAGTGCAGTTAGATTAACAATCATTTAAGCTTTCTGTCAATACCAGATATGTCTCTGTCCTGGGAAATGTTCTTGTTACTTAGAACCGCATGCTAATCGCATTAACCTACTTTAGCTTAACTGTCCCACAGGGGACCTACCGATCCTGAAGAATGTTTACAAGCAATAACTCAAACAGGAAGTACCAGTGGCACACTCAATTCGGAAGTGGTGCGATGAAGTGGATGCTAAACTGTTTTGCTTGCACAGACTGGAATATGTTCTGGGATTTATCCGATGACATTGAGGAGTTTACCACATCAGTCACCGGTTTTATTAATAAGCACATCGACCAAGTCGTCCCCACAGTGACCATACGTATATATTCCAACAAGAAACCATGGAATACAGGCAACATCCTCACTGAGCTAAAGGCTATAGAGTTGCTGCTTTCAAGGAACGGGACATGAATTCGGACACTTGTAAGAAATCCCGCTACGCACTCAGATGAACCATCAAACAGGCAAAGCATCAATACAGGACTAAGATCAAATCCTACTACACTGGCTCTGACGCTCGTTGGATGTGGCAGGGCTTGCAAACTATCACGGATTACAAAAGGAAACCCAGCCACGAGCTGCCCTATGACACAAACCAAACAACTGTGTGATCACGCTGTGCGTAGCCAATGTAAAACCTTTAAACAGGTTAACATTCACAAGGCCCCAGGGCCAGACGTATTACCAGGAAGCGTATTCAGAGCATGCGCTGATCAGCTGGCAAGTGTCTTCAATTACATTTCAACCTCTCCCTGGCCCAGTCTGTAATACCTACATATGTCAAGCAGACCACCATAGTCCCTGTGCCCAAGAACGCCAAGGTAACCTTTCTAAATGACTATTGCCCCGAATCCATGGCTCACATTAACACCATCATCCCAGAGACCCTGGCCTCTCTCCAATTCGCATACTGCCCCAAAAGATCCACAGATGACACAATCACTATTGCACTCACTGCCCCTTCTCACTTGGACAAAAGGAACAACTACGTGAGAATGCTGTTCATTGACTATAGCTCATAGTGCCCTCAAAGATCATCACTAAGCTAAGCTCCCTGGGACTGAACACCTCCCTCTGTAACTGGATCCTGGACTTCCAAACGGGCTGCTCCCATGTGTTGAGGGTAGGCATAAAATATCTGCCTTGCTGACCCTCACCACGGGAGCCCCTCAGGGAGGGGTGCTTAGTCCCCTCCTGTACTCCCTCTTCACCCACGACTGTGTGGCCGTGCATAACATAGCGCCAATACAGGACTAAGATCGAATCGTACTACACCAGCTCCGACACTCGTCTGATTTTTCAGGGCCTGCAAACTATTACAGACTACAAAGGGAAGCACAGCCAAGAGCTGCCCAGTGACACGAGCTTACCAGACAAGCTAAATAACTTCTATGCTCACTTAAAGGGAAATAAGACTGAAACATGCATGAGGGCATCAGCTGTTCCGGACAACTGCGTGATCACGCTCCCCGCAGCCGATGTGAGAAAGACCTTTAAACAGGTCAACATTCACAAGGCCGCAGGGCCAGACAGATTACCAGGACGTGTACTCCAAAGATGCGCTGACCAACTGGCAAGTGTCTTCACTGACATTTTCAACCTCTCCCTGTCTGAGTCTGTAATACCAACATGTTTCAAGCAGACCATCATAGTCCTTGTGCCCAAGAACAGGTAACCTGCCTTAATGCCCTACACGTAGCACCCACGTCTGTAGCCATGAAATGCTTTGGAAGGCTGGCTGGTCATGGCTCACATAAACACCATTATCCCAGAAACCCTAGACCCACTCCAATTTGCATACTGCCCCAACAGATCCACAGATGACACCATCTCTATTGCACTCCACACTGCCCTTGCACACCTGGACAAAAGGAACACCTATGTGAGAATGCTATTCATTGACTACAGCTCAGCGTTCAACACCATAGTGTCCTCAAAGCTCATCAGTAAGCTAAGGACCCTGGAACTAAACAAATCGCTCTGCAACTGGATCCTGGACTTCCTGACGGGCCGCCCCCAGGTGGTAAGGGTAGGTAACAACACATCTGCCACGCTGATTCTCAACACGGGGGCACCTCAGGGGTGCGTGCTTACACCCCTCCTGTACTCCCTGTTCACTCATGGCTGCATGGCCAGGCACGACTCCAACATCATCATTAAGTTTGCTGATGACAACAGTGACAGGCCTGATCACCGACAACGATGAGACAGCCTATAGGGAGGAGGTCAGAGACCTGGCCGTGTGGTGCAAGCACAATCTCCCTCAACGTGATCAAGACAAAGGAGATGATTGTGGACTACAGGAAAAGGAGGACCGAGCACACCCCCATTCTCATCGACGGGGCTGTAGTGGAGCAGGTTGAGAGCTTCAAGTTCCTTGGCGTCCAGATCACCAGCAAACTAACATGGTCGAAGCACACCAAGAAAGTTGTGAACAAAACCTATTGCCGCTCAGGAGACTGAAAAGATTTGGCATGGGTCCTCAGATCTTCAAAAGGTTTTACAGCTGCACCATTGTTAAATGAATTGGATTCCTATATGTTTATCAACCAATTCAATTAAAACACTCTGCCCATTTCTAAGGATTTGTAAGATACTTATTTTGTATAAAATGGACAGAGACCAGTTTCAAAATCAATCAATAGAGAGTACTGATCATGGTACAATTTACAACAGGTTATATACTAAAAATGACGTAGGTCATAGGTTTTATTCTGTCCTTCCTCCACTCCGATACAATGGCAGTATAGTTCACAAGCCTTCCCACATTGTCCACCACCTGTTAAATAATCTACTACTAGCCCAAGGTCTCTCCTCTCCCTGTGTAGAGACAGGATGTCCTGTAAGGAACACAGCATTCCAGCCAGTCTGACGATAGCTCCATTCGTTTCTAACAAGGAACAGAATTCTAATTCTAATTCTGGACGAAAACTACACACATTACATTCAGTATTATGATTATAATAAGATACATACATCCATACAGTAACATAGTAGTATTCTGTTTATTCATAGTTCTGATTGAAATGTATACATAATTTAGTCATTATTCATAAAAATCCCTTAACAACCATCGAGAGCATCCTGACGGGTTGCATCACTGCCTGGTATGGCAACTGCTCGGGCCCCTGCCGCAAGGCACTAAGGAGGGTAGTGCGTACGGCCCAGTACATCACCAGGGCCAAGCTTCCTGCCATCCAGGACCTCTATACCAGGTGGTGTCAGAGGAAGGCCCTAAAAATTGTCAAAGACTCCAGCCACCTTAGTCATAGACAGTGCCAAGTCTAGGTCCAAGAGGCTCCTAAATAGCTTCTACCCCCAAGCCATACGACTCCTGAACAGCTGGAACGCTGCTGCTACTCTCTGTTATTATCTATGCATAGTCACTTTAATAGCTCTACCTATATGCACATATTACCTCAATTACCTCAACACCAGTGCCCCCGCACATTGACTCTGTACCGGTACGCCCTGTATACATCCCAGCTATTGTTATTTACTGCTTGTTTTTAATAATTTGTTATTCTTATCTCTTATTTTGGGGGGTTTAGTTTCTTAAAACCACATTGTTGGTTAAGGGCTTGCCAGTAAACATTTCACTGCAAGGTCTACACCTGTTTTATTTGGTCACGGATACCTTTTAAAAAAGTAGGGGCTTGGATAAGAATGTATTTTAATTTTTTATTGAACCTTTATTTAACTAGGCAAGTCAGTTAAGATCAAATTCTTATTTCCAATGACGGCCTACCCCGGCCAATCCCGGAGGACGCTGGGCCAATTGTGCGCCACCCTATGGGACTCCCAATCACGGCCGGATGTGATGCAGCCTAAGAAAACAAGTCAGTATCTGGTGTGACCACAATTGGCTTCATGCAGCCTGACACCTTTCCTTAGCATGGAGTTGATCCACCTGTGGAATGTTGCCCCATCTTCAATGGCTGTGTGAAGTGGCTGGAATTGGAACTCTGTCATGTTAATCCAGAGCATCCCAAACATGCACAATGGGTGACATGTCTGAGTATGCAAGTCATGGAAGAAATTAGACATTTTCAGCTTCCAGGAATTGTGTACAGAACCTGGCAACAATGGGCCTTGCGATAATATTGTCTCGGTTTCTCTGTGCATTCAAATTGCCAACTAATATAAATGCAAAGTGTTGGTTTCATGAGCTGAAATAAAAGATCCCAGAAATGTTCTACACGCACAAAACTTATTCCTCTCATTTGCCAAATTTGTTTACATCCCTGTTAGTGAGCATTTCTCCTTTGCCAAGATAATCAATCCACCTTACAAGTGTGGCATCAAGAAGCTGATTAAACTGCACAATCATTACAGGTGCACCTTGTGCTGGGGACAAGACCACTCTAAAATGTACAGTTTTGTCACAACCCAATGCCACAGATGTCTGAAATTGAGTGAGCGTACAATTGGCATGCTGACTGCAGGAATGTCCATGAGAACTGTTGCCAGAGAACTGAATGTTAATTTCTCTGCCATAAGCCGCTTCAAATGTCATTTTGGAGAATTTGGCAGTACCTCCAACCGGCCTCACAACCGCAGACTAAATGTAACTAAGCCAGCCCAGGACCTCCACATCACCTGCAGGATTGTCTGAGACCAGCCACTTGGACAGCTGATGAAACTGGGTTTGCACAACCAAAGAATTTCTGCACAAACTGTCAGAAACCGTCTCGGGGAAGCTCATCTGTGTGCTCATCAACGTCACCGGGGTCCTGACCTGACTGCAATTTGGCGCCGTGGGCAAATGTTCACCTTCGATGGTCACTGGCACGCTGGAGAATTGTGCTCTTCATGGATGAATCCCGGGTAGATGGCAGACAAGGTGTATGGTGTTGTGTGGGCACGGTGTGGTTTGGGCCGGCATAAGCTATGGACAACGTCCAAGTTAATTTTACCGATGGCAATTTGAATGCACAGATATCTTGAGATCCTGAGGCCCATTGTCGTGCCATTCATCCCCCACCATCACCTCATGTTTCAGAATGATAATGCACAACCCCATGTTGCAAGGATCTGTACACAATTCCTGGAAGCTGAAAATGTCCCAGGTCTTCCATGGCCTGCATACTCACCATACATGTCACCCATTGAGCATGTTTATGATGCTCTGGATTAATGTGTACGACAGTACATTCCAGTTCCTGCCAATACCCAGTAACTTCACAAAACAATTGAAGAGTGGGAGAACATTGCACAGGCCACAATCAACAGGTTGATCAACTCAATGCGAAGATGTCACGCTGCATCAGGCAAATGGTCACAACAGATACTGACTGGTTTTCTGATCCACGCCCCACCTTTTATTGTGATCAATCTGATACATTTATATTCTCAGTCATGTGAAATATATAGGTTAGGCCCTAATTTATAAATTAAATTTATTTCAATTGACTGATTTCCTTATATGAACTAACTCCGTAAAATCTTAATTGTTGCGTTTCTATTTTTGGTCAGTGTATATAAAATGTTGAGGGTAAATAATTACTGGTATTCATGTCAGTCATATCTCAAATGATCTATTTTCTCTAGCCCCTCGGCTGGGAAGCGTCCAATGAGGAATATTGGATACCACCATGATCATTTGGGTCCCACTGGCCAAGCTGATGAAACAGGAAAATAACAGCCTGTCGTTCCTCCCTGAAAGAATGGTGTGCACACCTAATGGTAAGCAACGGGTGGCCTTAATTCAGTCTGCATGAAATATATAGGTCTGTGATGAGAAATCATGCACCATGCTGAACTTGTGATGGACAACCTCTACCACATTATCTGAGACCTGCACAGCCACATACAAATGCATGCTCACAAGGCTGTTTTGAATGGTATGTCTGCGGCCTGTAATAACGGTTCATGGGTTCTAACGGTTTCTTCTGGAACTGGTAAGACTAATAGTCTCTGGGTTTATTCCTCCCTTCAGATGTAAATGTGGTGCCAATGCCACGGTTGTGCAATGACCAGGCAGACAAACTGACACATGATGGCTCTACTGCCCTGTCCAGCGGGTACGGAACTGGGCCAGATAAACCCTGACCCTCACCAGAAGGGCAGGGTGTTTAACCTATAGACTGGTTGTTTAGCAACAACCGATGTGTGTCAACTATGGGGTAAAACACATGGGTTTGGCTTAGATGATTGACAACATTTGAACTTTCGTCTCAATGTTTATTGAAAACATAAATACATCTGCACAATGCCACAAGAGGTCTCTTCACAGTCCCCAAGTCCAGAACAGACTATGGGAGGCACACAGTACTACATAGAGCCATGACTACATGGAACTCTATTCTACATCAAGTTTGATTTAAAAAACAGATAAAAAACACCTTATGGAACAGCGGGGACTGTGAAGCAACACAAACATTAGCACAGACACATGCACACACTCTCTCACACACAAACACACGCACACACACACACACACACACACACACACAAACACACGCACAATAAAATACGCACTATACATACACATGGATTTAGTACTATAGATATGTGGTAGTGGTGGAGTAGGGGCCTGAGGGCACACAGTGTCTTGTGAAATCTGTGAATGTATTGTAATGTTTTTAAGATTGTGTAAACTGTCTTAATTTTGCTGGACCCCAGGAAGAGTAGCTGATTCATAATAAATACAAATACAAAATGAGCACTTGTCTCAAATACATTGAAAGTTGTTGGCTGGCTAGACATTTGAGCCATTGACATGAAATCTGTGAAAATGCCTCTAAACAAGACATGGTCTCAACAAGAGAACTAGCTGAGATGTGTCACCTACGATTCCCCACATGGCAGCTTCTTGTCATTGTTGATAGCTATCTGACATGATAACGCAAGCCTTCCGGCCACATCGACGCGTACATCATTTGTGACATTGTCAGCCAACCAGTCTAATCAAGAATGGTTAATCTTGGTGTAAAATGGATGCTGTAGAACTAGCAGCAATGTACTTGGACTAACTACTTTATGTACTTTTGACTTTGTTGCCTTAATCAGTTTCCTTGTGGCTCTTCAAACCTAACCTATAGTCTTTTGGATGTTAATTTCAGATGAAGAGCAGTCTGGAGGTGCAGCAGTAGCGACTGTGGTCGTAGTGGGGGATGACCAAGCCATAAGCCATGGTCATTACACTCCTCACTGGGTAACGTACTGGCTAAGTGTATTGGTCTCTGAACAATCCGCCCCTCGAGGCGTTGCAGTCTGACTGTACGTGTTGAGCCTGTGTGATGAGGGGCGGAGAGTGAAAGATATTGATATGCTGAGGACCCAGAACGGTGGGTACTTGAAATGATCATAGCACATTTGGCCACCAAGGAACCATTTAGACCCTCTGAAAAGGGTTCTTACTGTACAGGAAGTGTTTGAACAGGAGTGAGCCAGTTAAAGATAAAATAGTTTGGTATTTATTGTTTTAGTCCATTGGTGACATTGTCCAAAAATGTTTTACTTATGTCAACAATGGAACAAACACCAAAAATGTTTTACTTATGTCAACAATGGAACAAACACCAAAAACTGTGGTGGACTTTTCCTTCAAGATCCCTCACCCTCAGCAGTTGTGTTTCTTGTGTTCATTTGTTTACTGACTGGTAACTGCCATTAGTCCAAGACTTTGACTTTTGATTGACTTTGATCTGAGGTCTACTTTTCTTGATCATTTTGGAGGATTGATAGGTCTTTTGGCTATCGTTTTCTCACCCATTTCCTGAATCTTTGACAGATTGCAGATGTGACGAAGAAGCCAAGATGTGGCCAGTTTCAAAGTTGAAGATTCGAGGTGATGGTAGAGAAAGGATTGTGCAGGCTACACTCTTGCCTGTTTATGGTGACATCTTCTATAGCATAGGGCCCTGTTTTGGGTTTTGCTGCATTAATATGTAATCTAAGGGATTACATTTTATTATATTCCTACAGATCTACACAACCAACCCCACATCTTCAACGTTAAAGTTATAGAAAATGTAACAAATTAAACACTGAAATATCATAATTTGGATAAGTCTCCACCCTAAACTTAGTACTTGGAAGCACCTTTGGCATCCATTAGTTCTGAATCATTTGGAATAAGATTCTACCAACTTTGCACAACTCTTACGGCAACAAGCACTGTGTACAAAACATTAGGACATGGCCTTTCCATGACATGGCCTGACCAGGTGAAAGATATGATCCTTGATGTCATGTTGAATCCACTTCAATCTGTGTAAATGAAGGTGAGGAGATGGGTTAAAAGATGTAATACTTGAAACACATGGATTGTGTATGTGTGCCATTCAGAGGGTGAATGGGCAAGATCGAAGTGCCTTTGAACGGAGTATGGTAGTAGCTGCCAGGCGTATCAGTTTGTCAAGAACTGCAATGCTGCTGGGTTTTTCACGCTCAAGTTTTCCGTGTCTCAAGAATGGTCCACCGCCTAAAGGACATCCAGCCAACGGCAGGCCTGTGGCCGAAAATGTGTCTTTGACGAAAGACGACAAAGGAGGCTGACCTGAATTGTGCAGAGCAACAGACTGGCTACAGTTAGTCAACTGACAGTCCAGTACAACATTGGTGCCCAAAGACCCAAAAGAATGCACAACTCGTCGTACCTTGACACGAATGGGGTGTGGCAGTCGACGACCTTGGAGTTCCACTTTCAGCACAAAACAAATAAATGGGTTGCAGTGGACTAAGGAACAAACCATAGAGAATTTGAAAAACATTGCCTGGTCTGATGAATTCCAGTTCCTGCTGTTTCACGCTGATGGGAGGACTTCGGTATGGCGAGAACCACGAGTACATGCATCCATCATGCCGCGTGTCAACATTGCAGGTTGGTGGTGTGTTTTCATGGCACACATTGGGCCCCTTGATAAGTGGCACAATGTTTGAATGACAAGGGATATATAAACATCATTGTCAATCGGGTGCATCCCTTCATGGCAGGAGTGTATCAATCTGTGAATTGATTTCTTTTTCAGCAGGATAATGGCACAAGGCTTGGATTGTCCAGGAATGGTTGCACGAATGATGCATTCTGCTTACTGCAGTGGCCTGCCCAGTCACCAGATCTCAATCCTATTGAGCATCTGTGGGATGAGATGGAATGAACTATTTGGTATAGAGATCCACTACCAGCCAATTTGACACAACTGTGGGGCGCATTGGAGTCAACATGGGCCAGCATCCCTGTGGAACGCATTGGAGTCAACATGGGCCAGCATCCCTGTGGAACGCATTGGAGTCAACATGGGCCAGCATCTTTGTGGAACGCATTGGAGTCAACATGGGCCAGCATCCCTGTGGAACGCATTGTAGTCAACATGGGCCAGCATCCCTGTGGAACACATTGGAGTCAACATGGGCCAGCATCCCTGTGGAACGCATTGGAGTCAACATGGGCCAGTATCCCTGTGGAACGCATTGGAGTCAACATGGGCCAGCATCCCTGTGGAACGCATTGGAGTCAACATGGGCCAGCATCCCTGTGGAACACATTGGAGTCAACATGGGCCAGCATCCCTGTGGAACGCATTGGAGTCAACATGGGCCAGCATCCCTGTGGAACGCATTGGAGTCAACATGGGCCAGTATCCCTGTGGAACGCATTGGAGTCAACATGGGCCAGCATCCCTGTGGAACGCATTGGAGTCAACATGGGCCAGCATCCCTGTGGAACACATTGGAGTCAACATGGGCCAGCATCCCTGTGGAAAGCTTTCTAGACCTTGTGGAGACCATGGCCAGACAAATTGAGGCTGTTCTGAGGGCAAAATCAGGTGCAACTTGATATTAGGAAGGTATTCCTAATGTTTTATACACCGTGCATGTTGCTGTAAGAGTTGCTCAAAGTTGGTAGAATCTGATAAGCACTGTATTTGGGTAGATGGATGATCATGTTAACCTCTGGACTGTCTGATCATGTTAACCTCTGTGTACCCTTTATTGAATTAGGCAGTATTTGGATCCAATTTAAGCATCAAATTGCCTTATGGACCAGATTTTGGTTTTGAGTATCACTTTTATCATGATGCAATTTTCAAGCTAATTCAAATCTCAAGCTGATCTCACTGGTTGAAATATATTTTCTTATGAGCGTTTCCCTTCAGATGCCGAAACATGTCACTATTACAATGTATCTACTGACACTGGAGACTATTTTAACAAGTACACCTGTAAAATGAATATATTGGTGCCATGGAAAGATGGATGGAACTTGAGGCGAGAACATGGTTGGTTGAAATGTGAATTGCGAAATACTGTCGGGGCGAACTACACAATGGTAAAAGACAGCTTTTTTCCCCTTAAGTGATAATGCCAGAGAAGCCGGTGTTTGGAGTATATATTGGCACGGGTGTTAGGCCCATGACTAGGCCCGGCAAACCGTGCCAATATCCTCCACACCGGCTTTGAGTGCATATTCACTTTTATCAACATATTCAAATATATTCAAATAATGATTAACATTTTGATTTGATGAATTTGTTCATACTATTTCATCGTTCCACAAGACAGTCCCGACACAAATCTAGGGTTGCTACCCAAGCCGTCTGGTGTTTCGGTTGCCAGAGACGCGCCCCAGTCGTTCAATTTTTTGTTCTGTGTCAGTCGTTCATTCTTAATGTTCCATTTCCATACTGGCTGGCAACCTTCTTATCCCTTGCTTGCTAGCTAGCCAACTACGGCTAACTTAGTCACGTCAAACAGTGCAGCCTGAATATCTGCATTTGTTTAAGCTGTTTTGTGACATTTGTTTGGATAATGTTTATTGTTTATTTGGATGCATCATAGCAATGAGCTAATGAGGTGCGATATCGCCAGACAGTGGATTGCGCAATCAGATGGAACAGTAAATAGTAATTTAGATGGTGGTACAGACACTGGCTGGAATGTGGTTTTAACCAATCAGCATTCAGGATTAGACCAACCTGTTGTATAATTCATAAAATACTGAGACTTCAATTTTTTTAGTCTAGAAAAATTGCCATAGTTTGGAGTGCTGTATTTTATTTCTTCATCTGAGTAATATAGATTGGTTATGATCTATCACAAAAGCTCAATTGATCCCTCCATATTTCCATCTCATTTGACCTTGTCTGATGGACCATTCACACACAGATAAAATAGTAGTTTTTCCACATACTGTTACATCACTCCCATATTTTCATGGCATTACACCTCTACATTGACGTTCCCTGATAGAAGTTATACACTTAACTACTCTTTAAAGTAGAATACTGTACAGTTAATTATCATTACATAGGCAAGGCCCTGAGAATAGACCAGACAGTTTCCTCCTTAACAAAATAAAGAATCCTTCCATAAAAATAAACAGCCTTTACTTTTAAATCATAATCCATTTGATTTTCATTCATTTTCACTTTCAGTCAGTGATTTACTAGTCTGTTTTACTCAAGCTTTTGGCATGTTTGTAAAAAAGTAGGGTAGGAGGGGAAGTACCTCTAGGGTAAATAATAGGGTAGAGTTCGGACCTGCCTCACTCCTATGGGTAGGTCCTGGTGTTTTTTTTTCTTCTTCCTGGTTAAGGTCGGTCTAAGGAAAAATGAGTTGTAGTCATTAGGGCATACCGTAGAAAATGAGTTGTAGTCATTAGGGCATACCGTAGAAAATGATGTGAACAGTTAATACATTTGCATTTGTTACTGGACAACTTCAGATTGTCCATTTGTTTCAATCCATTTTCATTTATTTGGTGTCAAATGAATACAACCCAGGCCTACATATGGCTCCCAGCAGCTCTTCTGTGGTCCTCAGGAGTACTCTGTGTTGGAGATGGTCTTCCACAGCAGGGTTTTGAGGTTGTTGAGGACCAGCGAGTGGTGCACCTCCATCTGGCTAGCCAGGCCGCTGAGCGTCACACAGGTACGGAGCTGCTTCTCCAGGTCTATGCGGAGGTCCTGGGGCGCCCCAGACACCAGATAGTCCTGTAGCATCACACAAACCTTGGCTAGGTTGGGCTGGACCACCTCTGTGTTACATTGCTTCACCAGCCGATCGCAGGTGGCAGTGCAGTCACGTCCGAAGGTGCAGTCAGCGTTGGTCTCGCAGCGACGTCCCCGCAGGAACCTGCGGACCGCCATCTCAGACGCCACGCTGCGCAGGTCTGCCATCTTGCAGTCATACCTGAAGTTATACCCCACGTGGCGCAGGCTGGCGTCACACATCAGGAAGCTGCCGTAGGCCCCGTGGAACACCTGTTGGAATTGATGGGGTACAGATGTTTAGATCATTATAAATCAGACAACTACACTTTCTATTCCCAATGATTATAAATGGTCTGTCCTCTGTCTAAGCTTGATATGTTTTATGTATTCACAGAGCCGCAACCAGTGGCCAAAAGGTCATATTAGCATGGGCAGTGCCATTGAGCTTCCACCATTTTAATGTAGCCAACCCAGGGGGAAACCTCCAATTTCATTGGCTGATCCCTCCTGGTGATCCTTTTTGGAGTCATGTTCACCCAGGTCATCAGGAGGGATCAGCCAATCGTGAAGAAAATTGACTACTTTAAAATGGAGGTGGCCTCAATGGCACAGCCCATGCTGTCACAGACGCTATAATGGCACAGATACAAAGATGAGTCCTCTATCTCTATGGCTCCTCCTATCTTATCTTTACCTCCTCTATGAACTCCAGCAGGCCGATGGTGATGCGGGCCCTCCGGGGCCACGCCGGGGCCAGCCACTGGTTCAGGCTGGAGCTCAGGGCCTTTGGGACTAATGCCTGCAGGTAGCTGGGGACCTCCAACCTATAGAGGGAGCTGTAGATTTAATGTAATATTATTTCTGGGGAAAAAGAATAATACATACACCAACAAGATGTGCATTTAATCACAGATAATATCATTTGAAACCAATGAACACCAAATCAAACCACACATCCAAGACACAAATGTTTGTAGTGGCATTTCTTGAAAATTACAAGCACAAAACCAATTCAAATCAGCCAGTACAGTCATTCTTTAATTAAAACCCTTCTTTCCAAAGTGGTCCTTACCTGTGGCCCACGCGCTCAGTCACGTACAGGTCCCCGCAGAAGCCCAGCAGTTTGGGGGTATGCTCCTTCTCCTGCAGGGCTAACATCAGAAGGAACTCGTTAATCTGGAGGAGAGCCCACACAGACTTGGCTTCCGCCAGGGACACCTTGCGGTCCTTGTTGACATCGGCCAGGGTGATGACACGACCCACCAAGGTGGTGAGAGAAGGTTGCTCTCCCAAATTAGACTGCAGGGAGGTCAGAGAGAAGACGAAGTGAGGAACTGATATGTACAGGAGACCATGATGTTCAAACCTTGCAATCGAATGTTACAGTTTTTGTCCACTAAGCAACGGCGTAAATATCAGCCAGCTAAGACTAGAAGAACAGTTTAAATATACACTTCATGGACAGTTTATTAGGTACACCCATCTACACCGAAATATAAAAAACGCAACATGCAACAATTTCAAAGATTTACTGAGTTAAAGTTCATATATGGAAATCCGTCAATTGAAAAAAAATATTAGGCCTAATCTATGGATTTCACATGACTGGAAATACAGATATGCATCTGTTGATCACAGATCTGTTGGGATTAGGATCCCCATTAGCCATGGCTAAAGTATCAGCTACTCTTCCTGGGGTCCACATGAAACATGACATAATACAGAACATTATTAGTAAAGGACTGAAATCCAGTGCATTCGGAAAGTATTCAGACCCCTTGACATTTTCCACATTTTGTTACGTTACAGCCTTATTTTAAAATTGATAAGTGTTTATCTCATAAACCTACACAAAATACCCCACAATGCAAATGTATATAAAAAGAAAAACTGATATAACATTTACATAAGTATTCAGACCATTTACTCAGTATTTTGTTGAAGCACCTTTGGCAGCAATTATAGCCTCGAGTCTTCTTGGGTAGGACGCTACAAACTTGGCACTCCTGTATTTGTGGAGTTTCTCCCATTCTTCTCTGCAGATCCTCTCAAGCTCTGTCAGGTTGGGTGGGGATCGTCGCTGCACAGCTATTTTCAGATTTCTCCAGAGATATTTGATTGGGTTCAAGTCCGGGCTCTGACTGTGCCACTCAAGGGCATTCAGAGACTTGTCCCGAAGCCACTCCTGCATTGTGTTGGCTGTGTGCTTAGGGTCGTTGTCCTGTCCCCAGTCTGAGGCCCTGAGTGCTCTAGAGAAGTTTTTCATCAAGGATCTCACTGTACTTCGTTCCATTCATATTACCCTCATCTCCCAGTCCCTGCCGCTGCAAAACATCCCCACAGCATGATACTGCCACCACCATACTTCACCGTAGGGATGGTGCCAGGTTTCCTCCAGATGTGACACTTGACATTCAGGCAAAATAATTCAGTCTTGATTTCATCAGACCAGAGAATCTAGTTTCTCATGGTCTGAGAGTCTTTTAGGTGTATTTTGGCACTCTCAAAGCAGACTGTTGTGCTTTTTACTAAAGAGTGGCTTCCGTCTGGCCACATCTCCACAGAGGAACTCTGTAGCTCTGTTAGAGTGACTATTGGGTTCTTGGTGGTTCCACACTTCTTTAATTTAAGAATGATGGAGGCCACTGTGTTCTTGGGGACCATCAATGCTGCAGAATTTTTTGGTACCCTTCCCCAGATCTGTGCATCGACACAATCCTGTCTCGTCTCTATTTGGACAATTCCTTCAACCTCATGGCTTGTTTTTTTTTCTGACATGCACTGTCAACTGTGGGACCTGAAATAGACAGGTGTGTGCCTTTCCAAATCATGTCCAATCAATTGAATTTACCACAGGTGGACTCCAATCAAGTTGTAGAAGCATCTTAAGGATGATCAATGGAAACAGGATGTACCTGAGCTCAATTTTGAGTCTCATAGCAAAGGTTCTGAATACTATTGTAAATAAGATATATTTCTGTTTTTATTTTTAATACATTTGCAAAAATGTTTAAAAACCTGTTTTTGCTTTGTCATTATGGGGTAATTTGATC
Organism: Oncorhynchus kisutch; assembly: GCF_002021735.2. Taxonomy (NCBI): domain Eukaryota; kingdom Metazoa; phylum Chordata; class Actinopteri; order Salmoniformes; family Salmonidae; genus Oncorhynchus; species Oncorhynchus kisutch. Next base: position 31,632,330 of record NC_034196.2, read on the forward strand.
CATTTTAGAACAATGCTGTAACGCAACAAAATGTGGAAAAGGGTATCTGAACTTTCCGAATGCACTGTACATTTAAAATGTCACACACAGCCTACTTATCAGTACATACACACAATATCTAGGTCTAATAGATAGTACACAGCAAATTACACTACAATACAAGATATATAAAAAACATGTATTTGCCACACATGACCACACAGCTGGGAAATAGTCCAGGTGCAAAATAAAATAGGGCCTATAGGACCTGTCTGGTCGTCTGAGATGTCAAGAAGGCAGAGCAACAACCTATCATGGACAGACCTCTTCCCATTTTAGCAGCCATTGAGTGCATATTTTTGGACCATGACAGCTTACCATCTAGGGTTACACCCAGCAGTTTTGTCTCCTTAATTTGCTCAATAGCCATATTATTCAACAATCGATCTAAAAAAGGTTTAGAGTTGCATACGTAATTTGCACAAAAAATGATGCTTTTAGTTTGAGATTTTTAGCACAGGCCTATTGCTAGTTACCCACTCTAAAACTGAAGCGTCTGAGTTATTTATTTTACTGATGCAGCCGACATGTATATTGTTGAGTCATCAGTGTTCATTGACACCTAGGCTTTACTCAAGGTCAGTGAAAGGTCATTTGTAAAAACAATAATGGCCCAAGCCGGCTGCCCTACGGTAGCGTCCCTATAAGCACACTGAAAGTCTGTTGTGAATTTGTTTTCTGTAAGCTATAAAAACAAAGAGAGTCGCACACTATATATATATACACACACAGTTGAAGTCAGAAGTTTACATACAATAAGGTTGGGGTCATTAAATATTATTATATTTTTAAATGTAACCCCCTTTTCTCCCCAATTACGTGGTATCCAATTCTTAGTAATTACTATCTGCTTCTTAACACAGCGCGCATCAAACCCAGACAAATCAGACCAACAAATATTTTTCACATCTTCGACATAGGAATTATTGTTCATATACAATTTTAGGTCCAGTCTTTGGAATTATTTTTTTCTAGATATGGCTGCATGATCAAAAATATATGAACACCTGCTTGTCAAACATCTAATTCCAAAATCATGGGCATTAATATGGAGTTTGTCCTCCATTTGCTCCACTCTTCTGTGAAGGCTTTCCACTAGATGTTGGAACATTGCTGGGGGGGCTTGCTTCCATTCAGCCACGAGCATCAGTGAGGTCAGGCACTGATGTTGGGCGATTAGGCCTGGCTCGCAGTCGCCGTTCCAATTCATCCCAAAGATGTTTGATGGGGTTGAGGTCAGGGATCTGTGCAGGCTAGTCATGTTCTTCCACACCAATCTTGACAAACTATTTCTGTATGGGCCTCACTTTGTGCACGAGTGCATTGTCATGCTGAAACAGGAAAGGGCCTTCCCCAAACTGTTGCCACAAAGTTGGAAGCACAGAATCATCTAGAATGCCATTGTATGGTGTTGTTTTAAGATTTCCCTTCACTGGAACTAAGGGGCCTAGCCCGAAACATGAAAAGCCATGAAAAACAGCCCCAGACCATTATTCCTCCTCCACCAGACTTTACAGTTGGCACTATGTATTGGGCAGGTAGCGTTATCCTGGCATCCACCAAACCCAGATTTGTCTGTCGGGTTGCCAGATGGTGAAGCGTGATTCATCACTCCAGAGAACGCGTTTCCACTGCTCCCCTTGCTTTTCTGGTTGGCTGGCAAGTTTCACCATCCAATTATTTCAGCTCTACAGGAGAGCAAATTTCACCATGGCATGGACTAGCCTAGGCAGCCGATATGATAGGAACATAGGAGTTATTAGAATGTGGCAAATATTAGTCAATTTTTGCATGCTGGCTTTTGCAGGCTACCTGAGACATGAAACAGATAGGTGGGAGGGCATACAAATGCCAGCAATGTATTAACGTGCAATTTGCCTGAATGGATAATGGTAACACTTCAACCACTACATTTTTATTAGACACTGGGTTTTTCTGAAAACTGTTTAGGTGTGAATTCATTACATCCAGCTGTTTTTAAATCGACTCAAGATAGTTCAATGGAAACGCAACCTAACAGGCAATTGTCACATCTATTTTCTATTCAAATGTTCTACATGTCGACCAAAAAAAATCACTGGACAAGTAAATGGAAAAATAGCTATTGTCTGTAGGAGCAAACTATTTTCATGAATGGGGTGGTGTACCTAATAAACTGGCCACTAAGTGTATATAATGCTATTTAAAGAAAAAAAAGAATAGGCAACCAAAAACAGTTCACTTTTCAGTTCAGTTAGTCGTACACACCATAATAAAAACGAGACTGTGAGGAATGATTGAAATGTGCTAGATTTCTTCCATATAACTTATTCCCTTCATCACTCTCAGCCCATCTCTATACGGCTGAGAGTGGAGCCATTGTACTGACAATGACGTGTAGGGTTATATTTGGCACGGGGCTTCAGCCCCTAACCTCTCTCTGCCTCTCCCTCCCTCCCCCTACCGCCTCGTTCCATCACACACTCTATTCTCTATCTCCCTCCTCTCTGATTGAGGGGTTGAGTTCATTTGCATTTTGAATGTGCATGAATGTAACACAGCCTGTACCAGAAAACACCAGTTCCCTATAGATGGGTTAGCTGACAACGTCACGAAAATGATGTGTGCTTCCATGGGGCAGATGTCATCCTGTTGTTGTGATTCTGGATGGCCAGATTGCTAGCAAGAATGGCAAGAAACTGCGATGTGGGGAATCGTAAGTGGCTCGTTTCAGCCTGTTATTGATACTATGTTTTGACTGATTTCAAGTCAATGGTAATATGGTTCAAATTCACTAGCTAGTTAACCAACAACTAACGATTTAATTGAAAGACAAGTGCTTTGTACAAATGTATTTAAGTTTTCAATAAACATCGGAGACTAAATATAGCTTCTATCTTAGCCAACCCTGTCTGTTTTTCCCCATAGTTACGCACACCTCAGTTTTGTTGCTAAACAACCAACATGTCTATTGTGGAAAGCTCTTCTATCTAATCTAACTGTGAGGACTGACAGGAAGTGAAATGGGCAACCAGACCTTGAGAAAGCTGTGCAACATCTCTCTGAACTCATCCATGGAGGTCCCGCGGGTGGGCTTGTCAAACAGGGTCATTTCCTGTCTCAGTACAGAGTCAGGAGCCACGTCCCCCTTCAGAGGCTCTTCTAGACCACACTTTATCACCACAGGCCTGTCCTTCCACAGACCCCTGTACACCTAGAACCACAGGTAAATATTCCCATTACACAGAGACAGAGTAGATAGAGTGTGTGTTCGTGGGTATTACCTGATGTGTGTGTATGTGTTACCTACTTGGTGTGTGGAAGAGGTGGACATGCATCGCTGCAGGGTCAGGCTCTTCTCCTCACACAGGGCCTTGCAGGACGACCCTGAGATAATGCCTCTCCTGTAGTGGTCACACTGAGACAGACAGACAGGAAACAGGAAATACATCATCACATTATCAGCAGGAAGAGGATCCAAGGATCCTACAATATAGCAGGTTAGGAGAACTTACTTAGCAGGTTAGGAGAACTTACTTAGCAGGTTAGGAGAACTTACTTAGCAGGTTAGGAGAACTTACTTAGCAGGTTAGGAGAATTAGGTAAAGGTTAGGAAACGGGTGAGCTAAAAAAAAATACAGCTTTTGTCAAATGATCAAATGTGAATAATTGTATCTCTCCCTCATATGTACTATGGCCTAAATCCCAGGTGGAGATACCCACCTGCACGCAGTTTTTTTTAATACTGTAGATAACAATGGTGAGGATTTTCCAGTTTCCACACAGATGTCAACTTATTTTCACCCCCTGTGAGATGGCTTATGTGTTCATACACATGTATCGGTTATATTTGGTCCACCCTGAGCTTGGCACCATTGTTGGCACTGTGTAGCGATATACCCCAACCCCCAAAAAATATCTGGAAAAGACTGTTCGCATAAGCAGAAAGGAGAAGTAAAGTCATTGCTTAAATTAGCATGTGTGGGTGTGAGATTATCTTGTTTAGGAAACATCCAGGCAGCACGCCAGCCTGTAGCTAAATCCACTGCTCCAGTAGCTAGTGCCACAGTAAGATGAGATCCACCCAAACAGTTTCACTCTTGCAAAGCAAAATTTACAAATAAAGACTATAGGCTGTGACCTCCTTCTCCACAGTATAACAGTTGCTATGGTAATATGACTTAATTTTGGCCACTTTGGTTGCGAGCCAACCAATTAAAGGCCCAGTCGTCCTTAATGTCGCACTAATGTGCAAATTAGCCTAGCGGGACACACACAACAATGACAACACTCTTCTCTCACTCCTTCCTTCTCTCTTTTACACTCTCCATCCCGCTATCTCCTCTCTCCATGTTCCCCCTTTCCAGACACTGTTTTCCCTGTTTGTATGTCCTGAGACAGACAGCCTGCCTCTCCCTCTCACAGCACAAGGAAGAGTAGGGCACGATAGTACTGCCTTATTCATCACAATAACACTATACATAGATAATGACACCAAAACAGGACCACCTCAGGCTGGCCATTCATCTTTACCCTTCCCCTCTCTCTCTTGATCCTTTACTTCTGAATATGTGTGTGCTGACTGCTGAGCAACAAACACTCCCACTTCAGAGTATAAATGTAATATTTCACAGGGATCTCGCCCTTGCTGCTTAAATTCAACCTGAAATGTAAAATATGTGACGAGGGAAATGACTGTGCTGACGTTGTTGATCTGGGAATGATTGGTTACTTCTCATCACTGTTTATCACAGGGAACAATGCTTAAGGAAACTAGAGTAGAGTCACTTCTCCTGTGGCCTATCATTAAATGGCACCCTATTCCCTATTTAGTGCACACATTTTGGACAGAGCCTGAGTAAATAAGATGCCATTTTGGATGCAGGCTCTCTGTTACATCACTGATCTCTCATCCAGTATCTTATCAGGTATTCTGTGAATGACTTTTTCCTGGTCCAAATTTGCTACTCTATTATAAGAGGAACCATCCTGAACTCAGCAGTCACTGACACTAAATACAGATGACCCTTTTTCTCATTCACTCTTTCCATCTGTCATTTCCAGACCTTAGTGTTCTATCTTCCACCCACAGCTTGCCCTTCCAGTCCCTTTATATTTTCTTCCAATCCATTACTCCCACGCTCTCTCTTTCTCCTTCCTTCGTAGGAGGTGTCAGGGTGTTCACGCTGTTTCATACTTACGATGACCATGTGGCAGACGTGTCCTCGGCAGAGCTCTGAGTAGGAGGCGTACTGCATGTAGAGGACCCAGCTGGCTACCAGGATCCCCAGCCAGGCCAGCAGCAGGTACTTCACCTTTAACGCCGGGAGACGACTCTACACAGGAGAGGAGAAGATTACACATTGACCAAAGTCCACAGTCCTACAGATATGTGTCTTCTGCTTTATCCCAAACAAGACAAACATACTGAGGAAGAGAGGGGTTTTAGGCCATAAAGACACTGAGAAATCTAAGCAATCATTATATTATGGTCTTGTGGAAGACATTCTTCTCCAAGGCGAAATACAGAACTATCAGCATGGCCATTGCGGGGAAGAAAATGCACAACCCTGATTTGGCCAGCAGCATGCTCTACATCAATGACCCATTGGAACCTGTATTTATGTAAGGACAGACGCTGGGAGATGAGAAGCAAGTACAGGGAGTCAACATTTAATAAATATCTGACATGAAACAAACAAGGACAGCGTCTGAACAGGGGAAACAACAACAATAATGCTGACACGGAGATCAAACCGAGGAAAAGACAGATATAGGAGGGAAAAATCAACAAAGTAATGGAGTCCAGGTGAGTCCAAAGAAGCGCAGATGCGCGTAACAATGGTGACAGGTGTGCGTAATAATGGGCAGCCTGGCGTCCTCGAGCGCCAGGCAGGAGGAGCGGGAGCTGGTGACAGTACCCCACCCCCTCTAGGGGTGCCACCCGGCGTCCCACCTGGGTGAGCCTGATGGGCCGGCCAAGACATGGGAGCCGGCTTGGGCATGGAAGCCTGACGAGCTGGCTGAGGCGTGAAAGCCTGACGATTCCGCTGAGGCATGGGAGCATGACGAGTCGGCTGAGGCGTGGGCCTGACGAGTCAGCTGAGGTAGGAGGCTGCCAAGCCAACCGAGGAAAGAAAACCTGTCGAGCCAACGATGGTGACAGGTGTGTGTAATGATGGGCAGCCTGGCACCCTCGAGCGCCAGGGAGGGGGAGAAGGAGCATGTGTGGCAATTTACTGTTGGCTGTAGTGCCATATCAGAGAGGGGCATCTACAAAGTTACATTTTAAACAGATGCCCTCTTGTTGAACTCTCTAATGTGCAAAGAAATTTGCAGTCTTGCCATTCCTGGCACTTTTCTTTTACTCCTCAAACGTTCATCGAGTATAAGGTTTGGTTGTCACAAAATGACAACCTGGTCTCAGAGCATTTTGTATTATGCTGTACGCAAACCTGAGAAACTCCATTTAGTATGTTATGTTATGTTTCGTATGGCATGTATTCATTTGTGGATGTCCATCCCCCATTTCATATGATATATTACGAATTACGATTTGTATTGTATGTTGCGAATTTGAAAAAGGCAAATATTTTATGAATTTGAAAAATGTACAATATGTCACAAATTTGCTAAATGTAAGATATGTTATGAATTCTAGCTAGGTGGCTAACGTTACCTAGGGGTTAGGAGTTAGATTAAAGGGTTAAGGTTAGGGGAAGATAAAAGGGTTAAGGTTAGGGGAACGGTTAGCAAACATGCTAAGTAGTTGCAAAGTAGCTCAAAAGTAGTAAGTAGTTGAAAATGTGCTAAAATGCAAAAAAAAATGGTGATGATATTTGAACTCACAACCTTTGGGTTGCGAAACATTCACGTTATACGCCTACCCAGTCACACCGACCAGCCACCCTCCTTCGTTTATGTCTTAAGTAACCATCTGTTTTATGTAACCATACCAAACATAATATATCATACTAAATGGAGTGTCCAGGATTTATACTGAACAAAAATATAAACGTAACATGCAACAATTTTACTGAGTTACAGTTCATATAAAGAAATCAGTCCATTTTAATAAACTCATTAGTCCCAGATATGCATCTGTTGTTCAGATAGCTTTAAAACAATAAGGGCGTGGATCAGGAAACCAGTCAGTATCTGGTGTGATCACCATTTGCCTCATGCAACGCGACACACCTCCTTCGCATAGAGTTGATCAGTCTGTTGATTCTGGCCTTTGGAATGTTGTTCCACTCCTCTTCAATGGCTGTGCAAAGTTGCTGGATATTGGTGGGAAATAGAACACGCTGTCATACATGTCGATCCAGAGCATGCCAAACCTGCTCAATGGGTGACAGAACACGCTGTCATACATGTCGATCCAGAGCATGCCAAACCTGCTCAATGGGTGACAGAACACGCTGTCATACATGTCGATCCAGAGCATGCCAAACCTGCTCAATGGGTGACATGTCTTGTGAGTATGCAGGCCATGGAAGAATTGGGACATTTTCAGCTTCCAGGAAGAGTGTACATACACATCCTTGCAACATGGGGCCGTGAATTATTATACTGAAACATGGGGTGAGGGCAGCCGATGAATGGCAAGACAATGGGCCTCAGGATATTGTCATGGTATCTCTGTGCATTCAAATTGCTGTCAATAAATAAATGCAATAAATGCAATTGTGTTCAATGTCTGTAGCTTATGCCTACCTATACCATAACCCCACCGCCACCATGGGGAACTCTGTACACAACATTGACGTCAGCAAACTGCTAACCCACACTACGCCATACACATGGTCTGCGGTTGTGAGGCCGGTTGAACTTACTGCCAAATTTTCTAAAATGACGTTGAAGGCGGCCTATGGTATAGAAATGAACATTCAATTCTCTGGCAACAGCTCTGGTCGACATTCCTGCAGTCAGCATGCCAATTGCACACTACCTCAAAACTTGAGACATCTGTGGCATTGGTGTAAAGATCAAGCTGTTTAATCAGCTTCTTGATATGCCACACCTGTCAGGATGCTCTTGGTGAATGAGAAATGCTCACTAACAGGGATGTGAACACATTTGTGCACAAAAGTTGAGAAAAATAAGCTTTTTGTGCATATGGAACATTTCTGGAATCTTTCATTTCAGTTTATGAAACATGGGACCAACACTACATGTTGCGTTTATATTTTTGTTCAGTGTACGTACAGAATAATATGCAATGCTCTGAGACCAGGTTGCAAATGAATATGAATATTCACTTTTAATACATAAGTGCGTGCAGAACCCATACTCTGGGGGTAGTAAATTGTCTCGATTTTCATGCAACTTGCCAAGCCATTATTCACAGTTTCAGGGCCTTCACTGCAGCCAAAACTGAAAGGCTTGTGTATTCAAGAAATGAATACCACGGATGTATATCACTCAAATCTTTCCAACATTGATATTCAATAGCACCCGTGTCCATAAGGCAAATAGCCTGGTGTCAACTTTGTGCAGACAAAATCAAATCAATACAATGGTATATTGTGCTATTACCTAATTAGAAGTCTATGGTTTAGCAATTTACTGACAAATAGAGAGAGATAGAATACTCTTATTTGTAACGATCTGATGGCATATAGGGCACGAAAACGCAGCCAAATCTCAGCTAGTGGTCCCACCTGCAGCCCCTTCGACATAGGGCAAAACAGCACCAGGTGCACGAGTCTCCGTAAACCTCTGGGCATCATAAGCGATTCCGTTAGTAGAACGCGCTCGGGCTGGAACGGCAAATCACTGAACCGTATTCCCGTCGAGACACATCCATGGGACCAGCATCTCCAGTCTGAGCATACTAAACTGACGTCACCTGTTCACCCCTATGGCATTCAGTTTTGTGCGCATTTATCGTTCGAGATTTGCATGTGGAACAAAGATCCTTTATGAAAATAAAAGACAAAATCTAAACAGTCCAGAGCCACAGTGAGTCAGGTCAGCGAGAAAGTGGGCATCGTTTCATAATCCAATTTCATAAACAAACAACGCCATTCCGTTTGCAGAAAATCATAGCCTATCCTAAGCTTTCAGACGTCATTGGGGAAAAATAAAAAGTGGAGCTATATTCCCTTCACAACATGCAGACTGACATTCTGAGCACATGTTTTCAGCTGCCTAGGCGCCATCGGTTAGGATATTAATGTTGACTGAAAAATCCTGTCCGACTCCTCCGTTTAAAAAAATACATGATTGAATACGCTACTAGTCTACCCCTTCTGACTCTACGAACGAACTCTCATAACAACAAGAGCCAATATATGCCTGACCTGAAAATGTGGTCGGAGACACTAAATGGATGGTGTGACGCAATCGCGGAGCATCCGGACGAGGCACGCAGAGGCCAAATTGAGCTCTGTACCACATCGCCGTACGCCTCTCAAACGTTGTAACAATAGGGAGGGCTCGGTATAGCTCCGAATTGACATGATTGGTTGAGGGTAGGTGAGGGCGGGAGGTCCTGTATAAACACAAACTCACTTCCTTGACAACTTCCTTCACAACAGCGCTGCTCGGCCCTGACCTGACCTCTGCAGAGGCCATATCGCCGTAAATGCTTCACGGCCAATGCAGCCTCCAGATTGACCATGAAGCGCCTTTTTAACAGCCAGTTTTGCAGTGACTCATGAGAGTGCTATTTTAAAAGGGCAAATTGCGGTCTCAAGCCACCAGTATTCTACCAGCAGGACAAATGATGACGTCACGTTCGTATGGTAATAAATAAACTTTTAAAATAAAAGCCCCTATTTCAAAACATTGCAATGTGGATTTCTCATTCAAAAGATATAGCCATTTTATCAATGGCCACTTGTTTTGTGCCAACAAGAAAAGGCAATTAAGATTAAAAAAAATAAAAAATATATGCGTTTAGAAACTTGTTCTACCTGGCAGCTAAAGTGGTGTGGAAAATACCAATACTATATATAGTAGGGTCTCTACTAACCTAATATTTGTAGTTTTGGAGGTGGACTGTGTAGTACATATCCAGCAGCACTTCATTCTCCACCCCCTCCATAGCCCCCAATGCAATACACTGTAATAGACTATACATTGGAAACATCACTGATACATCACTTGGGCCAAGCTTCCTGCCATCCAGGACCTCTATATCAGGCGGTATCAGAGGAAGGCCCTCAGACTCCAGACACCGTAGTCATAGACTGTTCTCTGTGCTACCGCACGGCAAGAGGTACCGGAACGCCAAGTCGAGGTCCAAAAGGCTTCTTAACAGCTTCTACCCCCAAGCCATAAGACTCCTGAACAGCTAATCAAAGGGCTACCCAGACCCCTATTTTATGCTGCTGCTACTCTCTGTTTATAATCTATGCATAGTCACTTTAACTATACCTACATGTACATATTACCTCGATATAGCCTGGCTTGTTATTTTACTGCTGCTGTTTAATTATTATAATTTTTTATTTTATTTTTTTATTTACTGAACATTTAAAAAAAAATCTTATCTTCTTTAAAGCATTGTTGGTTAAGGGCTTGTAAGCAAGCATTTCACTATAAGGTGAAATACACCTGTTGTATTTGGCACATGGGACAAATACAATTAGCTTTGATTTGTGTTGTACTACTGAATGAAACTGTGAAGATATGCACTCAGACCAGCCTTTGTGATTGAACTTATGTTAATTACATTACTTTAGTGGGCTGCTTTGACCAAAATGTGAATGTCATAACCTATTCTACGAGCCTATTGTTTGTGGATGATCTTTATTCATTGCTCACTTGTTGACTGGGACCTTCAGCAAGTAAAAGACCGGGATTAACAAATAATTTGAACATCCCAGATATAAATTGCCACTGTGCCCATGATAAATTTAACTACATTACTTTAGTTGTCTGCTATGAGCAAAATTTGTATGTAATATAACCTATTCTGGGAGCCCAGTGTGTGTGTATGAACTATGTGGAATATCTTTGGACCATTGGCTTCCCTGAAAACATGTACTGATAGGAGGAGCAATATGAGTCTCAGAGGTCGTCACGCTGGCTGGGGATGGTGATGGAGGCTTTGGTGGTCCACACAACAAAGAAGCAGGTGTTTCTTCCAATGACGTGGAGCTAGCCTTGGACCTGGTGCTAGTAAGGATGGTCTTCACGGAGGCGGTAAGACCCTCCCCCCTTGATATAGAAATCCTTTGACTTCATTGCCTCTTCAATGGTAAGGTCCCTTGCACCATAAGGATACTTGACCTCCACCACTGCTGTGGTGCCCACAAAACCATCTGGTGAGGCACCAAGGATCCCAGACCCTGTGACTCAAAGCCCTCACTCCTGCACATCAGTCCTTGTAGCCATTTTGAATGCTTTGATGTCCTCCACTTTGCTATCTGTGCCCCAATACACAAACAACCCCTGTGATCTGAGGACCCTTTTTAGCAGTGACATATTAAAACGCTTGGCCCTAACCCCTGCTACATAATTGCTGGCCCTTAGCCACTGAAGATCTCTGTGGGCTCTCAGGACAGAAGGCTGTAGACTTCGGCCGGGTACAGGTCCTCCACTGACTGCACCTGGTTGGGCATGGCAGGCTTCCTCCACTCACGTTCCACATCCGTGCCGCCGATATTGTGAACCACCAAAATAGGCTGCATGGCTACACTTACTGTATGATCTTCATGGAAGCATTTGAATGTTAGAATCCCCTGGTCACCTATAGAGACCTGCCAAGAGGAAGGATGTTAAGTGCCACACGCCTTTCAATGCATGACTTTGAACACCTTGAAAAGGATTTGTGGTAAGAAATGTGTTTTATAAATAAAGTTTGATTTGATTGATGACATTACTAGGACGGTTCCGATCTAGAATATGTGTCTGGCTAGACTGTAAACTCTCCTTCCAGACTCATATTAAACATCTCCAATCCAAAATCAAATCTAGAATCGGCTTCCTATTTCGCAACAAAGTCTCCTTTACTCACGCCGCCAAACTTACCCTAGTAAAACTGACTATCCTACCGATCCTCGACTTCGGTGATGTCATCTACGAAATAGCTTCCAACACTCTACTCAGCAAACTGGATGCAGTCTATCACAGTGCCATCCGTTTTGTTACCAAATCATCTTATACCACCACTGCGACCTGTATGCTCTAGTCGGCTGGCCCTCGCTACATATTCGCCGCCAGACCCACTGGCTCTAGGTCATCTATAAGTCTATGCTAGGTAAAGCTCCGCCTTATCTCAGTTCACTGGTCACGATAACAACACCCACCCGTAGCACACGTTCCAGCAGGAATATCTTACTGATCATCCACAAAGCCAACACCTCATTTGGCCGCCTTTCCTTCCAGATCTCTGCTGCCAGTGACTGGAACAAATTGCAAAAATCGCTAAAGTTGGAGACTATCCTTTCCTTCACCAACTTTAAACATCAACTATCTGAGCAGCTAACCGATCACTGCAGCTGTACATAGCCCATCTGTAAATAGCCCTCCCAATCTACCTACCTCATCCCCATATTATTTTTCTTTACTTTTCTGCTCTTTTGCACACCAGTATTTCTACTTCCACATCAACATCTGCTCATCTATCACTCCAGTGTTAATTTGCTAAATTGTAATTACTTCGCTAATATGGCCTCATTTATAATTGAGATGTGTCCTAATGGCCCACCGTCTTCATGTATAATTGAGATGTGTCCTAATGGCCCATGGTCATTGCCCACTGTCTTCATGTATAAATGAGATGTGTCGTAATGGCCAATGGCCCACTGTCTTCATGTATAATTGAGATGTGTCCTAATGGCCCACTGTCTTCATGTATAATTGAGATGTGTCCTAATAACCCATGGCCCACTGTTTTCATGTATAATTAAGATGTGTCCTAATGGCCAATGGCCCACTGTCTTTGTGTATTAATGAGATGTGTCGTTATGGCCAATGGCCCGCTGTCTTCATTTATAATTGAGATGTGTCATAATGGCCCACTGACTTTTACGTAAAATTTAGATGTGTCCTAATGACCGTTGGCCGACTGTCTTCATGTATAATTGAGATGTGTCATTATGGCCAATGGCCCACTGTCTTCATTTATAATTGAGATGTGTCCTAATGGCCAATGGCCCACTGTCTTCGTGTATTAATGAGATGTGTCGTTATGGCCAATGGCCCGCTGTCTTCATTTATAATTGAGATGTGTCCTTATGGCCCACTGTCTTCATGTATAATTGAGATGTGTCATAATGGTCTATGGCCCACTATATTCATGTATAAATGAGAGTTGTCCTAATGACCCATGGTCTATGGCCCACTGTCTTCATGTATAATTGAGATGTGTCCTAATGGTCTATGGCCCACCGTCTTCATGTATAAATGAAATGTGTTGTAATAACCCATGGCCCACTGTCTTCATGTATAATTGAGATGTGTCCTAATGGCCAATGGCCCACTTTCTTCATATACAATTGAGATGTGTCCTAATGACCCACTGACCTTCATGTATAATTGAGATGTGTCCTAATGACCCATGGCCCACTATCTTCATGTATAAATGAGAGTTGTCCTAATGACCCATGGCCCACTTTCTTCATATACAATTGAGATGTGTCCTAATGACCCACTGACCTTCATGTATAATTGAGATGTGTCCTAATGGCCAATGGCCCACTTTCTTCATATACAATTGAGATGTGTCCTAATGACCCACTGCTCTTCATGTATAATTGAGATGTGTCCTAATGACCCATGGCCCACTGTCTTCATGTATAATTGAGATGTGTCCTAATGACCCATGGTCCACTGTCTTCATGTATAACTGAAATGTCATAATGGCCCACTGTCTTCATGTATAATTGAGATGTGTCCTAATGGCCCACCGTCTTCATGTATAATTGAGATGTGTCCTAATGGCCCATGGTCATTGCCCACTGTCTTCATGTATAAATGAGATGTGTCCTAATGGCCAATGGCCCACTGTCTTCATGTATAATTGAGATGTGTCCTAATGGCCCACTGTCTTCATGTATAATTGAGATGTGTCCTTATGGCCAATGGACCGCTGTCTTCATTTATAATTGAGATGTGTCATAATGGCCCACTGACTTTTACGTAAAATTGAGATGTGTCATTATGGCCAATGGCCCACTGTCTTCATTTATAATTGAGATGTGTCATGATGGCCCATGACCCACCGTCTTCATGTATAATTGAGATGTGTCCTTATGGCCCACTGTCTTCATGTATAATTGAGATGTGTCATAATGGTCTATGGCCCACTATCTTCATGTATAAATGAGAGTTGTCCTAATGACCCATGGTCTATGGCCCACTGTCTTCATGTATAATTGAGATGTGTCCTAATGGACTATGGCCCACCGTCTTCATGTATAATTGAGATGTGTCATAATGGCCCATGGTCTATGGCCCACTGTCTTCATGTATAATTGAGATGTGTCCTAATGGCCCATGGTCTATGGCCCACTGTCTTCATGTATAAATGAGATGTGTTGTAATAACCCATGGCCCACTGTCTTCATGTATAATTGAGATGTGTCCTAATGGCCAATGGCCCACTTTCTTCATATACAATTGAGATGTGTCCTAATGACCCACTGTCGTCTTGTATAATTGAGTTGTGTCCTAATGGCCCATGGCCCACTGTCTTCATGTATAATTGAGATATGTCCTAATGCTCCATTGTGTGTCTAACTGCACGCACCACCACAGCCTGGTGCACTCGCTGTAAATTAACACTAGGGCCAGACAGCTATGGGCTTTTATATCCTATGATGGCTGGCAGTGAAAGAAGATATGGGTCATTCTCATTTAACCAAACATTTTTCAACTGTCATTTTTCACTAAATATCCTCTTGGATCACTGAGATTAGGATCTGCAATTCTCCGTTTCATTATTATTTGTATGTTTTTTGATCAGATATTATGCATTTTACCACAATTTCCCAAAAAGTAATGAACAAATAAATGTATAATATTTTTTGCTTTGCTCCCTCAATGAAAAGGACCGAGTTAAACAAACCTGAAAGTAAAAATATTTAAAATTAAATGATAAAAACATCAAATTCAATCAGACTTTTAAACATGTATTTTAGCTATCTGTTTCGATAATGAGAAGGCAAAGTGGGGTACATGGGGTGTTGAGAATAAGAACCTCATTCTGAAGGCATGTAAGCAAGTCAATTAACTTCTACTACTATTCTAGAGGATGCAGGATTGGTGAATAAATCATTTTCAAACTAGGACCCAGTCATCTTTCTTTCTGACAGGCCCAAACACCTGAGTCACCACGGTGAAGGATGGCTTGTCAGTCCGAGGGCTCCTGTAAGTCAAACACACAGAAGCACAATACAACACCACTCACTCACTCACTCAAGTGGTTTTAGTTATGTATGTTTACATGCCTTGTCACTGACAGGAAATATTAAAACCGTAACTTGTGGAAACAGGGTGAATGGTAAAATGGTGTCTTTTAAAAGGACTGTTGTGCGAGTCAGTGCATGGTTGTGTACTGTGAGAGAGACAGTGATAAGATCGTTTTAAATAAGACCGATTTGGTCCGACAACCCCAGATCCAACTCATCGGAAGCCCCCACCCCATGACTCCCGAGGCTCCTGAGTGGCACAGCGGTCTAAGGCACTGCATCTCAGTGCAAGAGGTGTCACTACAGTCCCTGGTTTGAATCCAGGCTGTGTCACATCCAGCCGTGATTGGGAGTCCCATAGGGTGGTGCACAATTGGTCCGGATTTGGCCGGAGTAGGCCGTCATTGTAAATAAGAATTTGGTCTTAACTGACTTGCCTAGTTAAATAAAGACTAAATAAAAAATGACCCAACTATCAATTTAGATCACAGATACAGTACATTTTAAGTGACAATGCAATGTAGTTACTTTGTTCCCTTAGCTACTATAGTTGTATGACTAAGGATCTCTAGGGTGACACATGGTAATACCTGAGGCTACTAGATACTGCCCATTTCACAGGTAGCCTGGTGGGTAGGTGCGTTGGTCCAGTAACCGAAAGGTTGCTTGATTGAATCCCTGAGCTGATGAAGATGTTGATTAAGGCAGACCCCTGCACATGAATGTTGCTTAAGGCAGCCCCCCACATCTCTCTGATTCAGAGGGCTTGGGTCAAATGTGGAAGACACATTTTAGTTTAATGCTAAGTATCCCCTTTCCTTCTCTTTGACTTCAGTCTTCTGTCATGCAAATGTAAGGCATTAGGTGACACTCCTATACAGGTAGGATACAGTTGCTCTCTGGATTGATTATTGTGAAGTGAGAGAGTGATAAGTGCAGCGCACAATTGGCCCAGAGTTGTCCAGGTTAGGGGAGTTAGGCCAGGGTAAGCCATCATTGTAAATAAAAATGTGTTCTTAACTGATTTGCCTAGTTAAATAAAGGTAAAACAAAAACAAAATAAGATCCAATGATAACTGCAGATTATTCAGGGAAACAGACATTACTGTAATAAACAGACATCCACAGTGGAACAAAAAAGGATTTACGCTATTAAGTCACACTTCGTTATTGGAACTGAGCTGAAGACTTAAATGGGATGCAGTTAATCTAATCTCCAGTAGGTGGAGACAGAGCACCTTAAATTATTGACAAAAATAGGGTACAGGCTGAGAATTCTCAACTCCACAATAAGAATTCTCAGCTAGGTACCGGGTTGATTTTACATGAGGAGAAGAAGCTGGGGAAAAAACAACTCAGTTCAACATGAAAAATAAAACATGTATTGATACATAAGCAATAAACAACACTGTAATTTTCTACGGAAATCTTTGGGCTCTTGTCCAAAACCATAAACTATTTTCTATGATGGAGGAGTCCTAAATATAAATCATCCAATAACTTTCTGAGGCTTCTTACAATCAGATTACTGCAACTATTTACAATCAGATTACAGCAAATAATGATTTGATAAAAAACATAAAACAATGTTGACTCTGTAAATAATGACAGTGAATGACAATCATAATGAATCAATGCTGTTTTTCAATGCTGTTTTGTCTACTCCTGAAGCTGCAGGTTTACAGCTTTTGACTGACTAGAACAGTAGTAGTGGTATAGTAAGAATCACTGCAGTTACTCTGTGATTAATTATCTGGCCATGGTCCAAAGCATCTCTAGTTAACAAACAGCAGATACACGGTCTAAAGCCTGAGGTACCGGGCAGGGCTAGATTACGCTCCTGGATTATCACAACTAATCCTGTTTTATCTGTAGTCTTAATCTGGCATATTGATGACTTAACATCTTGATCTATAAGAGGGATAAACGTGTAAATGTCTCTTCACTGTCAGAAATGCTTAAATCTGGTTATGCTTGGACCATAGCTGAAAAGGGTTTTGTTGCATACACTCATGTTTGGCTTTTCCACTCATCTTCCTGCTTTTTCTTCTGAAGACCTCTAACCATCAGATCCATCTCGTTGAGTGTATTGAGCCATCCTGACAGGGAGTCCACCAACATGTATTTCAGAGCATCCTCAGTCCAAAGGTGTGTGTGAGTCAAACATGAGTCATCCTGGTTCAGATGCCAATCAAAGTCTGTGTTTTCTGTGTCATATGTTAAATACATTATTTATCCTACTTCAGACATGTTTAAAAGGACAGAACAACAAAGATATTGTATATACAGTACCAGTCATAAGCTTGGAAACACCCACTCATTCAAGGGTTTTTCTTAATGTTTTACTATTTTCTACATTGTAGAATAATAGTAAAGACATCAATGCTATGAAATAACACATATGGAATCATGTAGTAACCAAAAAAGTGCTAGACAAATCAAAATATATTTTATATTGGGATTATTCAAAGTAGCCACCCTTCGCCTACACACACATGCAGAGAGCGAGAGAGAGAGAGAGAGAATAAGATGCTGCACAGCCCAACAAATATTTTATGAAGATTTTAAGAGGATGACAAATAACACGAGTTTTGACTTGAGTTTGGCCCCAGGCATCAACAGCAACATAATGCATTTTTCAATGAGATCAGCAGCCTAAGTCATTAGCTGGATGTATAACTGCAGCCTGCAAGCTACATCTGTTGAAACCGTAATGTTATTTAAAAAAATATTTTACAACTTATTTACCCGAAAAGATTAGTCACAGTACAAAGCTTGCTCTTCTACATTCCCTACTTCTGGAAACCGTTACTACAGTATTTGCTTTGGGCTGGGCTGTCATCACTGAATGTGAACGGTGACCGAGGAACCATATAAGGTGCAACCGGAAACAGAAAAAAACATCGAATTCCATGGCAATTTACCTTAGGAACCTCTACATGAGGCTGCCTTTCACCATCGTTTACTGAACAGTGTTGTCCACGAGTTATATTAATCTAGAGAACGAGTCGTGCACCACCGAAGTTGCACAAGTTGTGTGTTTCCTCTTGGCAGTTGTAATGTCAGTCGGTGCCACACAGTGCTGCTAATGCTTGCACAACATTAGCTAGCACCATCAGAGACTCTTGCTGGCAATATCAGTGGAGGAATCAGTATGGATGCGCTCTTGGTGTTCCTACTGCTGCTGGTCCCACTCCTGCTATGGACCAGCAGCACTTTTGTTTTTTATTTTAAAAAGTGTTTCTACGTGGCCTATATGATGATTTTGGCTGCGATTGCGATTCCGCTTAGTATTCTGAAAAGCGGCGGCAGGGACATCGAAAACATGAGGTAAGTTCCAGGTTGTACAACAACGCGAGCCGTGCATTGCTAGCTAACGTTTGCTCATGGGAATGGAAGATGGCTACAGTAGCTAAATAGCTCGCCAAAGACTGAAATAATGCAACCATAACATCACTATTTGTTTCTACTTCCAGAAAAGGTATGCGCAGATATTGTCACCTATTCGTTGTTGCATTTTTGTAACTGACTGCGAGATGGCTATCCAGCGGTTGGTAAGAAGGCTAGCGAGCTAGCTCCAATGCATTGCCAGATGTTTGGGACTTTCTGTACGGTATCATGCGGCTAATGCTAAGTAGTTTGCTAACGTTGTCGTTACATATGGCATTTCAGACATGGCCTCAGGGCCCGACGTTTTCGTGGCTGGAAACCAGGTCGAAACATGCATCCAACAGGCATGTTTTTTTTTTGCATGTTTTTTTTTGCACAGATGTAATCCAACAACTGCAAAAAATGCCACTTTAATCCATGCATTGTTGTCATCGATTTTGTGTCTCAAGTCTAAACAGGACCAAGGCAAGATGTTTTAGTTTATCAGTTGGTTTAATGTCATTGGACGCGGTGCATTCGGAATGTATTCAGACCCCTTGACTTTTTCAAAATGTTGTTACGTTATGGCCTTATTCAAAAATAGATAATCGTTTTCCCCCCTCATCAATCAACAAACAATACCCCATAATGACAAAGCAAAAACAGACATTTAGACGTTTTTACACATTTATTCCAGTTCGTCAAATCAGTTCCTCAAATGTCTTCAATTGACTTCTATCCTTATATGAAATAACTCAGTGCAATCGTTGAAATTGTTGAGTTTTACATATTTGTAAGGTGTAAATCGCAATTGCAACATTTTGTTCAATATCGTCCAGCCTTATGTGGCTGTGGAAATGCAAATAAAAATGTATGAAGTTGAATTGAATAGCAATCAGAATGGAGAAATACCCATTGTAATCACTTGGAATGTATGTGTTTCCACCAAAGGGTCACACACTACTCCTAAAGAGAATTTCGATTCTAAAATACAGTTAAACACTACTTTACTGTCAAATGTTTTTTAAATACCGTGATATATTTTGGCCATATCGTCCGGTCATATCTTAAGCTGATGGATTATTATTATGCAGATAAGATTTTTGCGGGGCGTGCACGTAGACTCCAGGGGGTTATTAATATTGAATTATTACTGTGCATGTAAAAGTACTCAATGAGTAACGTTACAAGGGGTACCAGGTATTATATCGATGTGCAGGGTTACGATGTATTTGAGGTAGATACTGTATGTACATGACTAGGAATAAAGTGACAGTAACCAGTAGCAGCAGTGTAAGTGGAACATGGGTCTATGCAGAATGTTCTGGTAGCTATTTGGTTAACTACTTAACTATTTAGCAGTCTAATAGCGTGGGGGTAGAAGCTGTTTAGGATCCTGTTGGTTCCAGACTTGGAGCATCGGTACCGCTTGCCGTGCAGTAGCAGAGACAACAGTGTATGACTAGGGTGGCTGGAGTCTTTGTCAATTTTTAGGGCCTTTCTCTGACACTACCTGGTATAGAGGTCCAGGATGGCAGGGTGCTTGGCCCAGGGATGTACTGGCTCGTGCGCACTACCCTCTGTGGAGCCTTGCGGTCAGATGCCATGCAGTTGTGATACCAAGCGGAGATGCAGCCAGTCAATATGCTGTCATTGAAGCAGCTGTAGAACTTTTTGACGATCTGAGGGACCATGCAAAATCGTTTCAACCTCTTAAGGGTGAAGAGGCGTTGTCATGCCCTCTTCATGAGTGTGTTAGTGTGTTTGGACCATGATAGATCCTTAGTGATGTGGACAATGAGGAACTTGAAGCTTTCGAACCACTCCACTACAGCCCCGTCGACATGAATGAGGGCTTACTCGGCCCTCCATTTCCCGTAGTCCACGATCGTATCCTTTGTCTTGCTGACATTGAGGGAGAGGTTGTGGTGCCAGGACAACTGCCAGGTCTCTGACCTTCTCCCTATAGACTCATTGTCGTCAGTGATCAGGCCTACCACCGTCGTAGGTGAACAGGGAGTACAAGAGAGGATTAAGCACGCACCCCTGAGGGGCCCCCGTGTTGAGGGTCAGCATGGCGGATGTGTTGTTGCCTACCCTCACCACCTGGGGGTGTCCTGTCAGGAAGACCAGGATCCTGTTGTAGAGGGAGGTGTTTAGTCCCAGGGTCCTTGGCTTAGTGATGAGCTTGGAGAGCACTATGGTGTTGAATGCTGAGCCGTAGTCAATGAACAGCAATCTCATATAGGTGTTATTTTTATCAAAGTGGGAAAGGGCAGTGTGGCGTGCAATTGAGATTGCGTCATCTGTGGATCTGTTTGGGCAGTATGTGAATTGGAGTGGGTCTAGAATGATGGTATTGATGTGAGCCATGAGCAGCCTTTAAAAACATTTAATGGCTACAGATGTGAGTGTTAAGGGGCCATAGTCATTTAGACAGTCCCTGTGCCCAAGAATGCAAACGTAACCTCTGTCAGTCAACTGGTCTGCAGGCCAGGGGGATTGGGACATATTTTACTGTGGCTAGTGAGACGACATGGCCGGTTGGACACAATAAGAGAGGAGTGGGGGTCAGATAGTCTCTCCCTTTCAGAGTCGTGTTACTGGCTGGTTGTAACTCATCTCTTCCGAAAGGTACCCTAGAAATCAATGTATGTCTTCCCCAGCCTTGTGCTGCCTGTTGTCCTTTGTTAGTGATAACACAACTGGCAGACTGACTTGGCTCAGGTTCAGTGCTCTTGGAATAACAGAACTGTTTCACAGCCAGGTGTGCAGACCAGAAGTATTGGCTGTGGTGTCATGTTGCACCTGGCAGTATTCTCTTACCCCAAAGGTTTTCTGCAGCTGGACCATTTTCACAGTCGCTGTGTGTGTGTATGTGTATGTGTATGTGTATGTGTATGTGTGTGTGAGAGACAGAGAGATTGAGTGTGTGGGTAGAAGTGGAAGATGGAGATCCAGACACACAGTGACACAGACCGAGAGGGGGCAGGCCGTATTAGAAAGAGTTGACTGATTCAACACGGAAGGATAGCACAGCCTGTCACGGTCATCTACCCTCAAATTGCTAGTGGGAACTAGAGGTCGACCGATTTATGATTTTTCAACGCCGATACCGATTATTGGAGGACCAAAAAAAAGCTACTACCGATTAATCTGACAATTAAAAAAAATATCATTTAAATTTATTTGTAATAATGACAATTACAACAATACTGAATGAACACTTAACTTAATATAATACATCAATAAAATCTATTTAGCCTCAAATAAATATTGAAACATGTTCAATTTGGTTTAAATAATGCAAAAACAAAGTGTTGTAAAAGTGCAATATGTGCTATGTAAGAAAGCTAATGTTTACGTTCCTTCCTTACGAATTGCAAAAATCGCTGAAGTTGGAGACTTTCATCTCCCTCACCAACTTCAAACATCAGCTATCTGAGCAGCTAACCGATCGCTGCAGCTGTACATAGTCTATTGGTAAATAGCCCACCCTTTTCACCTACCTCATCCCCGTACTGTTTTTATTTATTTACTTTTCTGCTCTTCTGCACACCAATATCTCTACCTGTACATGACCATCTGATCTTTTATCACTCCAGTGTTAATCTGCAAAATTGTAATTATTTGCCTACCTCCTCATGCCTTTTGCACACATTGTATATAGACCCCCCCTTCGTTTTCTACTGTGTTATTGACTTGTTAATTGTTTACTCCATGTGTAACTCTTTGTTGTATGCTCACACTGCTATGCTTTATCTTGGCCAGGTCGCAGTTGCAAATGAGAACTTGTTCTCAACTAGCCTACCTGGTTAAATAAAGGTGAAATAAAAAATAAATAAAAAATTACTCAGAACATGAGAACATATGAAAGCTGGTGGTTCCTTTTTAACATGAGTCTTCAATATTCCCACGTAAATTTTAGGTTGTAGTTATTATAGCAATTATAGGATTATTTCTCTCTCTACCATTTGTATTTCATTAACCTTTGACTATTGGATGTTCTTATAGGCACTTTAGTATTGCCAGTGTAACAGTATAGCTTCCGTCCCTCTCCTCGCTCGAACCAGGAACACAACAACAACATCCACCCTCGAAGCAGCGTTACCCATCGCTCCACAAAAGTCTCAGAGCGAGTGACTTTTGAAACGCTATCAGCGCACACCCCGCTAACTAGCTAGCCATTTCACATCAGTTACACTAGCCTAATCTCAGGAGTTGATAGGCTTGAAGTCATAAGCAGCTCAATGCTTGAAGCACAGCGACGAGCTGCTGGCAAAACGCACGAAAGTGCTGTTTGAATGAATGCTTACGAGCCTGCTGCTGCCTACCATCGCTCAGTCAGACTGCTCTATCAAATCATAGACTTAGTTATAACATAACACACAGAAGTATGAGCCTTAGGTCATTAATATGGTCGAATCCGGAAACTATCATCTCGAAAACAAGACGTTTATTATTTCAGTGAAATACGGAACCGTTACGTATTTTTTCTAACGGGTGGCATCCATAAGTCTAAGTATTCCTTTTACATTGCACAATATTCAATGTTATGTCATAATTACGTATAATTCTGGCAAATTAGGCGGCCCAAACTGTTGCATATACTGACTCTGTGTGCAATGAACGCAAGAGAAGTGACAATTTCACCTGGTTAATATTAATGTTAATATTGCCTGCTGACCTGAATTTCTTTTAGCTAAATATGCAGGTTTAAAAATATATACTTCTGTGTATTGACTTTAAGAAAGGCATTGATGTTTATGGTTAGGTACACGTTGGAGCAACGATACGCACCGCATCAATTATATGCAATGCAGGACACGCTAGATACCTACACATGGTTGATGATATTACTAGTTTAACTAGTGATTATGATTGATTGATTTTTATAAGTTTAATGCTAGCTAGCAACTTACCTTTTCTTACTGTATTCGCTTAACAGGCAGGCTCCTCGTGGAGTGCAATGTATTCAGGTGGTTGGAGCGTTGGACTAGTTAACTGTAATGTTGCAAGAGTGAATCCCCGAGCTGACGAGGTAAAAATCTGTCGTTCTGCCCCTAAACGAGGCAGTTAACCCATTGTTCCTAGGCCGTCATTGAAAATAAGAATGTGTTCTTAACTGACTTGCCTCGTTAAATAAATAAATACAAATTTAAATCTGTGTCCAAAATACAGATTTCCGATTGTTATGAAAACATTAAATCGGCCCCAATTAATCGGTCGACCTCTAGTGGGAACTGGGACTCTTGAACCTGGCTCACTGTGTGAATGACCCTCATTTACAGCCCCAGGTCAAACACCCACTCAATGCTTAGTGTCTTTGAAAGCCTTATAGGTTGGCCATGTTTTCCTGACAAACTAGTGCCGGTGTGTTGAGCATTATCACATGGCAAAAGGCATTTCTAGCAATTATTCTAGAATTGGAGACTGTTTTTGTAGAGTCATTTTATTCTCAACCAGGACAGCGAAGGCACTGTCTACATCCCTATAGGAATGTTGCTGCAAGATTCCAACCTGAATCGTCACACAGAGTTTTGGGATGGAAACAAATGAGATTTAGACACTGCTCAAGGGGAATGGCTTATAGATGTCAACGGTACTAAGACCTGTCAGTGCTCGTGAACCATGATGTGCTATGTAGTGTATTGCAGTGTGCTGTCAACTCTTTCTTCTCTGGTTTATGTCAACTGTCTCGGACTGCTTAGACTGGAACTTTGGCACGTTTATCTGTTGAAACTGGAACAATACTTTGGGATATAATTGAGGTCACCCTGACCTTGCTCAATTAATATTTAATTAAAACACTTTGAAACACTTACACAGTAAAGACTCTTGTTGAAGATACTGTGGGCTTTGCTCGTTTTGAAATAGTTCAAAACAAGGGTTAAAATGTGTCTTTTAGAGAGCAGTCATGCAATGACATTCAGGAGGAAACTGACAACCTAAACGTGATCATTAGAGGATAACCGTTGTGATATGTCAGTTGTTGACATTGCGGTTGCAACTGAATTTAAGGCAATTGTCTTCCTCTTTACGACTGTGCTGTAGTCTAAGAATAGCAGCTTGCCTGTCGATAGAGGCGTTGCACAATCACGCTTGCTTTTGCACAAGATTGGATGGTTTTATCGTCGTGATAGTGAGGAGATAGTGTTTTTATTCTGGTTTGAAGATCATATTTTGACATGCAGATCCAGTCTCATTGCACTCTACTCTACACACTCATTCTTGTGACTTGAGCAGTGTTGGTCGTATTCTAAACCCACACAGGGAGAATAAAATGGACAGTATGCTGAATGCTAGACTGGAGTAAACAGAACCACACACTTCTTCTTCCTTTAGGGACAGAGGCTGTAGTCTTCCAGTAATGAAGGCCATCTGTTAGAGAGCATGCACTGCTAGCCTTGTGTCCCGGACAGATCTGGGGGTTTATGTTATGGCTGCCTTGCCCTCCTCTCTTCAACATGCTCTCTCTCAACTGTTGTATGTGATGGTCAGGGTTTCCATTAGCTGGCAATCGCCGGCTTTTGGCTGAAAAATGAAATGAGAAGGTGATTGGAAATAAAACTGTTGCTGGCCAAAATGACTGGGAGAAAAACATTTTTATTTCATATTATGAGGCATGTCTTGCCTTGCTTCAAAGTAGCCTATAGGCAGAATCTGACCATGGAGGCAATGATTTCATAGACTTCATAGGCAGTGAGTGAGTTTCAAGTTTGGGGAAGCTCACAATTTATCCTACCATTTTCTACCGTTCTGTGTGCCAATTATGATTTTCATATGTACATTTAAGTCGAACAGTTTCATTTCAATAACGTTTTCATTTCTCAATCATTTTCACGTGGTTAATCATAAAAATCTGAATTAAATCTAAGTCAACTAATGCGAGATCACCAGCTTCTGCCATATGGACACATTGATACGCTGTGATCCATTGGTGGCTAAAGAAATGAGCGCATGGAACTCATTGTCCATAGGTCAATGCAGCAGTAGACCTATAACTTCCACTTCTCTTTCACACTGAGGATTGGTGATTATCCATGGGGAGATTGTTGGAAAGTTTTTTTCAAATAGCATAATGTGAAGAACTATACTTTTAATATACACTACATGGCAAAAGTATCTTTTATCACTCCAGTGTTAATCTGCAAAATTGTAATTATTTGCCTACCTCCTCATGCCTTTTGCACACATTGTATATAGACCCCCCCTTCGTTTTCTACTGTGTTATTGACTTGTTAATTGTTTACTCCATGTGTAACTCTTTGTTGTATGCTCACACTGCTATGCTTTATCTTGGCCAGGTCGCAGTTGCAAATGAGAACTTGTTCTCAACTAGCCTACCTGGTTAAATAAAGGTGAAATAAAAAATAAATAAAAAATTACTCAGAACATGAGAACATATGAAAGCTGGTGGTTCCTTTTTAACATGAGTCTTCAATATTCCCAGGTAAATTTTAGGTTGTAGTTATTATAGCAATTATAGGATTATTTCTCTCTCTACCATTTGTATTTCATTAACCTTTGACTATTGGATGTTCTTATAGGCACTTTAGTATTGCCAGTGTAACAGTATAGCTTCCGTCCCTCTCCTCGCTCGAACCAGGAACACAACAACAACATCCACCCTCGAAGCAGCGTTACCCATCGCTCCACAAAAGTCTCAGAGCGAGTGACTTTTGAAACGCTATCAGCGCACACCCCGCTAACTAGCTAGCCATTTCACATCAGTTACACTAGCCTAATCTCAGGAGTTGATAGGCTTGAAGTCATAAGCAGCTCAATGCTTGAAGCACAGCGACGAGCTGCTGGCAAAACGCACGAAAGTGCTGTTTGAATGAATGCTTACGAGCCTGCTGCTGCCTACCATCGCTCAGTCAGACTGCTCTATCAAATCATAGACTTAGTTATAACATAACACACAGAAGTATGAGCCTTAGGTCATTAATATGGTCGAATCCGGAAACTATCATCTCGAAAACAAGACGTTTATTATTTCAGTGAAATACGGAACCGTTACGTATTTTTTCTAACGGGTGGCATCCATAAGTCTAAGTATTCCTTTTACATTGCACAATATTCAATGTTATGTCATAATTACGTATAATTCTGGCAAATTAGGCGGCCCAAACTGTTGCATATACTGACTCTGTGTGCAATGAACGCAAGAGAAGTGACAATTTCACCTGGTTAATATTAATGTTAATATTGCCTGCTGACCTGAATTTCTTTTAGCTAAATATGCAGGTTTAAAAATATATACTTCTGTGTATTGACTTTAAGAAAGGCATTGATGTTTATGGTTAGGTACACGTTGGAGCAACGATACGCACCGCATCAATTATATGCAATGCAGGACACGCTAGATACCTACACATGGTTGATGATATTACTAGTTTAACTAGTGATTATGATTGATTGATTTTTATAAGTTTAATGCTAGCTAGCAACTTACCTTTTCTTACTGTATTCGCTTAACAGGCAGGCTCCTCGTGGAGTGCAATGTATTCAGGTGGTTGGAGCGTTGGACTAGTTAACTGTAATGTTGCAAGAGTGAATCCCCGAGCTGACGAGGTAAAAATCTGTCGTTCTGCCCCTAAACGAGGCAGTTAACCCATTGTTCCTAGGCCGTCATTGAAAATAAGAATGTGTTCTTAACTGACTTGCCTCGTTAAATAAATAAATACAAATTTAAATCTGTGTCCAAAATACAGATTTCCGATTGTTATGAAAACATTAAATCGGCCCCAATTAATCGGTCGACCTCTAGTGGGAACTGGGACTCTTGAACCTGGCTCACTGTGTGAATGACCCTCATTTACAGCCCCAGGTCAAACACCCACTCAATGCTTAGTGTCTTTGAAAGCCTTATAGGTTGGCCATGTTTTCCTGACAAACTAGTGCCGGTGTGTTGAGCATTATCACATGGCAAAAGGCATTTCTAGCAATTATTCTAGAATTGGAGACTGTTTTTGTAGAGTCATTTTATTCTCAACCAGGACAGCGAAGGCACTGTCTACATCCCTATAGGAATGTTGCTGCAAGATTCCAACCTGAATCGTCACACAGAGTTTTGGGATGGAAACAAATGAGATTTAGACACTGCTCAAGGGGAATGGCTTATAGATGTCAACGGTACTAAGACCTGTCAGTGCTCGTGAACCATGATGTGCTATGTAGTGTATTGCAGTGTGCTGTCAACTCTTTTTCTTCTCTGGTTTATGTCAACTGTCTCGGACTGCTTAGACTGGAACTTTGGCACGTTTATCTGTTGAAACTGGAACAATACTTTGGGATATAATTGAGGTCACCCTGACCTTGCTCAATTAATATTTAATTAAAACACTTTGAAACACTTACACAGTAAAGACTCTTGTTGAAGATACTGTGGGCTTTGCTCGTTTTGAAATAGTTCAAAACAAGGGTTAAAATGTGTCTTTTAGAGAGCAGTCATGCAATGACATTCAGGAGGAAACTGACAACCTAAACGTGATCATTAGAGGATAACCGTTGTGATATGTCAGTTGTTGACATTGCGGTTGCAACTGAATTTAAGGCAATTGTCTTCCTCTTTACGACTGTGCTGTAGTCTAAGAATAGCAGCTTGCCTGTCGATAGAGGCGTTGCACAATCACGCTTGCTTTTGCACAAGATTGGATGGTTTTATCGTCGTGATAGTGAGGAGATAGTGTTTTTATTCTGGTTTGAAGATCATATTTTGACATGCAGATCCAGTCTCATTGCACTCTACTCTACACACTCATTCTTGTGACTTGAGCAGTGTTGGTCGTATTCTAAACCCACACAGGGAGAATAAAATGGACAGTATGCTGAATGCTAGACTGGAGTAAACAGAACCACACACTTCTTCTTCCTTTAGGGACAGAGGCTGTAGTCTTCCAGTAATGAAGGCCATCTGTTAGAGAGCATGCACTGCTAGCCTTGTGTCCCGGACAGATCTGGGGGTTTATGTTATGGCTGCCTTGCCCTCCTCTCTTCAACATGCTCTCTCTCAACTGTTGTATGTGATGGTCAGGGTTTCCATTAGCTGGCAATCGCCGGCTTTTGGCTGAAAAATGAAATGAGAAGGTGATTGGAAATAAAACTGTTGCTGGCCAAAATGACTGGGAGAAAAACATTTTTATTTCATATTATGAGGCATGTCTTGCCTTGCTTCAAAGTAGCCTATAGGCAGAATCTGACCATGGAGGCAATGATTTCATAGACTTCATAGGCAGTGAGTGAGTTTCAAGTTTGGGGAAGCTCACAATTTATCCTACCATTTTCTACCGTTCTGTGTGCCAATTATGATTTTCATATGTACATTTAAGTCGAACAGTTTCATTTCAATAACGTTTTCATTTCTCAATCATTTTCACGTGGTTAATCATAAAAATCTGAATTAAATCTAAGTCAACTAATGCGAGATCACCAGCTTCTGCCATATGGACACATTGATACGCTGTGATCCATTGGTGGCTAAAGAAATGAGCGCATGGAACTCATTGTCCATAGGTCAATGCAGCAGTAGACCTATAACTTCCACTTCTCTTTCACACTGAGGATTGGTGATTATCCATGGGGAGATTGTTGGAAAGTTTTTTTCAAATAGCATAATGTGAAGAACTATACTTTTAATATACACTACATGGCAAAAGTATGTGGACACTTACTCGTCAAACATCTCATTCTGAAGTCATTGGCATTAATATGGAGTTGGTCCCCCCCCTGCTGCTATAACAGTCTCCACTCTTCTGGGAATGCTTTCCACTAGATGGAACATTGCTGCTGGGACTTGCATCCATTCAGCCACGAGAGTTAGTGAGGTCGGGCACTGATGCTGGGCGATTAGGCCTGGCTCGCAGTCGGTGTTCCACTTCATCCCAAAGGTTTTCGATGGGGTTAAAGTTGAGGCTCTGTGCAGGCCAGTCAAGTTCTTCCACAGTGATCTCAACAAACCAGTTCTGTAATGACCTCACTTTGTGCACAGTGACATTGTCATGCTGAAACAGAAAGTTGTAACCACAGAATCATCTAGAATGCCATTGTATAGTGTTGTGTTAAGATTTCCCTTCACTGGAACTAAGGGGGGCCCGAACCATGAAAAACAGCCCCAGACCATTATTCTTCCTCCACCAAACTACAGTTGGCACTATGCATTTGGGCAGATGGCGTTCTCCTGTCATCTGCCAAACCCAGATTTGTCCATCAGACTGGCAGATGGTGAAGCGTGATTCATTACTCCAGAGAACACATTTCCACTGCTCCAGAGTCTAATGGTGGCGAGCTTTACACCACTGCAGCCGACGCTTGGCTTTGCGCATGGTGATCTTAGGCTTGTGTGCGGCTGTTCCGCCATGGAAACCCATATTCTGAATCTCCAGACGA
Source organism: Oncorhynchus kisutch (assembly GCF_002021735.2). Classification (NCBI taxonomy): domain Eukaryota; kingdom Metazoa; phylum Chordata; class Actinopteri; order Salmoniformes; family Salmonidae; genus Oncorhynchus; species Oncorhynchus kisutch. The sequence goes on from NC_034196.2 coordinate 31,662,473, forward strand.
ACAGTTCTTGTGCTGACGTTGCTTCCAGAGGCAGTCTGTAGTGAGTGCACTCGGCGGTCCTGTTCTGTGGCCTACCACTTTGCGGCTGAGCCGTTGTTGCTCCTGGATGTTTCCATTTACAGTTGACCGGGGCAGCTCTAGCAATGCAGACATTTTACGAACTGACTTGTTGGAAAGGTGGCATCCTATGACGGTGCCATGTTGAAAGTCACTGAACTCTCCAGAATGGGCCATTCTACTGCCAATGTTTGTCTATGGGGACTGCTCGGCTGTGCTCGATTTTATACACCTGTCAGCAACAGGTGTGGGCTGAAATAGCCAAATCCACTAATTTCAAGGGGTGTTCACATACACAAAATGTGTATATGTAGTGTAACTAGCCTACTCATTATGATTAGGAGGTAGTCAGTCTGCTCACCTGGTGATCACGGACTGAGCAGAACTGATGCTATGAAACTCTGCCGTTTTCATTCTACTCACACCGTTTGACACTGAAATGGTTTTCAAATAAAGATTGAATTGATTATTGTTGTCCCTTCCTTGGTTTCCAGGGTGATCCGCGCTCTGGTTCGTCACGTGAAGTACTTCCTGGGTCTGAGATTTGACGTGAGCGGCTTGGAACACCTGCAGACAGAGGGACCCTACGTCATCATCTCCAACCACCAGAGCTCCCTGGACGTACTGGGTAGGAGACACACACAGATGGATGAACGGACCGACACACTCACAGATGCACACTTACGCGCACGCACACACTTTTGAATAGGATCGAGGCGTTTCCCTGGTCTCTGAGTCTCGTCCCTCTTGTATTGAATACAAACACTGGGTTTCTCCCTTCTCACTAACTCCACTTTACCCTCCATAGCTCACTTCCTAAGGGAATCTTCTAGTAATGGTTTGAGTGCTGCCAGTCACAGAGCACTCTATTTTGAGAGAGGAGGATAGTGGGGATTGATACGCATGGTTTCAGTGGGCGAAGACTGACAACTGTCAGTTGGAATAGCATCACACAAGCTCCGATCACTGACATGGCTGTCTAAGTCTAAACCCAGCACCGACTGTGTATCCTAACTCTAGGGCTAGACAGCACTATTTTAAGTAAATAATGTTGTTACAGATGTTTGACATTAGAGAAAGGCATGGATCAATATAAACTGGATTATGCTTGGCACCAGAGGATTGTGCAGCACTAGCCTTAATTAGTGCCATGAGGCTGACTGGCTGTATTTAGTTATTGAATCCAGAATGTGTTATGCATTTTTACATCGAAATTGATCATCTTTGGTATCCCCTCATGGGAGATTTTGTTTGCATTCTAAAGGTCTTTGAATGATATGTCTATTCAGAGAGTTGGTCAGGAGAGGAATTCTTAGTATGTCTCCTACTGGATTCTCATAGGGCCTAGGTTGTGTCCCTAGTGTGTCACATTGATTTAAGTGTGTGTGTGTGTGTGGGGGGGGGTTCACTTTAACAACTAGCTGGAGGAGTCTGTGTGTATGTGTCTTGGTGGTGACTGAGAGATATGAGCTGGCTGCAAGCCAGGAGACTGACTGCAAGCTAGGAGACTGACAGCAGGAATGTAAGGGAGGGGGAGCAAGGGAGGGAGCGAGCGAGCATGTGGGAGGGAGAAGGTGATTGTGTCTGACAGCGGGAGGGAGAGAAGGAGTGTGTGACAGTGAGGGAGAAGGAGAGAGATGCTTCATTAGAGCTGATAACACACCGCAGGAGGCTGATGGCTGATCTAGGGTCGGAGTTACCATACCAACCTCCCATAACAGATAATCTACTGAACAACTGCTCCACCTGCTGATCCAAATCCTCATGAACAATCCCGACCTTCTGTCCCTAGCTTCGCACCCCATGAACAACCTGGCTTACTGTCCCTAGCTTCCCTCCTCATGAACAACCCCGGCCTTCTGTCCCTAGCTTCCCTCCTCATGAACAACCCCGGCCTTCTGTCCCTAGCTTCCCTCCTCATGAACAACCCCGGCCTTCTGTCCCTAGCTTCCCTCTTCATGAACAACCCCGGCCTTCTGTCCCTAGCTTCCCTCCTCATGAACAACCCCGGCCTTCTGTCCCTAGCTTCCCTCCTCATGAACAACCCCGGCCTTCTGTCCCTAGCTTCCCTCTTCATGAACAACCCCGGCCTTCTGTCCCTACCTTCCCTCATGAACAACCCCGGCCTTCTGTCCCTAGCTTCCCTCTTCATGAACAACCCCGGCCTTCTGTCCCTACCTTCCCTCCTCATGAACAACCCCGGCCTTTTGCCTCTAGCGTTTCTCTCTGCTTCTGGCCTCAAAGAGCACTTTGTTGGGCCAACTGGGTTGACAGGACACCAAAACAAACAACCATCCAGACACGTGCCAGCGATATAGATCAGACTCGCTCAAATGATCAATACACTACTGATTACATTGACTACAGACAACTCTCTAGGGCTCACCCTATTTAGTCGACTGGTTGACTGTTTGGTGGATAACTTTTAGTCGGGCATTTAAAATGATTACTTTTTGATTGACACCTGTCTCAGTGGACTAATCCATAGTGTAGGCCACGGGGATGGCTCACCAGTAGTACAGATACCATTAATTCCCATTTCTAATTACAATGTTTGTTTGGTTACCGGAACTTATGTTAACCTCTCTGCGCACCAAACCCATTAGCGGGATTAAATTCGACAACATACGGTGATCGCTACATAAATAGTCATATTAAACATTCATGTAAATACAAGTGTCTCACATGGTTCGAAAGCCTAAAATCTTGCTAATCCAACTGCGTTGTCAGATTTTAAAAAGTATTTATTGCGAAAGAATACGCTGCGATTATCTGAGCAGAGACCCCCATATCAGACTACTTATTCAGCCAGCGCTTGCGTAACAAAATCACAGATTGCATTGAAATAAATCGTTTACCTTTGAAGATCTTGCTCTGGTTGCAATCCCAAGGCTCGTTGTTACACAATGAATGGTCATTTGTTCGGTTAAATACATTTTTTATAGCCTAACACAAAACATTTTGTGAACGCTTATCTCGTTGAATTTCGTGTCATTCAATTTGACGTCACATCCAACGTAAAATAGACAGACTTTCCCTGACTTTATCCCGTCATGTTTGGTTTCCTTGCAATCAACTGTTTGTTTGTAAGTAACACAACCAAACCTGAGGGGTCATTTTGCGGGACGTATTGACCCGGAAAAAACGATTGGAAGACAACAAGTGACGAGCCCATTGTGCACCAATTATATGACCACTGTCTCGTTGATTGACTGTCTTTTAACCCAATGACCACTGATCGTCTTGAAATCTAGCTGGGTAGATAGCCAATGAGCAGAGGTAAACGGCAATATCCCATGGTTCTTTGTTGTAAGACAAACCTTTCCATTGAACGCTGGCGTAAGGACCGCTCTTTCGCCATTGCCAATTCAACCGTGAAGGAGCAAAGCTTATTACGCACAGCAGTATTTCGGTTACTTGCATCTTCAGCTGTTTATTTATCCAACATCATGGCGAATAAGTCAAGGAAAGCTAATTCTAAGACTAGATATAAACGAATGTAGAAACCATTTTAGAGGAAATTCATCGTGAAAGTGAGACAGATCTGCTTTTTGAAGACTCCATTTTGAAGACTCTGAAACTGAGGCATATTCTTTGAATGGAGAGGACATTGTTTTGGACTGGTAAGTTGCTCTCATGCTAATGCCGTTGTTTGAAATGAATATAAAATATAATTTGTGATTGTTTTTAAATTTTATTTGCAATATATAAAAATGTAACGAAATGGTTAAAGTACACATTAGCTAGTCATTGTGAGTGAGGGTCTTTGTTTGTTTGTATGAGAACGACCATTGTGTGTGTGTGTGTATATATATATGTGTATATATATATATATATATGTGTATATGTATATGTGTATATATATATGTATATACTGCTCAAAAAAAGGGAACACTAAAAGGACACGTCCTAAATCTGAATAAATAAAATATTCTTATTAAATACTTTTTTCTTTACATAGTTGAATGTGCTGACAACAAAATCACAAAAAAATTATCAATGGAAATCAAATGTATCAACCCATGGAGGTCTGGATTTGGAGTCACACTCAAAATTAAAGTGGAAAACTACACTACAGGCTGATACAACTTTGATGTAATGTCCTTATAACAAGTCAAAATGAGGCTCAGTAGTGTGTGTGGCCTCCACGTGCCTCTATGACCTCCCTACAACGCCTGGGCATGCTCCTGATGAGGTGGCAGATGGTCTCCTGAGGGATCTCCTCCCAGACCTGGACTAAAGCATCCGCCAACTCCTGGACAGTCTGTGGTGCAACGTGGCGTTGGTGGATGGCGCGAGACATGATTTCCCAGATGTGCTCAATTGGATTCAGGTCTGGGGAACGGGCGGGCCATTCCATAGCATCAATGCCTTCCTCTTGCAGGAACTGCTGACACACTCCAGCCACAAGAGGTCTAGCATTGTCTTGCATTAGGAGGAACCCAGGGCCAACTGCACCAGCATATGGTCTCACAAGGGGTCTGAGGATCTCATCTCGGTACCTAATGGCAGTCAGGCTACCTCTGGCGAGCACATGGAGGGCTGTGCGGCCCCCCCAAAGAAATGCCACCTCACACCATGACTGACCCACCGCCAAACCGGTCATGCTGGAGGATGTTGCAGGCAGCAGAACGTTCTCCACGGTGTCTCCAGACTCTGTCACGTGCTCAGTGTGAACCTGCTTTCATCTGTGAAGAGCACAGGGCGCCAGTGGCGAATTTGCCAATCTTGGTGTTCTCTGGTAAATGCCAAACGTCCTGCACGGTGTTGGGCTGTAAGCACAACCCCCACCTGTGGACGTTGGGCCCTCATACCACCCTCATGGAGTCTGTTTCTGACCATTTGAGCAGACACATGCACATTTGTGGCCTGCTGGAGGTCATTTTGCAGGGCTCTGGCAGTGCTCCTCCTTGCACAAAGGCGGAGGTCGCGGTCCTGCTGCTGGGTTGTTGCCCTCCTACGGCCTCCTCCACGTCTCCTGATGTACTGGCCTGTCTCCTGGTAGCGCCTCCATGCTCTGGACACTACGCTGACAGACACAGCAAACCTTCTTGCCACAGCTCGCATTGATGTCCCATCCTGGATGAGCTACACTACCTGAGCCACTTGTGTGGGTTGTAGACTCCGTCTCATGCTACCACTAGAGTGAAAGCACCGCCAGCATTCAAAAGTGACCAAAACATCAGCCAGGAAGCATAGGAACTGAGAAGTGGTCTGTGGTCACCACCTGCAGAACCACTCCTTTATTGGGGGTGTTTTGCTAATTGCCTATAATTTCCACCTGTTGTCTATTCCATTTGCAGAACAGCTTGTGAAATGTATTGTCAATCAGTGTTGCTTCCTAAGTGGACAGTTTGATTTCACAGAAGTGTGATTGACTTGGAGTTACATTGTGTTTAAGTGTTCTCTTAATGTTTTTGAGCTGTGTGTGTGTGTGTATGTGTATATATATATATATATATATATATATAATCTATATATCATAATGGTATTGTGTAGAATGCAAACCCATACATCTCAACACAGCCAGCATGCTTCCTCCAATCAGTCTACATTAGAGGGAGCATCAAGGAGTTTGCTGGCTACAGCACTACTGCTACAGCACTACTGCACCAACTTTTGGCAAAGTTGGTGGGGTTATATGGCAAAGTGGGTGGGGGCTAGGGTCAGTATGTTATATCTGGAGTACTTTTCCTGTCTTATCTGGTGTCGTGTGTGAATTTAAGTCTGCTCTCTCTTTCTCTCCTTCTTTCTCTCGGAGGACTTGAGCCCTTGGACCATGCTTCAGGACTACCTGCCATGATGACTCCTTGCTGTCCCCAGTCCACCTGGCCTTGCTGCTGTTCCAGTTTCAACTGTTCTGCCTGCGGCTATGGAACCCTAAACTGTTCATTTTTACTCTTGAGGTGCTGTCCTGTTGCACCCTCTACAACCACTGTGATGTCCATCCGGCACAGCCAGAAGAGGACTGGCCACCCCTGATAGCCTTGTTGTTCCTAGCCACCGTGCTTCTACACCTGCATTACTTGCTGTTAGGGGTTTTAGGCTGGGGCTATATAAATAGATTTGTTTTGATAGAGGACTGAGGGTCTTTCAAATATTGAAAGTGTGTAAATAGTTACCCATGTTATTTTGTAAATGTGTGTGTGTGTATTTATTTTTATATATATATATAAAAATTATTTTTTCTATTTTTTTGCTCTCCATTTTTTGGGGGTGGGGGGGTGTGTTAGAATACCATTTTGGTATTTTGTATATAGTTATTTGTTTCAAAATGTATACCTTCACCAATTTGGCCACCTGGGTACATTTGGGCTACTTGTGTGGGACTCCTGGGTGACTTCATGATAAATGTCATGTAGCACACTCATTTTGGAAGTTATCGTTCTGAAACTTTGTACTGTTGCCCTCTTGTATTTTTTGCCCTCTTGTATTTTTCACTGAAATTGTCCCCATCATCCTATCTGAATATTTGTTTTATCTTGTTCATTTGAAAGATGATATAAAAAACATTTTTCATTGTTTTATCTAAACCAGATCTATTTTGTTATATACTCCTACATTCAATTCACATGTACACAAACTTCAGTGTTTTCTTTCAAATGGTACCAAGAATATGCATATCCTTTGTTCTGTGCCTGAGCTACACGCTGTTAGATTTGGGTATGTCTTCAGGTGGAAATTGCACAAAGTAGCGGGGGAGCTCTGAGGTTTTAATGCATTCAATTTATTATTAGTCATTTACAGTTGTCATTGTCGGAGTGGACACGTTGTTTGCAGAGCACACAACCTAGGCTACACAAGTTTTTATTTCATTCCATTTACGAGTTGTCAATTTATGAATTGTTTAGTTTTGGAACGCTCCTCTCAATGTTGAATAAGGACGCGGATCTGATAGTATTTCTGAGTGTCTTGACTCACCACCACTAATGAGCTTTGGCGCTTCTCGAAGTAATTTCTTCTTCACATCAAACGGCAAATAAACAATGTATGTTTTTACATCCATTGAGAATGACAATAGTTCCTCAATGTAGCCTATTTGAACCTTTCCAGTCCTCTCCCTTTCACAAACCACTCAGGGTGAAAGGGGAAAAGAAAGTCCTGCTCTGATCTAGTGGAAAGTCCTAAGAGGCCCAGCTGTTTACTTCTTATCCCTTGCGCTAATAGCCTACAGCTGTGGCTGTCTGGATCTCACTGGTTCTGGAAACTCTGAGGTTCCAGAATATTCTATACAATGCTGCAAGTTCGTTAGTGCAAGCTTGTGGCTGGACCAGCTAGTTGTTAGTGAAAATTTACCGTTTTGAATCCAAATTTGGTGACCTACGTGATTAGTGTAGATCCGATGAGAAAAGTTCGGGAGTGGGGCTTTGGATCACTACTGGCTGTAAAGGAACGAGTGATGCGCTTTTGTAAGCGATACTGTCTGTATCCAAGGCTCAGCCAATCCTTCACATAACAGAATGCAGCGCGCGGCTGAAGAGAGCAGAGACAACCAATTAGCTAATTACAGAATCAGCGAGCGCTCTGGAAAGACCGCAGTCTGGTGTAAAGGCAGTTTGCCGAACGATAACGAAGAGGTAGGTGAGAAGCCTGACCAAGGAGACTGGGATGAGAAGGTGATGAAGTGTACTTCATGAGCTGTGACCGAAAAACAACTGGCATTTGGAAAGTTTGAGGTTATGGAGAAAGTGTGGTGGAACAAGAATTGTTAGCATTGTTAACCTGTTGCGTCGAGCCATCCCGGATCCGGGATCATGAATACAGCCTCAAGCTCATTACCATAACGCAACGTTAACTATTCATGAAAATCGCAAATGAAATGAAATTAATATGCTAGCTCTCAAGCTTAGCCTTTTGTTAACAACACTGTCATCTCAGATTTTCAAAATATGCTTCTCAACCATTGCAAAATAAGCATTTGTGTAACAGCTAGCGCTGTTAGCGTAGCATGCTAGCGTAGCATTTAGCGTTAGCATTAGCAGGCAACATTTTTACAAAAACCAGAATCATTCAAATAAAATCATTACCTTTGAAGAACTTCAGATGTTTTCAATGAGGAGACTCAGATAGCTAATGCTCCGTTTTTCCTGAAAGATGATTTGTTTAGGAGAAATTGCTCCGTTTGGTGCGTCACGTTTGGCTACCAAAACAAAACGAAAATTCAGTCTTCAAACTTTTTTCCAAATTAACTCCATAATATCGACTGAAACATGGCAAACGTTGTTTAGGACCAATCCTCAAGGTGTTTTTCACATATCTCTTCGATGATCTCATTCGTGGAAGTCTGCTATCCCAGGAGAAAATGCCTGTGGCTGAAGATTACGCACAAATTTACACTAAGGACACTGGGAGGACCCGTGGTAAATGTAGTCTCTTATGGCCAATCTTCCAATGATATGCCTACAAATACGTCACAATGCTGCAGACACCTTGGAGAAACGATAGGAAGGGCAGGCTCATTCCCGGCGCATTCACAGCCATATAAGGAGACAATAGAAAACAGAGCTTCGAAAATTCTGACCATTTCCTGGTTAAGGTATCATCTTGGTTTCGCCTGTAGCATGAGTTCTGTGGCACTCACAGATAATATATTTGCAGTTTTGGAAACCTTAGTGTTTTCTTTCCAAAGCTGCCAATTATATGCATAGTAGAGCATCTTTTCGTGACAAAATATTACGCTTAAAACGGGCACGTTTTTTTATCCATAAATTAAAAGAGCGCCCCCTATATCCAAGAAGTTAAGTATCTTGCTATAGTAGCTGGGTCAAATTCTCCGCTAGCTAGCCAGAGAAATATTGAGCAACATCAAGTAATTGAGTTTATTGTGTGAAAATTAGCTGGCTAATAAAGTCTGACAGCTAGCTAGCTAACGTTACAACGTCAGATGAGCTAACATTAGTAACATTAATAACTAATTTGCTATAGTATTAACGTTAACTGGTATACAACTCCTTGCCGTTCCTCAAGTTTTAACGCGTTAGTTGCTTCCTGGCAATTTGTGTAAAATGTTAACTAGCGAACGAACTAATGTTTCCCCTCTAATTTTCAGAATGAGAGCATTAGGTGTAAGTGAGGTCGTTGCTTGTTAAATAAATGGATTCAGGGATAAAGTGTAGCTGGAGCTGGGCCTGGTTTATGCTGGATGCCAATAGAGGTGAAAGAAACGCCACACACTTTCCTTCTTTCAATATAGTGGATAAAAAGGGGTATGCCAGGTGTACTCTCTGCCTGAAAGAGATCAATTATGCCAACAAAGGGTATCATGCTCCACTGGCACATTGTAGACAGATGTCCACAGGCAGAAAGTGTACAATGTAATAACGTGCAGTGTAGCCCATAGATATTGCTTTTGTTGTGTTGAACTTGAAAGTAACACCTTTGGGATTTGAGGGGGATTATTACTCTGAATGTTATTTTTGCATACATGTAGCCTTGTGCACTTGATCGATGTCTATAGTGGCCACTATAATAGAGCAAAAATGGAATGCCTGTTTGTTTCATTCTATTTTTAAGATATTTTTTCCCCAAGTGCAATATTTAGATGTGTGTGTGTGTGTGTGGTCACAAACATTCTATTATAAAGGCTGTCATATCTAACTGCAATATTACTGTGTTTGTTTTCAAGACTTGAGTGTCATTTGCAGTGAAGTCTAGGCAACAAATAACATTGGATTGCTTTCCTTACATTTTTTAGCTGTGAGTTCGGTTCACATTAACCACTTATGTTACACACATACTGATGATGTAGATCATATTCTTTGTTTAATTAGTTAAACCTGGGATTTGTTTGCATGTTTCAGTGTGAAAAAAATTTCGCCTTTTTGGGCCCTCACCAGTTTGCATCCCTGGGTAAGAAAAATTGGCACTCCAAATGGGAAAAGGTTGCCGAACCCTGGTGTAGCCTATTAGCGGCCACTTCAATAGCCTAATGACAGAATCTGCGAAGGCAAGCAGCAGCTGGAGGTGGGGGGGTCGGGAACAGGTTTTTTTCCTTCTGGTTTGGCTATCTTGATTTCTGGCTCCCTCTTGAGTCCTTTGTGTCTGATTTAAATAATGACGTCTGCTTAAAGCGTCAGACAAGCTCCGTAGCCTACATATAGTTGATTTTTATTAAAACGCATAGGGTGTGTTTACATATCGAAAAATACAAGTTTAATTTTTGAACAGTCGATTTGTCGAAGGAACAGACGACTCTTGGTCGACCAAGATTTTTTTTTGTCGGCGACAGCCCTATAACTCACTACAAGGCATGGCGACTTGACCCAGTACTAAATTCCAGACCAATCAAATGCAAAACTTTACTGATTGTAATCAGCCACCTCAAACAAATACAGGGCTCTACAATGTGACCATTTTACTCGCCTATGTGCCTAAATATTTTTTCTGTGCGACCTGAAATTGATTTAGGAGCACCATTCTAGCTTTAAAGGGTAGGTAGCATGAGTTGTTACCCACCAATGTAATAGTGTGGTCAAAGACATAGTAACTTAGTTATAGTCACGATCTGGTTACCTATAAGTACAAACATAGTTAGGTTTTGGGGTTATTACATATTTATTAACTTATTTCCAGATCACTTCTAAACTACCCACAATGCACTATTTCTTAACATCGTATGGAAGATCTACTGTGGCTACATAGTTCGTAGGCTAGCTTGGTAGCTAGCTCAAGGTGGCTTACGTTAGCCACACCTCATGCTATTTATGGCTTTGAGGCTGTTATCTAGGTGGAACCCGTTAGTAAGGCAGGCTCTGGTTCTAGCTTGCCGTGAGTTCAAAATGTAAGAGAATCATGCCTGCTTTTCGGCATGTTCTCTGTGAAGTAGGCTATGGGAGTTTTGTAGATTTTTCTACCTTGGCTTGGTGCTGGCGCACTGAATAAATAAAACACAGAAATGTAGTTATAAGAAAAGCACAAACATGAAAATTCCCATTACAGCATGTTTGTGCAACGGTATCTTATCAGAGAGAAATAGGCGAAGCATTAATATGTTGGCTGGATAGCTAGCTAGCTACATGAAGTAAGGGTCACCTGGAAACACTGACCAACACTTTGGGTCCTACCCTGTCAATAATTCTTCCCTCGTTTATTCATTGGTCCTCCCCACGATATTCCAACCATTTAATTAGAATAATCATATTTACAACAGATCACCAATTAACTAGGAATGTATATTTTTTTGCCAACATCGTGTGGAAATGATAATAGAAATGCAGTGATTGATTGAAAATGCTGAATATTATTTTTGTTTGGAGTTGGATTAAAAAGTATAAATGGAGAAAGCCCCATTTAATCATTTGTGAACAATTCATACAGCATATTTAGAACTTTTATTATTCAGAAACATAAAATACTGTCACATGTCAAACATTTTGTGATATATTTAGTTCATATTGCCCAGCCTTACTACCTACCCTTTAATATTTCAAATGTTTCATTGTGCTCCTAATTTCTTTGTCTACATTTTTCAACTTAGGCTCACATGTGCTCCTTGTAAAAAAAGGTCAGTGTAGAGCCCTGGAAATAGATGACATATTAACTGTGACTTCGTAAGGCTAGTGTGAGATAAGGTGAGAACACCATTCAAGGTCAGAAATTTCCTCACAATAATAATCAGACCACTGTGCATTAGAGGGTGAAGTCGACTGACTCAACAGTGTGATTACCAACAACAGCAGGGCTCTCCAGAGGGTGGTGCACATCACCAGGGGCACACTGCCTGCCCCCCAGGACATCTACAGCCACAGGAAGGCAAAGAAGATCATCAAGGACCTCAACCACCCGAGCCACGGCCTGTTCACCAGCTACCATCCAGAAGGCGGACTGTACAGGTGCATCAAAGCTGGGACCGAGAGACTGAAAACGTCTATCTCCAGGCCATCAGACTGTTAAATAGTCACCACTAGCCAGCCTCCGCCCAGTACACTGCCCTGAACTTAGTCACTGTTACTAGCTGGCTACCACCTACTCTACTCTGCACCTTAGACTGCTGCCCCTATGTACATAGTCATTGAACACTGGTGACTTTAATAATGTTAACATACTGTTTTACACACTTCAGCAAGTATTCACAGCAAGTATTCATACCCCTTGACTTCTTTCATTTTGAAAAAATGTATTTTGTCACTTTGTCATGAGGTATTGTGTGTAGATGGGTGAGATTTAAAACATATATTTGATCAATTTTTAATTCAGGCTGTAAAACAACAATGTGGAATAAGTCCAGGGGTATGAATACTTTCTGAAGGCCTTGTGTATATACTGTATTCTAGTCAAGGCTCATCCTATATAGCTACTGTTGTACACACCTTGTCAATTCATATTTTTTCTACACACACAATCATACAGTGCATTTGGAAAGTATTCAGACCCCTTGACTTTTTCCACACTGTTACGTTACAGCCGTATTCTAAAATTGATTAAATAAAATGTTTTCCTCAACAATCTACACACAATACCCCATAATGAAAAGGCGAAAACAGGTTTTTATACATTTTTGCAAATGTATTAAATAAACTTACTTTTATTGGGTCACAAGGGCAATACAATCATAAAAATAAAATATTACCCTTTTACATTTGTTTTGTAACTTACACACCCCCATTCCAAACATGCTCCAATGTTGGACAACCCACAATATATAAGGTACCAGTCAAAAGTTTGGGCACACCTACTCATTCAAGGGTTTTTCCTTATTTTTCCTGTTTTCTACACTGTAGAAGAGTAGTGACGACATCAAAACTATTAAATAACACATATGGAATCATGTATTAACCAGAAAAGTGTTAAACAAATCAAAATATATTTGAGATTCTTCAAAGTAGCCACCCTTTGCCTTGATGACAGCTTTGCACACTCTTGGCATTCTCTCAACCAGCTTCACCTGGATTGCTTTTACAACCGTCTTGAAGTAGTTCCTACATATGCTGAGCACTTGTTGGCTGATTTTCCTTCACTCGGTGGTCCAACTCATCCCAAACCATCTCGATTGGGTTTGATCTCTGGAACATGGTTGCCATGAAAAATCTTTGAATGAGTAGGTGTCCAAACTTTTGGCTGGTACTGTATGTGAACATCAGATGCAAATCTGTATTCCCAGTCATGTGAAGTCCATAGACTAAGGACTAATGAATTTATTTCAATTGACTGATTTTCTTTATATGAACTGTGTAACTCAGTAAATTGAAATTGTTGTATGTTGCATTTATTTATGTTCGTTGTACATATTTTTATACCATGGCATTGTTGAACACTTTTTCCCGATTTGCTTGAAGTGCATTCTAGAGCATGAACTATTTTCTACTACCATACAGTATATCAAGAACAGAATAATTGAATGGCAATAATTCATTGTCACCGGCAAGTCTACACATTTCTGGGGCAAATGTGACATTGTACTATGGCTATAATTTAAGAGTCTGGGATATGTAAGGGAAAATCAACAAGGGGCTATGCGTCCTCTGGAAAGTAATGCAACTCTGTGGATGGTTAGATCCACTCCGTTAGTACGTTGTGGAACAAACCTTCTACGTTCATTATTTTCCATAAAACACACATCCCCTCATTGATAAGCCCTTACATATTCCAGACTCTGACATTGCTCCTTCTGATGTTTCTTCATTTCTTTTTATTTTCGGGATTTGTTTGTATTCTTAGGTGTTACTGCACTGTTGAAGGTAGAAACATAAGCATTTCGCTGCACCTTTTGATAGTATGTGTACGTGACTAATAACATTTTGATTAATTCGTTTTTAATGCACAGTGGTCTGATTATTAGACTTGGGCCTTTAAGGCCTAACACGGAACCCAAACCGGCAATCGTGCATCCATTTATTTTGTCCCCCTACACCAAACGCGATCATGACACGCAGGTTAAAATATCAAAACAAACTCTGAACCAATTACATTTCATTTGTGGACAGGACGAAAAGCATTAAACATTTATGGCAATTTAGCTAGTTAGCTTGCACTTGCTAGCTAATTTGTCCTATTTAGCTAGCTTGCTGTTGCTAGCTAATTTGTCCTTGGATATAAACATTGAGTTGTTATTTTACCTGAATTAAAAAATTAAAAAATAAATATTTAACCTTTATTTAACCAGGTAGGCAAGTTGAGAACAAGTTCTCATTTACAATTGCGACCTGGCCAAGATAAAGCAAAGCAGTTCGACACATACAACGACACAGAGTTACACATGGAGTAAAACAAACATACAGTCAATAATACAGTAGAAACAAGTCTATATACGATGTGAGCAAATGAGGTGAGATAAGGGAGTCAAAGGCAAAAAAAGGCCATGGTGGCAAAGTAAATACAATATAGCAAGTAAAACACTGGAATGGTAGATTTGCATTGGAAGAATGTGCAAAGTAGAAATAAAAATAATGGGGTGCAAAGGAGCTAAATAAATTAAATACAGTAGGGAAAGAGGTAGTTGTTTGGGCTAAATTATAGGTGGGCTATGTACAGGTGCAGTACAGTTGGTGCTTAAAGCTAGTGAGGGAGAAGTGTTTCCAGTTTCAGAGATGCACAAGGTCCTCTACTCTGACAATTAATCCACACATAAAAAGGTAAACCGAATCGTTTCTAGTCATCTCTCCTCCTTCCAGGCTTTTTCATCTTTAAACTTATATGGTGATTGGCATCTAAACTGTCATAGTATTACCACCACGACCGACAACACAGTTCGTCTTTCAAACACCCACGTGGGTATAACCAATGAGGAGATGGCACGTGGGTACCTGCTTCTATAAACCATTGAGGAGATGGGAGAGGCAGGACTTGCAGCACAATCTGCACCAGAATTAGAAAGGACTTCTATCTTGGCAACGCAGGCGCTCGCGAGCAGTGTGGGTGCAATAATTGAATAACATAGATTTCTACATTTATTTTGCCACACTCGCGCAAGTCACGTGAGCGGTGTAGTCAGGGTATTAGTCTCATTCCAAATCATTCTGTGGTGTCAATGAAATCCTTGTGCAAAACTGTTAATTCAGTTACATGCATGGTTGGTTCTTAAGTTTTAGATTTAACCCCACATGATGACGATTTCATACAGATGAAATATCCCAGCAATATCCCAGCAATCAGATCTAAAATAAAATTTTTTTTTTTCACAAATTGGTCTTTTGACCAATCAAAACACATCTTTTCACATCAGCTCTTTTTCAGTGCTGATCTGAGTGGTCCAAAGACTAATTAGTGGAAAAATATTGGGCTGCCTGTGTAAATGCCTGACAGATCTAATAGTCTAGATCTTCTCGAAGATCATGTTCTCCCTCAGGTCTAATGGAGGTCCTGTTACAGATCGACTAACAGATCCTTTCCAACCCCCAGGTCTAATGGAGGTCCTCCCAGATCGCTGCACCATGGTTGCCAAGAAGGAGCTGGTGTACGCTGGCACTGTGGGCATCGTGTGCTGGCTGGGCGGCATCGTCTTCATCAACCGCAAGAAGACAAGAGACGCCAAGAGTGTCATGGCCGAAGCTGCCAAGACCATGCTGGATGACCAGGTAAATCAACAGGACTAATCTATTGGACCAGATTAATTTGGAAACCCGCGCTGTGCTCTGGAGCCTTCCAATCTAACGACTAACTCCATTCTGAAAGCCCAATAATGTATGATGTCAGGGAGTGACATACTGTTAGATCATAAAAATTAATTAAACAAATTAATTTCATTCCCAAGCCAGTATATCCTGAAACTTAACCCAAGTTTGAGTACTTGTAACTTAGAAAAAAATCAAGTATTTTTTTCCATGTTTATTTCTGGTTTAGTGTCCAGACCTTTCGCCACCACTGATATTTAAATACTGTTTCCATGCTTCCACATAGGCCTCACCTTTGACCCCTAACCTTTGACCCCTGTAGATCCGTCTGTGGGTGTTCCCGGAGGGTACACGGAACCAGAGGGGCGACCTGCTGCCCTTCAAGAAGGGAGCCTTCCACCTGGCAGTGCAAGCGCAAGTGAGCCACAGGGCCGTGTGTGTGCGTGCATGCCTCTATTCCAGTGTTCACAAGGGGGACCTAACAATCTAGCATGGAGACTGACTGAACATCATATGAATTGCAGAGGACATTTTCACTACCTTTGGCACAGATGGAAGACAAAGGGAGTAAGAGAGACTGAGAGAAGCAAAGACCGGGGGAGCAATACAGTGGGAGAGAGAGAGACCCAGAGAGCCTAATGGAAAGGGTTTCTAAGGTTATAGATGGAGGGTGATATCGGATGAGTGTTGGGGAGAATGAAAGACTGAGGAAGGGAGACAGGTGAAATAAATGTAAAGAATAATGTTACATGAAACAGAGCCAGACCGACACCGCAGGTTCACTCCAGGTTATGAGGTGTCGAAGTGTGTGTGTGTGTTTATTGTACAGTCTGTCTGTGTAGCCTGTATTCAATGTAGGCCTTGTGCACCTGCATGCTCAAAGGATGTGTATCAGTGGATAGATCTGAGAAACAGACGGAACACAGTAACCAAGACCTGCTGGTCCATATTAACTAACACAGAAATATCTGAGGAATCTCTGGTCTACAGAAGGGTCAACTCAAAACCCTAATCTGTATAGTAGATCTCTGCAGAATGGTGTATGGTTGAGTTTCCCATATCATTAACACATGACTGTTGTACTCCAATGCTAGCTAGCTAACGATTTGCCAAGAAGCTAACGATATCTCTAGGTCTGCCTCTGCAGTGCTGGAGGAGATGGTGTATGTGTGTGTGTGCCCATAGATGTGTGTACAGACAGTCTGTGTAGGCCAGTCAGCCATGCATGTCTTTGTCTGTGTGTTCATGTTTGTCTTTGTCTTGCCTGAGGGAGGGAAGCATCCTTAAAAAGTAGATTATACTTGTTGGTTTGTGATCTTGGAAATAATAATGGTATTTTGGTACCCTGGGCTTAAATCGAATGTGGAATGAACTGTCATGGTAATTTCTTGCTTCTCTCTCTTTCTTGCTTCTGTCTCTGTTCCAGGCTCCTATCATTCCCATCGTGTTCTCCTCCTACAGTAACTTCTATCTACGGAAAGAAAAGCAGTTCAACTCGGGTACAGATGTTTGTAGTTCATATTGAAAAGGTGTTATCCACAGCTACTCTTGACATTAATGGCTTATGATATTATTTATCGAAAGAAGTTGTCCTTTGCTTCCATGCAGACACGATGATGAGGGTTGTTGTGATGATGTTTACGATGATATTGATATTTATGCTATGCTCTAAAAAGGGACCATCACACTGAAGATCCTTCCGAAGATTGAGACGAAGGGCATGACGTCAGACAACGTGGCCGACCTCTCCGACAAGTCCTACGACCTCATGCGCTCCGTCTTCCTAGACATCTCTGGCTCTGCCCCCGTAACCCAGCGCAACGGGCCCTCCTTGCACCACTAAACATGAACAACCTCCCTCCTCATTTTCCTGTCCAAGACACCAAACTCTTCCCCCCCCCCCCCCCTTCTCCCCTCCACATCGTCCCAGCTCCCTACCTACCTACTTACAAATTAAGTCAAATATATTGGCACCCTCACACTTTACAATGGCGCAGAATGTTCTGTTTTCTCTTTTCAAAACTGGTTGAATGGATATGTCTTGCCCTTAAGGCACCTGCAACTTACCACGGGTGAGAGAAATGACACCGTAAACAAGATAATTGCTTCCAACCAACCAAATAAATGTTTTATAATTTAGTCCAGGCTATCTTTTTTTACTTTGAAGTGAACAATCTCAATTTTAGAAGAAGAAAACATGTATTGGTCCTGTGCAGTTGTAAATCAAACAAATTCATGTGTGTAAACCAAATGTTTTTAAATGTCAACTTATCTTAAAAAACATAGTGAATCATGCAAGGGTGCCAATATATTTGAGTGTATCTCTACCAGGACAGAACGCACAAACCAGGTCTACGTCATGAACTCTTCTCTGCTTTCTGATGTGTTGGCCTGGTCCAGTTTGGTTCTGGTTGGTTCCTGGTCTGACCTAGCCCAGTACATTCCAGCCCTGACCGCTCACTGCAGCAGGTTAGAACAGCATGGATGTGATGTGGGTTCATCATGCATTCCTTTTGGATTGCTCTGTTGTCCAGCATTTTGTTTTGTTTATCTGTTTTTAAGTGGCTTTATGGTTGTCTGATTTTATGGCAGTAGTTGTGCTTTCGCTATTTTCCCTCTCCCTTCCTCCGGCTTGACTTTAGATTTTTGTAAATGTCGCCAGTGGATATTTATACCTTCTTCTGGTGCTGCCTAACCTCTTTTCTTAATGCGCTCTCAGACAATCGCAACACACAACCACCCTGCTTTAACATGCACACACAACAGTTCCCCCTGCTCAACATCACATCCCACCCAACCCCAGTGTATCCTCCCCTGTTCTGCATTCCAGCCTATTGTCTCTGTGAAGAACAGGGGAGGTGGAGGGCAACAGAGGAGCGAGACCAGATCAACAGTAGTTGACTTAAGGAACAAGTCCCTATCTGTGTCTCAGTGGAATCCACTCTATATTGTTACTTACTTACCGACCACACTGGCATCTCAACCACCTTATCACAATAGCTCAATGATATACTGTACCATGATATAATGTACCACGCCAAACAACAAGGTATACAACGAAGACTAGAACCATCTTCAGTGAATTCATGGACTTTACTGGACTTATCAGTTTCCAAATGTGCATTTTTGGTTTACTACACAGATTTTCTTCATTCTTATTTTCTATCTGCCTAAGAAATAACCTGCATGTAACATTGAACAAAGTGTTGTTGTTTTTGCAGCTGTGTTCTATATTTCTCTTTATTTATATCTACATCATATGGTCTTGTGTTCATTTTATTTGTGTCTTAAAGTTCTGTTCTTTGTGCATGGAGAACCTATTTAAGATGTATAAAAGGTGATTTTATGAAGTGCAATGTCCAACTGTTCAATCTAAACTGCTCCAAAGTGTAAGAGTTCTAGGATGTATTCATTACATCTTGCAACGGAAACTGTTTTAAGAGCCAAACAAAGCAAATGGAGCAAACTGAATGAAACGGAGGGACCTACTTGAATTTGTCCAACAGGAACTCTGGTTTTGTTGGAAAAAGTGTGCTAGTGCTTTAAAAGTAACACATTGGGAAGTGATCTAGATGTAACACGGGTACACGAGTAACATTTATTTATTAGCTAAGTCTTGTGCATTCTTTGCTTGGCCAAATGTTCCTTATTGTTGCATGGCAACTATACTGAACAAAAATATAAACACAACATGCAACAATTTTTAAATATTTTACTGAATTACAGTTCATAGAAGGAAATCAGGAAATAAGTTCATTAGGCACTAATTTATGGCTTTCACATGACTGGGCAGGGGCACATGGGTGGGCCTGGGAGGGAATAGGCCCCCCCACTTGGGTGCAAGGCCCAGTCAGTCAGAATCAGTTTTTCCCCACAAAATGGCTTTATTACAGACAGAAATACTCCTCAGCACCCCTGCCTCCAGACGATCCCGCAGGTGAGGAAGCCAGATGTGGAGGGCCTGAGCTGTTGTGGTTACACACAGTCTGCAGTTGTGAGCCAGTTGTACGTACTGCCAAATTCTCTAAATTGACACTGGAGGTGGCTTACGGTAGAGAAATGAACCTTAAATTCTCAGGCAAGAGCCCTGTTGGACGTTCCTGCAGTCAGCATGCTAATAGCATGTTTCCTCATTTTGACACATCTGTGGTATCGTGTTGTGTGACAACTGCACATTTTAGAGTGGCCCTTTTATTGTCTCCAGCACAAGGTGTACATGTGTAATGATCACGCTGTTTAATTAGCTTCTTGATATGCCACCTGTCACGTGTATAAATTACCGTGGCAATTTAGAAAAGCCCACTAATAGACAAGCTTTTTGTGCCATTGGAACATTTCTGGGATATTTCAGTTCATGACACATGGGACCAACACTTTGCATGTTACATTTATTTTTTGTTCAGTATAGAAGGGCTGCTGTCAGAGTGGTTACCTTAGCTTTATACTTGATAAACTGGTGCTTTTCCTATTAATGGGGAAGAGGAGGGATACACGCATAGTCATTACATACTGTGGTTTTCTGACCAATTATGATACCCAAAACAGAACTGAGAATATTAAATTTGATGTTTTTAATCGATGGATGGTGTATGATATGTACAACTCTGACTGTGGGGAACAGGCGCGGTCTATTTTTAAAGGAAGCGAGGAATTGGCTGAATGTTTTTGGCCTTGTATTCAAGGTAGTATTAATCAAAGTTGGGATTGTGAAGTTCGTAAACTTGTGAGAGGTTTTATATTCTGTAATTAATAGACAGATGACTGGAATGACTGAAATACTTTTAATGTATGGCAACGCAGCTTCTTATTATAATTTGTATCCAGATCTTGACATTTTTAATATTCACTGCCTTTACATTAGTTGGCTAAAATGACGTCGCTTGAAGCTTTTTGCCTGTCAAAAACACCAGTCTGAGAATGTATTTCAGGATTATTTGTGTACTACTTATTGCATTTAACTCTTTATTTTTCAAAAAAAAATGTTTACTTTAAGTATAACTTATTTCAATGGAATGTTGTTTTGCATACAGTTGGTTTCTGACACAAAGAAATGTCAATGATTAATTGTTTTTATTTCAAATTAAGGTAAAATAATTGAACACTTAATTTTATCTCCAGCATTTTTCTTTGTTGTGCACCCAAACTTCCTGAGGTACAGGGTTGAGGGTCAATCCATTTAAATTCAGTCAATCCAAAAAACATCTACTTCAATTATCCTCAGTGCTTCTCTGAAACATGTTTAATTAGAATTTCAGTTTACTTCCTGAATTGACTGAATTGATTAACTCCAACCCTGTTGAGCCGCTCATGCTGTAGAAGTGAAATCATCTATGCTTTGTCTGGTAATAACCCTGTATACGAGGCCTCTTCAGTCGATTGGCTACAGTAGCTTTACCTGCTGGGCTTTTGGCTTACTTGGTTCTGAGGAGTAAATCAACTCAAGGCCCGGGCTTTCCTCATCTTTATGTTCTTGAAGGCCAGTACCACCATGTAAGGAATATCGGTCTGAATACATCAAATAAATCTGTGACTTTAATTTTTGTTAATAGAAGTATATATCAACAATAGTAAGCCTTTCATGGATTTTGTTATCTTAATGCAGTGGTGTCTTTTAAAAAATCTTACAACAGAGGTTTGAATGTTCATCAAAGATGCTACCAAATTGGTTTCAACCAAATGTATACTGTCATTGATTTTTAGACAATGGTCAATAGTTAGCCTATTAATCTTTTTATGATTATTTTCATGATGTTTTGTAGCTTAACTTTCTAGTGTGTCAGCTAAAAGCGTCATTGACTCAGATGACGATCATATGTTAACTCAACAGGCTCTGCAGCACTACTTTGGAGAGCCTGGTTGGTTGATCTGGCTGTTGTTTACAACATTATATATAAGATATTGGAGAAAGATTTAAAGTATTCTAAATATGAATAAAGCACTTTTCATGTTGAGTTTGTGGTTATATTTAAAAAGAACAAATCTTATAAAAATATTCTGAATTTCACCAAAGCAATTAAAGTGTAATTGTTGGCTTTAGATGACTATGAAGCATTGAGCTGGCCAAGGCGTCTTGTCTTATGACATCCTGCTGAGCTGTCTGTGTGGCCTAGACGTACACACACGACAACATAGAAGCCCATTGTAGTATCTGGTTAATATCGACGATGTAGTATTTCTTGATTTCACAGAAATATTGATTAAACATGTTTGATGAATTCTTTGGAAAATAATGTCTTTTTTTCTTAAGGAGCTGTTGTAGAGCTTTATTACTGTTTCTTAACTCTCCATAGAATTGAAATCGGCAACAAGTAATGTGTTCATTGAGTGTTCAAATGAGATCTCTTGTTCTTCCACGTGGAGCAGACACACATCCTCTACCAGACATTTTTGATTTAATCAATTTTATTACAAAAAGTTACAAAACAAGGTTAAAAAAAAAGTCTACTAACTATTGTAGCTCTATGAAATAAGCACAAGGAATTCTAACTTAAATACATAAATACAGATGTCCATGCGAACCCCACCATGGGGGCTCTGACAGTAGACTGATGTGAACCTAAAACATGGAAACCAGATACTTCAGAGTGAAAATGGCAGTTTGAACTTCGACTCTCAGGTAATGTGCTAATGGTAGAATGAGGCCCCTGTAACCGTCCCAGGTGGTGATGCTATATGCTCTTCTATGTCTCCGTAATCCAGCAATGACATGAAATGATGCTGTTAGGAGTGAAGGAAAGGGACACTTAAAAGGGTTGTATGTGTCACTGACATAGCACATGACAGGGTTGCCCATCATAGAGCTAGTGTTCGAGTTAGCCTTTGGGCTGGTATAGGAACAGGAATACACAATCACTGAGTAGGCCTATGTTCTGCTAATGTTCATCCTCATCCTCCCATATCGCTGGGCTGGGGCATTCATTCCTATTGTGTTGTGGACTCAGACTTGTGTGGAGATATCTGGTTGGTGAGGGTGACCCAGTCCTGTTGTTTCTAATTCTCTTGGCAGGAACCTTTAGCAACAAAGGACAAATCAATGTTACTATCCATAGTCAACCAAATCACTTCACATCCACTTCAAGCCATTATATGGCCACTTTGTCCTGTCCAACAAGAGGAGTACAACGAAAAAAAGTTTGAAACTTTTGTCTTTATCCACTCACAGGTTCCGAGGCGTTCCTCGAGGAAGCCGACCTGTTCGCTGAGCGAGTTGATGCGATCCAGCTGCTGGAAGGAGTGGGACAGGAAGCTGGTTTTCTCAGACACACCCTCGTCCAGCGACATGGGGAACAGACTGGTGAAAGGGGCCAGGACCAACTGGAGCTTCTGGAGAGGTGAAAAGGGAGAGAGAGAGGAGATGAGGAAAGAGATGGGTGAGAGGAGATCGGGAGAGAGGAGAAGTTTGGAAGAGGGAGGCAAGAGAGAGATGTTTGGAAGAGGGAGGTAGGAGAGAGAGGGGAAGAGTGAGGGGAGCGGGAGAGAAGGGCAGTGGCAGGGAGAAAAGATGAGGGGGTTTAGTATATGTAGTGTATGTGACTAACAACAACAGAGAGGATGACAGCAATACAATTTATTTTCCTTTTGGCAACAAATCCCAACACAATCCGTCTCGCCATCACAGCGGTCGCTGTAATGTGAAAGTACTGCTATATTATACGGATCCTCCCATTTCAGCTGCCTGCATCTCCTCATTCACTTTTACTGTAATCCACCGAGCATTAACGACATGACTTCTAATGAAAAACTAAAAAGACCTTTAAAAGGTCACTATGACAGTCTGGCAGTTCAAAGGATGCTGGGTTTTGTGAGTGCGTGTGTTCTCTGTTGGTTAACAAAGTTCATGATTACATCTTGAGTGGTATTTGATAATACACCAGCGTAACAGTCTAACGTGTGTCTGCCTGGCGCTGGCTCAGAGTGGGTGGGAGATGCTAGAGGGGTACTGGTAAGGGTTTAAGGGGGACTTTACAAGGATAGGAAGGGAGAGGGTATGTACGCCTGTTTGTGAGAGAGTGTGAATGTGTGTGTACACGTTTTCCTACTTTATCAGGACCACAATCTCCTGACAAGTCACTAGAATGTTCTGACAAGTCACCAGAATGTTCTGACAAGTCACCAGAATGTTCTGACAAGTCACTAGAATGTTCTGACAAGGTAGGAAAATAATTTATATATTTTTAAATGTCCTGAATTTGTAAAAATGCTATTTTTGGCGTAAAGGTTAGGTTTAGGGTTTGAGGTTAAGGTTAGGTTTAGAGTTTGGGGTTAGGGAAAATATAATTTTGAATGGGAATACATTTTTACTCCCCAGAAAGTCCTGAAAATTCCCCAAAACAAAGCTGTGTGTGCAGGTGATGGTAGAGAACAGGGGGTGCAGTTGTACCTGCTCCAGCAGCTCTACTCTGTTCTTCAGGCTCTGGACCTCCTCTGTTACGTTCTCAGTCAGCCCATACCCTCCACCTGTAGACAACACACACAATCACACTGTGGATCACCAGTATTTAAGACACCCTCTATCTACACAATGGGGTTGTGTATTGGGAGAAAACTTTTTGAAAACTATGAGGTACTACCTGACCTGCTTCAATAAGAACACAGATTTTTATTTTCTGTTGCAAAACGTTTTGCTACAGTGAACCCTACTGAATATGACCCAGTAGGGTTAGTTTACAAAGCTTTGGGGACAGATCAAATCAAATATTATGCACTGAATACAACAGGTGCGACCTTACAGTGAAATGCTTACTTACAAGCCCTTAACCAACAATGCTTTAAGAAGTTTCAAGAAAAAATAAGTGTTAGATAAAAAATAGATAAGTAAAAAATGTCAAATAAAAGTTAAAAAAATTAAACAGCAGCAGTAAAATAACAAGCCAGGCTATATCGAGGTAATATGTACATGTAGGTATAGTTAAAGTGACTATGCATAGATTATAAACAGAGAGTAGCAGCAGCATAAAATAGGGGTCTGGGTAGCCCTTTGATTAGCTGTTCAGGAGTCTTATGGCTTGGGGGTAGAAGCTGTTAAGAAGCCTTTTGGACCTCGACTTGGCGTTCCGGTACCTCTTGCCGTGCGGTAGCACAGAGAACAGTCTATGACTACGGTGGCTGGAGTCTTTGACAATTTTTAGAGTGGAACGGGTGGGAGAGAGTGCGATGGTTAATCCTTCCAATTCTATCTAAAGCTTAGACTTGTGACATGTCTTTGAGATAGATAATGACTTCAGCATCTTACTCCAATCCTGCTCCAGAGTGATTCATAAGCAGACAGGGGGCCTCAGTCTCAGAGCTATGAAACAAATGGGAAGAGAACCACAAGCTGGCTGGGGAATTCAGTGCTAGGGGTGAAGCCGGTAATCCATAACTTAAGACTGCAAAAGGGGCAGAGGATATGAGGAAATGACACACACACACCATGTAACTGGAAGAGGGCACTATGAATAAGACACACAGTCCATCATGACTAAACATGTTGTCCTGTATCAGTTACAAGACAAGGAGGGGTGAGCTAAGTTGGCCTGAGTCCAACCAGCCACCGAGTGTCCCCCTGTTCACCATGACAGGTCCCCAGAGCTATGGGCTCAGAGCTGGGTACAAACCCCACGTCTCCCCCGGTCAGCCATGGAGCTAAGGCTGAGAACAACTCAATCTCTCCCAGATGTGGACAAGAGTCGAAAGGGAGGGGGGGGGGGGGGGGGGGGGAGGCGACCCCCAGCAGATGAAGTTGATGAAGCTGGAATGAGAGCGCAAGTTCCGGCCAAGAAGAGAGAGAGACCGAGAAGGAAGAAAAAAGATGGAGGGATTCAGACGAGTGCTGTTAAGGTCTGAGCAGGGCATTTATTCCCTTGTTTGTCTTGGTGATCTTCATCAACATCATACCTCAGCCTGGATATGAACAGTTCATGGATATAATAGGGCCATTAACCAAGACAATACTGCTGCTGATGTTAATGCTGCAGCAGCCTGCTGACCTTGCACTTAGTTGGCCAGGAGAACAGAACTGTACTGAGCCTGCACATATTCCCCCTGCGTCACCTTCACCAAGTACAATCTGTAACATCTGCTTTTTACTGCTGTTTTTCTCTCTTTGTGTAGTTTAGTGTGTGAGACAATCTATCCTGTATATCTCATCTCATCTCTATCTAGACAGACAGACATAAGGTAGAGGAAATGATTAGTCTTTCTTTATGTGTGTACTGTATGCTCATCATACTACAGTTTACTGGCTAACAGTCTGAGAGAAATGGGAATTTCTTTGGGTTCCATCCAGCCACTTCTAGACATGGGAGGTTGTTTTAGCCTGTTGCTAAGTTACGCCAAACACAGCACATCTATGGGAGCTGTTTTTTCCCCTTTTCTTCAGTGATATGCAGCAGTTTAGAGAATAGCGTGAGTGTGTGAAAGTGTGGGAGAGGAGGATGTTTCACTGCATACTAAAGGAACGTTTTGGAATGGTAAGAAGTTTTCCTATGTTAAAGATGGGGAAGAAAGGTCTACATCAGGGATGGGCAACTGCCCCCCACCTGTGGATAGTTAGAATAGTATAACAACATTTAGCTTAGGGCCCCTGGCCCCAAAAGCCTAGGGCTGGCTCTGACTGCATGTGTGGGTATGGAACGTGACCCACGAGCCACTGCGGCCCCTCATGATGAGTTCCAATTTTTTGTGGCCCCCACCCCCATCAAAGCTGCCCATCCCTGGTCTACATCAAACAGCTAGCTGATGTACAAACAGTGGTTATCAGCATGGTTCATCAGGTCATACCATACTGTACATGACCACAAACTATTGGTTGCTGACCGCAGTTGGTCTATCAATCGTTGTTTATACTGGTTATCAGTGTGGTCCATCTGGTCATAACATACACCACCACACCTTGTTGGTTGTTGACTGCATGCGGTCCACTTTGCAGTGCGCACCAGTCTCAGTGCATTATTACTCACGGTACGAGTAGAGTTTGGCATAGCGCGTACCAAAAGTAATAATGGACCAAGAGCCTGGCTGTGGTCCTGTCTGTCCTCTTCTTCACTCCCATTGGAGGCTTTGCTGAAACACACACACACACACACACACACACACTTGATTATCATGTCTGCAGATAAAGATAATGGTGGAGGTGTACCTGCATCACTGGAGGGGGGCCTGTGATCGTTTGCTGCTTCTTGACTGGGGTGGGTGGAAGAGGCAGGAGGAGGAAGGTTCTCACAGGAGTGTGTGTCTCCTGCCAGCCTGTAGCCCTCTCTACACACACAGTGGTAGCTGCCTGCCATGTTCACACACTGATGAGAACAGGGCTGCTGCTCACTGCACTCATCCACATCTGACAGAGAGAGGGAGGAGAGACTGGGTGTCACTGATATTGTTAGGGTTAGAATTACGTTAAGGGTTAGGGTTAGGAGCTAGGGTAAGTTTTAGGGTTAAGAACTAGGGTAAGTTTTAGGGTTAAGAACTAGGGTTAGGTTTAAGGTTATAAAGGTAAGAGTACAGGCTTAGTGAAAATAGGATTTTGAATGGGACTGAATTGTACAGCTATCCACAAGGTTAGCTGTACAAGACTGTGTGTACGTGCAACGTACTGTGTGTACGTGCAAGAGCGTGTGTGTGTGTGTACCTGTTTGGCAGTGACGACCCATCCATCCCAGAGGACAGGCGCAGTGGTTGGGTCTCAAACATGTTCCTCCGTTCACACAGGACTGGCCACACACCGCTGGAGAGGACAGAGAGAAATAATCAGAAATGAACATGCACACATACGGGATGCTTGGAGAGTGTAAACCCCTATTACCTTGGTTACAGTTGTGTGAGTGGAGTCGTCGCCAACCCGGGCAGCATTCTGGGTAAGAGTGTGAGACTGGCACTGCTCTGGTCACCTGACGGTACGCCACCCTGTACACTGTCCTGGAGAAACACACAACAGAAAGTTACAGCTAGGTCAGACAAGGTCTTTACTGCCCACACAAAGCCACTTAAATAGGTTTGAGTGATGATTCTGAGAACCACTGTGTGCGTGCAGAGCTCCTAGAGTTTTCTCCTTGTCAGCAGACATGGACACACAGGTATATTAGGCTGGACCATGGACCAATGGTTACCAAGTGTGTGTGACAAGAGGGGGAGGATGTGGAAAGGATGGCAGGGGGTGAGGTTGACACCAAGCCAGTTCTGGGTTCTGCTGTTACACTGAGATCTGCTGAAATGTTTCCTGGCATTGTCCTCAGAGAGAAAAAGGGAAAGAGAGCAGGAAAGAGAAAAATAGCCTCACAAAAGATGTCTCACAAATTAATCAATAACATCAGTCTCATGGTGGGAAGAAAAGTTTATAATTATGGTTGTCGGCTGGGAGCAGTCTGCTGCTGCGGAGAGAGAGAGCGAGAGAGAGAGAGAAAGAATGAAAGAGTGCGTAAGCACAGAGGGAGAGGTTGTCCAAGATAAACACAGCAGTGGTCTCTGTGGGCTGGCTGTTCATTTCCCGTAGTTACACAAATTGCTTGATATTTATATTCCACCAAAATATGTACCGCCATGACCCACTTCTGTGTATGATATGAAAGAGAGACTTAGAGAAAGGGGGGGGGGGGGGTGAGCCAGAGAGATACAAAGGGGGAGAGAAAGAGGGAAAGCGCGAGAGAGACATGGAGTCGGGGGGTAGAGAGAGAGATGAACAGAGAAAGCGATACAACAGAGAGGACAGTGGTAGCGAGGACAGTGGCAGGTCTTCACCTGGAGGGATAAGACTCCTCTGTTAAAACATATCAGGAGCTCTCTACCTTCTTTAGAGAGTGTAGCCCTGCTAACAAATAAACATTGTAGAACAATGTATAAATTCCCCTTAAC
This sequence comes from Oncorhynchus kisutch, assembly GCF_002021735.2. Classification (NCBI taxonomy): domain Eukaryota; kingdom Metazoa; phylum Chordata; class Actinopteri; order Salmoniformes; family Salmonidae; genus Oncorhynchus; species Oncorhynchus kisutch. The sequence goes on from NC_034196.2 coordinate 31,690,906, forward strand.
ATCTTCTGTGTCAGAGATGAATGTATTGCCTGATGTTGGCTGAGGTCAGACTGTATAGACAATGCTAAATATATGGTCCTCTGTAGCTCAGTTGGTAGATGATGGCGGGTTCGATTCCCATACATACACAAAAAAACAAAGTCGCATGACTAAGTCTGCTAGCGATAGCAATATTGACAGTGATAGCAATAGAAATATTGACAGCGATAGAGATATTGACAGTGATAGAGACATTGACAGTGATAGCGATAGAGATATTGGTAGTGATATTGACAGTGATAGCGATATTGACAGTGCTAGAGATAATGACAGCGATACCGAGAGTGATAGAGATATTGAAAGCTATATCAATATTGACAGTGATAGAAACATTGACAGTTATAGCGATATTTACAGTGATCGCGATATTGACAGAGATATTGGTAGTGATATTGACAGTGATAGCGAAATCGACAGTGATATCGATAGAGATATTGACAGTGATATCGATAGAAATATTGACAGTGATAGCGATAGACTGCGATAGCGATATTGACTGCAAAAGCGATATTGACAGTGATAGTGACAGAGACAATGATAGTGATATTGATAACGATAGAGATATTGACTGCGATAGCGATATTGACAGTGATAGCGATAGAGATATTGGTTGTGATATTGACAGTGATAGCGATATTGACAGTGATAGCGATAGAGATATTGTTCGTGATATTGACAGTGATAGCGATAGCGATAGAGATATTGTTCGTGATATTGACAGTGATAGCGATATTGACAGCGATATCGACAGTGATATCGATAGAGATATTGACAGCGATAGAAATATTGACAGTTAGAGATATTGACAGAGATAGAGATTTTGACAGTGATCGCGATATTGACAGTGATAGAGAGATATTGGTAGAGATATTGACAGTGATAGCGATATTGACAGTGATAGTGACAATGATAGTGATATTGATAACGATAGAGATATTGACAGCGATATAAATATTGACAGTTATAGAGATATTGACAGTGATAGAAATATTGACAGTGATAGAGATATTGACAGTGATAGCAACAGTAGTGGTCATGAGAGTCATGGCTGTGTCACTTACTTGTAGGTGCTACAGAGGCGGTGCCCCTGACATAGGGTGATGTAAGGTTTGTGAACGGGCTGGACGAACGACTCGGTCGTCTTGATGACACTGCTGTGATGAATATCTCTGCCACACACCCTCCTCCTGTAGGAACACACAGGTGAGATCACTCACACAGGTAGAGACTAGTGAAGTATTCTTTGGAACATATGAGAACTGTGGGTAAAAAAAGTAATGCATGCTTGACTGTTAAAAGCATCTGCTAAATGGCATATATTATATTAAATTAGGACTGTCTCTGCTGTCATCAGTCTGTCACTGTGTTAGGTTTAACAGCTAGCTACACTCCAAGTCATGAAATTCAACATAATCACAATTCTTTATCGTCAAATTAACAATTTGCTTAATGTTGGAAGTGAAATTACTGACAGGAATCGTAATGGTTTAAAATGTGAAATTACACCACTTACTGTTGATTACCTCTGAAGCATTCACATATAGAATGTGCCGTGTCAGGGGACAGTTTGAGACTGGGTTTAAAACCTGCTGTGGTGGTCTCTCTTAACCAGTCTGAGAACTAATCAGTCCGTCAAGCATTTTAACCCTCAGTTGATGACGTGACCTCGAGGTCTCTGTGTCAGTGGCAGTTAACTGACATGTAATTGATGCTGACTGGCCAATGTTATCGCCACTGAACCTGTCTTGAGTTGAGAGTCACCTCTAACCTTTCATCACCCTTTGATCTTTCGTAAGGGTTGTAGTTTGTTTTCTTCTCTGGCCAAATCAACTGAGATCTCAAAGAACCTGCATCTCCATAGAGTTGACATCGGTCTAATACAACATGTCACCGTCGTAAATGTTTAACTGTTATCTGGACTATCAGTATACATTTACTCAGGGTGAGAATGCCAAGTGAAGCAAATAACCATTCTAAATATATAGCCCCCAATTAACTCCGTAAATGATTGGTGTGTAACTGAAGCTAGAGGCCTATGTAACCGAGCTATCCCAGGGACCAATAATGGGTGACGACCAATAACAAACACAAGAAATGGAATGAGGGAGCTGTTACCCGTGGTGACCGTGGAACTGTGGAGTGGCCGTCACATGGAGGATGAAGAGCGAGGAGGAGAGGAGGAGTGTTTGGTACATGTCTCCCTCTTCTTTCTCACTTTCACTCGCTCTTTCCCTCTCTCTCTCTCTCTCTCTGTCCAATGGGAGAAGAAAGGAGGATGAGGGGAAGGGGAGAAGGGCTGTGGCTGTGTCTCTCTCTCTGATGTTAGAGCCTTGTTTTAGACTTCTAGGAGGAGGATGCCAACTACCTGTAGGTACACAGAGAGGGACAAACACAGAAGTTTGGGTTCAGGAAGTGAAGAGTAACTTCTGTTCACTCTTTTCATGCATTTCCACTTGACGTTTCCACTCCACTTGTGATGCACAGACGATCCGGGTTTGAATCCCAGTCAGTCATATCAACATCTAACCTTTTAGAGAAACCATGATAGAAAGAAGTTCACTGAGTTCTCACATCAGAGAGAGTACTAGCTTACTTCTCCACTCTCATAGCTGATGTGGAAGGCTTAAGTGTTACCCCCATTTATAAACACTCAAACAGAGTCCATCTCCAAACAACACTCCAAATATCAGTTCCCACACCATTCCAGAAAACATACTTACTGCTTGACTTGAACCTCAAATCAAGTTCTGGAGTGATAGTGTAGCATAAAGAGCAATGGGTTATGTAATACTTTAAGTTAAAACAGATGATGTACATACTGTTTTAATTAGAGGTTGACCGATTATTCTTGCCTAGTAAAATAAAGGTCAAATTTAAATAAAATGTAAGAAAATCGGAATGGTCGATTAATTAGGGCCGATTTCAAGTTATCACAATTGGAAATCGGTATTTTTGGGCGCCGATTTTTTGGCCAATTTTTATTTTATTTTTATACCTTTATTTAACTAGGCAAGTCAGTTAAGAACACATTCTTATTTTCAATGATGACCTAGGAACGGTGGGTTAACTGCTCTGTTCAGGGGCAGAACGACATATTTTCACCTTGTCAGCTCAGGGGATCCAATCTTGCAACCGTACAGTTAACTAGTCCAACGCAATAACAACCTGCCTCTCTCTCGTTGCACTCCACAAGGAGTCTGCCTGTTACGCGAATGCAGTAAGCCAAGGTAAGTTGCTAGCTAGCATTAAACTTATCTTGTAAAAAACAATCATAATCACTAGTAAACACATGGTTGATGATATTACTAGATATTATCTAGCGTGTCCTGCGTTACATATAATCTGACTGAGTATACAAGTATCTGACTGAGCGGTGGTAGGCAGAAGCAGGCTCGTAAACATTCATTCAAACAGCACTTTCGTGCATTTTGCCAGCAGCTCTTCGTTGTGCATCAAGCATTGCGCTGTTTATGACTTCAAGCCTATCAACTCCCGAGATGAGGCTGGTGAAACCGAAGTGAAATTGCTAGCTAATTAGCGCGCGCTAACTAGAGGGACGGAAGCTATACTGTTTCACTGGCAATACTAGTGCCTATAAGAACATCCAATAGTCAAAGGTTAATGAAATACAAATGGTATAGAGGGAAATAGTCCTATAATTCCTATAATAACTACAACCTAAAACTTCTTACCTGGGAATATTGAAGACTCATGTTAAAAGGAACCACCAGCTTTCATAGGTTCTCATGTTCTGAGCAAGGAACTGAAACGTTAGCTTTCTTACATAGCACATATTGCACTTTTACTTTCTTCTCCAACACATTGTTTTTGCATTATTTAAACCAAATTGAACATGTTTCATTATTTACTTGAGGCTAAATTGATTTTATTGATGTATTATATTAAGTTAAAATAAGTGTTCATTCAGTATTGTTGTAATTGTCATTATTACAAAAACAAAAAAACAACAACAAAAATTGGCAGATTAATCGGTATCGGCTTTTTTGGTCCTCCAATAATCGGTATCGGCGTTGAAAAATCATTATCGGTCAACCTCTAGTTTTAATACAATAATGAGGTTGAATCTGCAGTGGAGAGTGTAGCTCTGTTACTAAAATAAGGCCAGGATTCAATCCGGAAGATCCACGTTGTTGCGCAGTTGACATTTCTGATTGAGCCAACATCTGCAGCGTTTAATTTGAATGCCATCTCTGCGACTGCATCACCTTTAAATGGTGCATAGCCAAAAAGGGACGATCGGATTGAATCCTGGAACTAAAATGTTGTAATGGAATGGGGTAGAGGTGGACACACACAGAAAGAGAGAATTAAAGTCAGAGACTCAGTACGACTCGCTCTGTATTATAAGAAATGTGCCAGTGATTAACATACCAGCACTGACATTAATTTCACTTCACAGCAAATGACTCAACATTTACACTAGGGTTGAATGGCAGGAACCCGGTTCCCCAGATTTACTGCCCAAAACCACTTCCTTTTCCCGGGATAAATAACGATGACAAACCAGCAAATTATAATAAATGATTTATATGAACAGCATGGCGTGAAAAGTGAACTGTTAAATTATACAGTGCCGTCGGAAAGTATTCATCAACGCTCAGGGTGGGGATAGACAGCCCATCTCAGTATGGAGCATAGTTCACAATGCATGTAGACCTATCATCTCATCATCGCTCTTCAAAAGGCTCCTTAGCTCTTGGAGTCCCATGCAGGAAAAGCTAGACTAGAATACCTTGCTGGACATCATTTTTTATACCAATAGACTATTCGACGAGGGACGGAAGCTCTTGTTTGCTGAATGTTAAATACAGCAGCCAATAGAACAACTCATGGGTAGTTTGAAAGAAGAGAGAACATGCGATGGTGGTAGGCTATAGCAGTTATTTATTCAGACCCATAACCATTCAATGTTCGTGAAGAGAAGTGAAAGCCTTCTGCATCTAATTGTAGTCCTATATTATTCAAGAATGTCATTAGAATGATGGAGATAAGGACAACAAAACTTATTTAATTTAACTGTTGAAAGCGAGGAAGGAATGAAGCGACAACAGAGAGAGAAAGAGGAAGTAGGCTAATAACATTAGGTATATATGCGTCAGCCTACTAATTATACAAATAGGCCTTATTATGTTTCAAAACTAAAATACATTTTGCTAGCCTATACTTGTAACTTTTTAGGCCGCATGTGCTACAACAGAATCGCATGTTCTCTCCCTGCTTTATCATGGATTGAACAATGTGTGTAATTCCAGTCATATAATCCAGTAAAATACAGTACTTATTATTTATTGATTTATTTGCACCGCACAGTAATATAGTTACAGGTCTGTGAGAGCCAGAAATCTTGCTTGTTTGTAGGTGACCAAATACTTATTTTCCACCATAATTTACAAATAAATTCATTAAAAATCCTACAATGTGATTTTCTGGATTTTTTTCTTCTCATTTTGTCTGTCATAGATGAAGTGTACCTATGATGAAAATTACAGGCCTCTCTCATCTTTTTAAGTGGGAGAACTTGCACAATTGGTGGCTGACTAAATACTGTATTGCCCCACTGTAACTAGCTACATCTATAGGTTTTTATGTTTTTCTGTCATGTGTAATGTGCAGTAGCAACTATCATATATGTATTGGATAACAGCACAATCATTTGGGCTTTTTTGGGTCTTCGATCAAAGCTCTAATCAAATCCAGACATAGGTTTATTTATATGCTTTATCATGCTTTTAAATGACCTTTCCGGTTTTGGCGAGAAATAGCGGGTTACCCAGGAGAAAAGTGATTTATTCTCGGGATGAAACATTTGTAAAAATACCGGGAAAATATTTAACCCTAATTCACACAGGTCATATTTTCACTGTATTCATAATATGTAGCTATATACTTTCTCTTTCGTTTGTTACGTGACTCCAGTTTCCCTACCACAGCTCTTTGTATGAACGGCAGAGCCCTTCATCTTGAAAAGCTTAACGTAATCAACCCATTTATTTATATAACGATTCCCCGATTTTATGAGTTGTTTAAAATAGATTTGATTGTGCTTCCCTGGTGGGTGATTTTAAACATGGCTGTCATAAAAGTGAATGAGTTCAGACAACAGGTAGCAGCAGTAAGGGGGTGCAGTAACCAGATTTAGCACGTTGGTGGTTACTGTACCCCCTCCGCTCAGAACACTGTTTGCCACTGACTGTAAAGATGATTTGAGCCATGTTTGTGCTTCATGCTGAGTGTCTGAGCTAGATTGTTTGTCGGGTGCTCGGAGCGGTAGGTTGTGTGTGTGTGTGTGTGTGTGCGTGGGTGTAAACATTGACCATGCTCTCTCTGCTGGGTTAATTTCCCTGCTAACCAACATCATGTGGACTCCTCTGACACTGCACCCCTACGGTCCCTGGATGATGACCTGTCATTAGAGGGCTGTTAACCCATCACTCCCCACCACAGCCAGGCCCCAGGGAGAAAGGTGGCATCATGCTGTGTTCCCTAAATGCCACCCTATTTCCTATATAGTGCATTACTTTTGACCAGGGCAGATAGGGTTCTGGTCAATAGTAGTGTACTATGTAGAGAATAGAGTGCCATTTGGGACAGCCATGGAGCCAACAGGGCGGTCTGGATGATGAGGCCCTAAGAGACTGTATAGCTGATTTAGTGGTTTTATCTGAACCCCTGATCCACCCTAAAACCCTGGACATTATTATAGCTCTGTTATATTGTCTATTGACCCACAGATACCAAGGCGACACACACACACATGCATACACATGACGCGCATGTACGTACACACACACACAGAGACAGATCCTGTGTGAGGCCAGGGTGGACTGGCCCGTCTCTCAGAACATAAAGTGAAGATAGGTCTACCTCCAGCTCTGTCCCATAATCTCTTCCTAGCTCCCATTCCATTCTGTTAGATTGATGGAGAACTATAGCAGGAGTTTGGTTAACCTTCAGAAGAGCTGGGGGTACTCTGGCTCTGAATTTTGATTTAGCCTCCAAGATGGCACTACAGTTAACCTGGGATACATCCAAAATGGCACCCTATTCCCTATATAATGCACTACTTTTTTACCAGGGCTCATAGGACTCAGGTCAAATGTAGTGCACTATATAGGGAATAGGGTGCCATTTGGGATGCAGAAGGAGACCTGGAGTTGATCCTATATAGGCCAGGGCCTTGGTTCTTGTTGTAGCCAATAGCATAACACTAATGTTACCCTGGGTGTTTGCTCTTAGCCTTGGGCTAGCGGCTAGCCTGATAGGGAACAAAGAGTTAGTCTGCGTTGTAAATGTCACCATACTTTAGTTTTGACCAGAGCCCCATGAGCCCTGGTCAAAAGAATACACTATATAGGTAACAGGGTGCCATTTGGGATATAGACAGAGTTAGGCTGGAGGTGCCGCTAAGCCCTGGCTGACAGCGTGCATGTCTCTCAGATCCTCTATTGGCTCTACGCCCAGAGAGCAAACACGCAAACCTTACACAGCTTGGGTTCATTCACAAATCGCCACAGCAATAGTATAGTACAGCATAGCTCCAGTCTGCTCTTATCTTTAGTGTGGATCAAGTGCACATTTTAAGTATCAAAAAAGACCTTAAGGTGTGCAGCTATCACAGCCTTGCTTCCTGACAAAGTGCCTGGTGTGGTTTGAGAACATCATAGCCAGCAGCTGTGTTGCCGATGATTAGATTGTAGTTAAATGTAAGGTTGTGAGACTGGCTACTGCTGCCAATAGTCGGAGTCATACACCCACAGGGAATATATAGTACATGTAACAACCTCTGGCTGAGATATAGGTGGATGATATCAACAAGTAATTGAACCTACAACCTTGTTGGTTACATACAATCTATTTCTACAGACATTATCCTCTCTAATAGAAACATATTAAGCCAAGCAGCCAATGCCTGGGTTCACTCTCCCTGCACAACAGACACAACATGACACTCACCTCCACAGGTGATAAAGCACCATATAGGAAAGACTTTTAGGCAATAAAGACCCATAAAAACATTTACCCCATACTCCAATATCTCAGTGCCCCCCTTCCACCCCCCTTCTCTTTGCTGTGTCCCAGGTGAGCCCACCTAGGCAGAGGTCCATGCTGACCGACAGACAGACAGACGATGATAGTGGCTGGGGGCTGTCTATCTGTCTAAGTGTAAGTCTGAGGAGTGAGGCTCTGTGAATCCCTGTATGGAGGATATCTCCCTAATGGCTTCAGACAGTGGGATCAGCTGACAACACAACATGCCTGTTGGGGAGTTACCAAGGTCGGGCCCAAGGAGGCATTATGGACGGTGGGTTGGGTGGAGGAAGAGACTAGCACATCTGTGTCTGAGGGTTCCTCCCCTGTGGAAAGAGAAAGGGGATGGTAGGGGAAGGCAGGTAGCCTAGCGTTTAGAGCAGGGGTGGGCAGGGGTGGGCAGTTCCAGTCCTTGAGGGCCTGATTGGTGTCACAGTTTTGAAAAATCTGGAGCCCTAATTGCTCCAGGGTTGCTGTTGATATTAGCAGACCCTGGCCATTACCCCACTCCCCTTTCGGAGTTGGGATATGTAAAAAACACCAGGGTTGTGGGTTCAATTCTCAGTACCAGTACAGGGGAAAATAAATGAAAAATGTATGCACTCACTACTGTAAGTTGCTCTGGATAAGAGTGTCTGCTAAATTACTCAAATATAAAAATGGGAAGAGTGGGCAGGATAAGGGTAGGTCAAAAGTCACTGCCGTTTCCATGTTCAGATAAAGTGTATGGGTTGTAAGATGAAGAGCACACACCTCTGTCTACCTGAATGGATTACCTAAGATAATTATGTCATACCCCTGGGGATCTGTGAGAGTGCATGAGGTGGGGATTTGACACTGGCAGAATCATAAACCAATGCCATTGACTGAGACATGCTGTGTATCTTCCCTGACTGCATGGAGCCCTAAAACACACTGAGTTCATCTTCAGTTCAGATCTAACCACAACTCTCCCCAGCCGAGAACACAGTACTCAAATCAGACCTGGCCACACAAAACAAAACTTGAACAGCTTCACCTGGACCGATAAATGGGTTAATTGCTCAAATCCTCTGAACTCCAACCTGGACTCAGAGTATTTTGTATTATTCTGTACGTAAATAAATTCAAGCCTCTCCATTTAATGTGATATATTATGTTTCATGTGGTCTGTATTAATTTGTGGCTGTCCATCGGCCATTTCATATGAAATGTTCCGAATTACAATTTGTATTATGTTACGAATTTGCAAAACGTTTGATATGTTACGAATCTAGCCAGGTGGCTAACATTAGCTAGTTGGCTAATGTAATCTAGGCTAGGGGTTAGGGTTAAATTTAGGAGTTAGGTTAAAGGGTTAAGGTTAGGGGAAGGGTTATCTAAAAAGTGTTAAGGAAATGGTTAGCTAAAAAGGTTAAGGTTAGGGGAAAGCTAAAAAGGGTTAAAGTTAGGGTTAGGGGAAGTGCAGTGTTGTAAAGTACTCCAGTAAAAATACTTTAAAGTATTACTTAAGTCATTTTTTGGGGTATCTGTACTATACTATTTACATTTTTAACAACTTTTACTTCATTACATTCCTGAAGAAAATAATGTACTTTTTACTCCATACATTTACCCTGACACCCAAAAGTACTAGTTTGATTTGTAATGCTTGACAGGACAGGAAAATGGTGCAATTCACGTACTTATCAAGAGAACATCCCTACTGCCTATGATTTTGCAGACTCATTGGAGTGTGCCCCTGACTATCCAAAATTAAAAATGTAAAAAATCGTGCCATCTGGTTTGCCTAATACAAGGAATTTGAAATGATTTATACTTTTACTTTTGATACTTAAGTATATGTAAAAATCAAATACTTTTAGACTTCTACTCAAGTAGTATTTTTCTGGGTGACTTTCACTTTTACATGAGTCATTGTCTGTTAAGGTATCTTTACTTGTACTCAAGTATGACAATTAGGTACTTTTTCCACCACTGGGGAAGGGTTAGCTAACATGCTAAGTAGAGAGAAAGGTGCTAATTAGCAAAAATGCTAAAGTTGTCCGTGATGAGAATCGAACTCACAATCTCTTGGTGGTTAGACATATGCGTTATACGCCCACCCATCCACCCTGACCAACCACCCTGACCAACCACCCTAATTTCGTTTTTGCCTTAAGTAACCATCTGTCTTATGTAACCTTACAAAAATCTAACATATTTTACTAATTTGAGTGTCTAGGATTTACGTTTACTATGTTACATCTAGTCTATGAGACGAGGCTGTGAACTCAGGTAAATATTGATCTAGTTGAGATCTTAAAATATTGTTATTGATGCTAATGAGCTTGGTATTCAAAGTAAACAACAGCTATCCCAACACTCAATGGATGGAACATGCCCATTGCCCTGGTCTAGTCTAGTCCAGGGTTTCCCAAAGTCGGTCCTGGGGCCTACCCTGGGTGCACGTTTTGTTTTTTGCCCGGGTAAAGTTGGTTACTTGAATCAGCTGTTAAGTGCTAGGGCAACACTGGTCTAGTCAATGCATCATTATAGAATTAAGCAGTTGGCACATGCGACACATTTCTTACAGTGGCCAACAGACGGCAGTGTTTTACAATAGTTTCATCATTAGATCACACACCGCAAACTTGCCTCTGAGCCAGAGATGCTCTTGCTCTTCTTTCTATCTCACTTTCGCATACACATACGCACGCATATACACGTATACCCACTTATTCTCAGTAGCCTACAACATAATGCAAAAGTTACCGATATTAATAATAGTCAAAGTATAACAAGCTTAGCCTATAGAAATTATATCATTGATATGGTCATATCTAAAGTAAAAGTGAGCGGATCGTACGTATTGGCTATATAATTAATGTGCGTAATGGGCTGAAATGGAATGAAAACGTGCAACTTACAAGTCTGATATAGTAATTCCAATGTGCTCCTTGTAATTTAGTGAAATTAAGTGATACTCGTTTTCGCTTTTAAACTTACAACTGTTCCATGTGCAGCTAAGTAGCAACGCACTGCTCCCTTGTCCAGAATGTGAAATGTCTAGCAAAACGGAAAACCTCGGTCAAATCCACTCGCTATGCTAGTTAGTAGCCTAGTGAGCGTTTCCCTTTGAGTCGTCTTGTGTTATAGCCTTGTAGTAATATCTCTCTGCCAGTCCAGATGCAGGTTCCGTCTCCGTGAGTAGCCTACAAACCTACTAACTGTCAAAGTGCGCATGGGGGGTACCCGCGGCAGCACCCCCTCCGGCTCGAGCCAGCTGGGTATCTCGCAACCGCGACTGGTCGAGGGGGACTCCCCGCGTTGCGTTACTACAAAGAGTTTTCACTTGAATTTATTTGTAGGCTATTTATTACAAGCGCTATCGTGGCCAAGAGCGAATGAACCTGGAGTTGCATTGGAGAAGGATAATATGGTTTGGGCGTCTTTTGAAAATACTGGGCTACTGTAGCCTGTAACAAGTCCTAAAAATAGCATCATCCACATTCATATTTTGTTGTCCATTTCTAGCAGAGCTATTGATAGCCTAGGCCTACCAGGGAAAATGACAACCAACTGGGCAGAGACCTCAATTCAACGTCTAATTGAGGTTGGTCGCACATAATGTTATGAAACAGCAGGGAGCAGGCCTCGATTCCTCGACCTTCTAGCCCGAGGTCCGGGGCGCTATCGACTGTGCCGCAAAAGCATATACGTGCGGCAGAGTCGATTTCCGCGTTTATAAACCCAGGGTCGTTACAATAATTTCATTAGGTTGAATCACGTTGATTCAAGCAGTGCCTTGTGGGAATTTTCTCATCAAATGTGATACATTTTGTTGAAATATGCCACCTTTCTAAATAGATTGTTAAATGTAGGCTAATTGTTGTTGTAGCATACCACATTCTCAGACGTTAATAAATATACATTTTTGCAATGAGTTGACTAGCACAATGCTTGGGAGCGCATTCAATTAATACCATGAAGGCCAATCGTATCCCGATGTCTCAAGCTACTTTCTCAAGTATTGGCTACATCCCCTCCAACCCCGCCATTGTGCCACCCACACCCACGACGAAAAGGTCATTTCCATTTAGACAGGTCCATAAATGCTCATAGCAATATCATAAAGCTATTCCGTTTCGCGCCCTTGGTCGTGGTCGGCTGTGGCTTGATCGAAACGGGTCCCAATGACGTGACAATGATGTGTCACATTTGAGTTGTAAGTAAGGTTAGGCTATGCATGTCTAATATAAAAATGTGTGTCCTTTTTAATACTGGCAGTAGGCCTAGAAGAGGGCTCAATAGCCACCGTTGTTTCGTCAACACAATTAAAACATCTTACATAAGTATAGTAAATACGTTTTTTTTTCTTCCAAAAGTTAACAAAATGATGAGTTAAGATAAACGAAAAAAACTCTTCTTACCCCCTCAGTATGAGGTCATATGGTGGTGCGTCTCGCGCACGCAGAGCCGATGCTGCCATGGGAACAAACTCCGACCACTTGACAGCCAGTTTAGTGGACTCTTCCATCGTTGCAATTTATTTTTAGCTCGTCCCTACGGGTTTTTTCTTAGAATTAAACCTCAACGCTTAATGTTTAGATGCTCCCCGTGAACCGAATGGAGAGAAATGAAATGCCTTTGGGCGTTTTTCAGTTGCTTTTTATCCAGAGCTTCCTGTGGAACGCAGGAATTGGATGGACAATCCCAAACCGGAATTCCTGTGAGTGTTTCACGCTGATAAAACCGTTCTACTGCACAAACACTCCATCCTGCTTGAACCTCTTTGTCAATTACCTTTTAAAGCATTCTCTGCCCCCATTAGGCCTATAGTCTACGGTCAGAGTTTGAAGGGGACAAGAAAAAGCGTCTTGCTCTGACTATTGTCAGAGATGGGGTTAATTCGAATTAAAGGCAGTCACTTAGGAAGTGATTGACATTAAAAAAAAAACATTGAAAAACGAATCAAATAAATAGCTTCTACTTTTCAGTTTATTGAGAAGTCATTGGCATTTCAGTACTTCCTGAATTGACTGCCTTCAATTTGAATTGATCCCAACCCTGGACTGTACTGTAGGCCTTCAGATTTTAACCCACAAAAGATTTCATTACATTGCACCGTTACAGCGTAGGCTTAATCAGCATACATTATTACTGTAATTATTACTGTAAATAGAGACCCTTCCTGTTTAGGGTTGCATATCAAATCAAATGTATTTATATATCCCTTCTTACATCAGCTGATATCTCAAAGTGCTGTACAGAAACCCAGCCTAAAACCCCCAAAAGCAAGCAATGCAGGTGTAGAAGCACGGTGGCTAGGAAAAACTCCCTAGAAAAAGGCCAAAACATAGGAAGAAACCTAGAGAAGAACCAGGCTATGAGGGGTGGCCAGTCCTCTTCTGGCTGTGCCGGGTGGAGATTATAATTATATTATTAAATGACCAGCATGGTCAAGTAATAACCACAGTAGTTGTCGAGGGTGCAGCAAGTCAGCACCTCAGGAGTAAATGTCAGTTGGCTTTTCATCCCTCCATCAGTTTCCAGACTGTCCGCAATAGGCTGAGAGAGGCTGGACTGAGGGCTATAGTAGGCCTGTTGTAAGGCAGGTCCTCACCAGACATCACCGGCAACAACGTCGCCGATGGGCACAAACCCACCGTCGCTGGACCAGACAGGACCGGCAAAAAGTGCTCTTCACTGACGAGTCGCGGTTTTGTCTCGCCAAGGGTGATGGTCGGATTCGCGTTTATTGTTGAAGGAATGAGCGTTACACCGAGGCCTGTACTCTGGGGCGGGATCGATTTGGAGGCGGACTGAGCTTGTTGTCATTGCAGGCAATCTCAACGCTGTGCGTTACAGGGAAGACATCCTCCTCCCTCGTGGTACCCATCCTGCAGGCTCATCCTGACATGACCCTCCAGCATGACAATGCCACAAGTCATACTGCTGGTTCTGTGTGTGATTTGTCAGTGTTCTGCCATGACCAGCGAAGAGCCCGGATCTCAATCCCATTGAACCTGTCTGGGACCTGTTGGATCAGAGGGTGAGGGCTAGGGCCATTTCCCACAGAAATGTCCGGGAAGTTGCAGGTGCCTTGGTGGAAGAGTGGGGTAACATCTCACAGCAAGAACTGGCAAATTTGGTGCAGTCCATGAGGAGGAGATGCACTGCAGTACGTAATGCAGCTGGTGGCCACACCAGATACAGACTGTTACCCCCCCCCCCCTGTTGTTCAGGGACACATTATTCAATTTCTGTTAGTCACATGTCTGTGGAACTTGTTCAGTTTATGTCTCAGTTGTTGAGTCTTGTTATGTTCATACAAATATTTACTCATGTTAAGTTTGCTGAAAATAAACACAGTTGACAGTGAGATTAAGTTTCTTTTTTTGCTGAGTCTATAAAGCATGCTCCACTCTCAAGTTGAAGTTGAACTTGTTGACTGATGCCAAGGCGGTGGCTGCTAAGAAGAAGGGAGCAGCTGCGGACCAGCAGACTGCAACCAAGGCAGCACTGCGAGTAGTATTGGTTGGTACTGTATGTGTCTTTGGGTTCCTTTCCATGTGTAGGCTATTGTACTTGCCGGTGTGTTGCAGTCTTTCATATTTGTAGTAGTTTGTTGCAATGCTTTGCTTAGTTTATCATTTGTGTCAACTTTGAGTTCAATCTAAGCCACAGATTGTTAACTTCCTGCACTTTGAGAGCAAGCCGTATATAAATGCAGTGTATTCACACTGTTTTGCAACAAAGTTCTACAATCGCCTCAACAGCACTCTCAGGGGTAGCTAGCTTCTGTCCTCTGGGTACATTGACTTAAATTTAAAACCTAGGAGGCTCATGGTTCTCACCCCCTCACACAGTAATTATGACAACTTCCGGAGGACGTCCTCCAACCTATCAGAGCTCTTGCAGCATGAACTGACATGTTCTCCACCCAATCAAAGTATCAGATAAGTAATCTAGTACTGAGAGCATAGATTACAGCTAGCTAGCACTGTAGTGCATAAAATATGGTGAGTAGTTGACTCCAAGAGAGAGAAAGACAATAGCTGAACAATTTTGTACAAATTAATTTCTTCAAAAATTAAGGAGAATTAGCAGCAGCACCAGCAGAAAGAGCTAGATATATTTGGTTGTATTTTTTTTCCACTTTTCATTTAGCTAGCTAATTAGGTCTCCTCAAACAGAGTGGATTGCTATTTATGTTAGCTAGCTAGCTAAGGCTATCCAACACGGGCACTCCTCCAAGTCAAGGTAAGCTTTCGGTTGTATTAATTTATTGCAACTGGGGCCCGCTGGTATAACTGATAAGCTGCTTGCTGTACACTGTACTGCTTGATTGTGGCAGGTTTACTAACACGTTAGTTCTAGTAGCTATGTTGACTATGATGTTAGCTAATATGGTGACAACGATGCAAGCAGTGTGTAGCGGATATGGTACGAAGGTTTGGCTTGGAAAGGTCCACAAGCGAAGGGAAAAGGTGAGAGGAGGAGAGTGCGTTAATGTGAGACAATTATACAACGAGCAAAGTTATAATGCTGTTTGTATGTGGCTACTATGAAAGTGAACTGTGTGTATTCATTCCGCGGATTCTCTTGGAATAGTTTCTTAAACGGAAGCAAATGGAACAAAACGGGGATCAACCTACCCAAATGTGTCCAATAGAAACTCTCGTTTGCAACTGTTTGGATGAATGATTTCACCCTAAATCAGCTAGATGCAGGTAAAAGTATGGAAGGCGGTATTGAATGTGTCACTGTCTGTCACCTTGATTACTACAATTTGTCTCTCGACCTGTGCACCTACATTATAAACTTTTAATTTGTGGCTAGGTTGTAGCAACTATATGATGGGTTTAGGGAAAATTTGAGTGTCATGTAGTAGCCTAAACCTATCGATGCTACATTGAGCTTGGTGAATGGAATTTGAATGACAGTCATCCAATATGCTGTAATAAAAGTAAGGCCATGCTCATAACCTTAAACGGCACCGACTGCCACTGCTCTCTATGGACGGGACTGTAAAACCCATGTATTAAAATTACTCTGTCTACAGTCCCTTCAGAAAGTATTCACACTCCTTGATTTAAAAAATAAATAATTGTCTTACAGCCTGAATTTAAAGTGGATTCAATTTTGTGTCACTGGGCTATATAGAATAGCCCATTTTGTCAAAGTGGAAATGTGTTTTTAGAAGTTAACAAATTTATTTAAAATGAAAAGGTGAAATGTCTTGAGTAATTAAATATTCAACCCCTTTGTTATGGCTATCCTAAGTTAAAAAGTAAACATTTGCTGGACTCTCTGTGTGCAATAATAGCGTTTTAACATGTTTTTTGAATGACTGCCTCATCTCTGTACCCCATACCTACAATTATCTGTAAGGTCCCTCAATCGAGCAGTGAATTTCAAACATAGATTCAATCACAAAGACCTTGGAGGCTATCCAATGCCTCGCAAAGAAGGGCACCTATTGGGCACCTAAAAAGCAGATATTGAATGAATATCAATTTGAGTATGGTGCAGTTATTAATTACACTTTGGATGATGTATCAATACACCCAGTCACTACAAAGATACAGGCATCCTTCCTAACTAAGGTGTCGGAGAGAAAGGAAACCGCTCAGGGATTTCACCATGAGGCCAATAATTACTTTCAAACCGTTTCAGAGTTTAATGGCTGTGATATGAGAAAAGTGAGGATGGTCAACAACATGGCAGTTACTCCACAATACTAACCTAAATGACAGAGTGAAAAGAAGGAAGCCTGTACCGAATACAAATATTCCAAAACATGCATCCTGTTTGCCACATGGCACTAAAGTAATACTATAAAAAAGTGCTATGTTTATGGCAAATCCAATACAACACCTTACTGAGTACCACTCTCCATAATTTCAAGCATTGTGGTGGCTGCATATGCTTGTAATCGTTAAGGACTGGGGAGTTTCCACCAGACATTGGGAGATTAATTCACTTTTCAGCAGGAAAATAACCTAAAACACAAGGCCAAATCTACACTGGAGTTGCTTATCAAAAAGACACTGAATGTTCCTGAGTGGCCAAGTTATAGTTTTGACTTAAATCTACTTGAAAATATATGGCATGACCTTTAAATGGTTATCTAACAATGATCAACCAATTTGACAGAGCTTGAAGAATTTTGAAATGTTTTGAAGTGTTGCAATATCCAGGTGGGGAAAGCTTTTAGAGACTTAACCAGAAAGACTCACAGCTGTAATCACTGCCAAAGGTGCTTCTACAAAGTATTGACTCAAGGGTGTGAATACTTATATAAATGAGTCAATTAGATTTTTCAATTTAATTTTCTAGACATTTACAAACATTTCTAAAAACATGTTTTCACTTTGTCATTATGGGATATTGTGTGTACATTAGGGTTGAAAGGCGGGAACAGGGTTCCCAAGAATTACCAACCAAAACCACTCCCTTTTCCCGGGATAAATAACTGGTAACTTATAAATGATTTATATGAATAGCATGGTGTGAATTCATGTAGACCTATCATCTCATCATGGTAACTTTTTGTTTTATTGTGACAAATAGGCCTACATTTGCTGCAGCAGAGTTTATGCTACAGTTATATAAAGACAGAGGCTGCAGTCCAAACACTTAAAAGACGCACCCTATCCTCTCAGCCCTCAAATGAAGTAGACACTTCTGATGATGTATCATGAAGTCTGACAAGTATACACTTGCAGGGCAAGGGGCAAGGGAAAAAGGAATGATTTTTAAAGGGACCACCCTTGGCCATAAATTCGTCATTAGTTCATCCCGTGATGATTGTGTTTTCAGCCACCGGTGGCTTGTGGGTTCTTTATATGGGCTACAGTCAATTATGAGTGCATATCTACTTATATTAAATATATCATTATTAATACCCAAACATTTCTGCAGCATTGAAGGTCCCCAAGAACACAGTGGCCTCCATAATTCTTAAAAACCACAAAGACTCTGGCCGCCCGGCCAAACTGAGCAATTGGGTGAGAAGGACCTTGGTCAGGAAGGTGACCAAGAACCTGATGGTCACTCTGGCAGAGCTCCTGACTTCTTCTGTGGAGATGGGAGAACCTTCCAGAAGGACAACCATCTCTGCAGCACTCTACCAATCAGGCCTTTATGGTAGAGTGGCCAGACGGAAGCCACTCCTCAGTAAAGCACATGACAGCCCACTTGGAGTTTGCCAAAAGGCACCTAAAGGACTCTCAGACTATGAGAAACAGGATTCTCTGGTCTGATAAAACCAAGATTGAACTCTTTGGCCTAAATGCCAAGTGTCATGTCTGGAGGAAACCTGGCACCATCACTACTGTGAAGCATGGTGGTGGCAGCATCATGCTGTGGGGATGTTATTCAGCCGCAGGGACTGGGAGACTAGTCAGGCTCAAGGGAAAGATGAACGGAGCAAAGTACTGAGAGATTCTTGATGAAAACCTGCTCCAGAGCGCTCAGGCCCTCAGACTTGAGTGAAGGTTCACCTTCCAACAGGACAATGACCCTAAGCACACAGCCAAGACAATGTACGCTTGTAGCGTCATACCCAAGAAGACTCGAGGCTGTAATCGCTGCCAAAGGTGCTTTAACAAAGTAATGTGTAAAGGGTCTGAATACTTATGTAAATGTTATATTGCAGTGGGGTATTGTGTGTAGATTGATGAGAAAAAAAGGACAATTTAATCAATTTTAGAATAAGGCTGTAATGTAACAAAATGCCAGAATACTTTCCGAATGCACTGTATATGCATCAGCCTACCAATTATACAAATAGGCTCTATTATATTTCAAAATTCAAATCAAATTTACTAGCCTATACTTGTAACTAGCCTATACTGCACCAGAATGGCATGTTCTCTCCCTGCTTTATCATGGTTTGAATGTGTGTAATTCCAGTCATGTAATCCAGTGTAATACAATATATACATTAATACAGTCCATACTCAAACGGATTAGCCTACTGGAGCTAGTTTAATTTATTTACCCAAGAGAGCATATAGCTACAGTAGCTACATCTATGGACGTTTATGTTTTTCTGTCATGTGTAATGTGCAGTAGCCTATATCGAATATGTATTGCATAACAGCACAATAATTTGGTCTTTTTTGGGCTTGGGCTCATTAAATGCCTTTTAATGTAGGGCTCATAAAATGTATTTAATATATGGTTCATCAGTCTCAGGAAGCATCAGACTTGAATCTTCAATCAAAGCTCTAATCAAATCCAGACATAGCATTATAAAGCATATAAATAGGCCTTTTGAATAACACTTCCGGTTTTGGCGCGAAATAAAGGTATTTATTATTGGGATGCAACATTTGAAAATGACCCTGAACGTGTTTAACCCTAGTGTAGATGGGTGAGAGAAAAAAATATACTTCATCCATTTTGAATTCAGGCTGTAGCACAACAACATGTAGAATAAGCGGTATGTATACTTTCTGAAGGCACTGTATGCTGAATTTATTAAACATTTTTACTTCAAAGCTTCTTTTAACTGTTATGAAATTTGTTCAGAGGTTAACATTTGGTTAAACTTTTCGCTGGTAAAAATGTGATATTGGTCTACAGATACGTTACAAAACTAACAGAGAAATATAATAACGTATGCATTTTAAACAAAAATACCAAACTTGCTAAAGTGAGGTATGTTTTTATTCCTGAGGTTAGTTAAGGGCCCAGTGATTTGGGTTGTAGCCTAGCGATGTGCCTCTACTGTACCTGCACACATACTGTTTTTACTGCGATGACGAAGAAGTCTATGTGCTGTAGCACCATGGCTGGGGGTCGCAGTTGACCACACACACCAACACACACTCATGACATTCTGCCAAGGGTGAGTGGCAGGAAAGGTTCAAGCACCGTGAGACACAAAATGTGCAATGTGTGAGCGAGTGTATGTTTCTTTTCAAGGAATCATTTCTTTTCTTTGAAATCAAGGCTTGGCCTGACGCAAGCAAAGTTTTGTATGCCGATTGCTGAGACCAAAAAAATAACTGAAGCGAAGCAGCACTTCCTGCCGAAGAGGAAGCAGGAAATGGCTGTGGTAGTGAGATTCTGGAGTTGGGTCCCTTGGAACAATAAAAATCTCACTTGTACAGGAAGCGGACGTGCGTCAAAGGGGACCTGACAGATTTGGCTAAAAGGCAGAAGCACTGACCCTGGAGAGAGTAGAGAGAAGGGTCACTGTGCCCATGCTATGGTCTGAAGAGGGTTAGAAACATGAACAAACTTTCCTGATGAGGGCTGAGAGAGAGAGAGAGTGGTGGGGTAAAGAAGGGCATACAATACAGTAAATATTATTGTTGCTGGCAAACAATTAGGTCTGGAGCGTTGCCGGTTCTGGTTTATTATCTGGCTTCACAATAGGATTGGGGTGTGTTTATGTAGAAAGCGCTGGTTGTGCCAGTGTAAGTGTGCAGGCGGGCAGTGTGTGTTTTCTCCACCGGGAGACATCAGGTATTTCTCCCTGGCTACTGAACTATAGTGAACACCTCCCTCCCTGTCTCTGAGTATTGATGACATCACCAGTGTGTTTACAGAGTTTGGTCCTGGTCTGTTCCTGTCTCTTCTGTGGCTGCAGGCACTTAGATCCACCACTGATATCTATCTGCTCTTTAAAACATGAATGGATAAACAGAGCATTGATAGAATAAAAAAAAATCCCTCTCTACCCCCCTCTTGCTCTCTCCACCCTCCCCTTCTCTACCTTAGTTGTGGATCAGTGCTGTGTTTAAAGTCTCTGGCCAACTCTAAGACGGTTGGGCTGTCCTCACCAGTAATGTAGGAATTTGAGGACACAAATATAGTCAGCAGAATGGGCACAGTTTAACATTTACTGACGCTTCCAGATACTTGATACAGTACTTCAACATGATTATGTGCTGCTTGGTCTCTGTCTGTCTGTCTGTCTACATGCTGGAGACTAGAATGAAGAGACTGGATGCTGTGGAGATTTGTACTGTAAGGCTTCTGAGCATGTGTGAGGGAGACACTGAGATATGTATGTGTGTACAGATATGTGCAAATGCACACCTATTGTCCCTACGCAATGATGCATACACACTGCTATAAAACCACACGTCCTGCATACTAATCCTTGTCATGACCCTGTTTGTTGCTTAGATAAGACAGAGGAGAGGATGAGTAAGAAGAGAAGAAAAGTCTCTGGGACCCTCATATAGCCCCCCCCCCCTCCCCCCAATACACACACATACTCTTCACCCCCCTCTCTCTGTGCTCTAGACCTCTCCCCACCACTACCCCAGTGATGACATGATTTCCATTCATTCAAGCCAAACAGGACGTCCTGCATCCAAGGCCTCAAACCCGTCTTTTCACCAACACCCATTTTTTCTTAATTTTACAGTCATCAACCCATTTCACTTCATACAAGCAATAATGATGGAAGCTTTATGAACCATGCACTGGGTATCATAAGTGTTCACCCCCATTGGATTTCTTCACATTTTATTGTGTTATAAAGTGGGATAAAATGGATTTCATTGTAATTTTTTGTCAATGATCTACACAAAATGCTCTGAAATGTTAAAGTGGAAGAACAATTCTAATAATTTTTTTGAGATGAATGAAAAAGAAAGCACTAATATCCCTTGATTAGTTAGGTATTCAACCCCCTGAGTCAATACTTCGCTCCAATGAAGCCGCCGTGGCTCCTCCACCACTTCCACCCGTGCCCCTTTCTCGGCTCCTATGACCAACGACCCAGCACTGGTGGCTATCCAGCCATCTTTACAACTGATTCCAGGCTACATCATATCCAGGAATGGGTTTACCACGCTGGTTTCTTTACTGCTAGTGTACAAGGTTCATCTGGCACCTGCAAGGGTTTGGGTAGTGCTCAGTTTTAATAACACTTTTATTCAAGTGCCTTTTCATGGTTGGTCCTATGGTCACGTCGCAATAGCGCCTGATCTCAGATCTCATTATGGGTTAGATAGTTGGCTCTTAGTACGGGTACTACTACGGATGCTTTCTATCCATGTACTTTTGGGGGGATTTTCACGCTCAAAGTCGGCAGTTCATCAGATTTACATGACAGGTAATTGGTTAATCCTTAGTGGGGCTCAAATCATAGGCCTAGCGTCAGCATGTCATACACCAAGCGAATCACGTTAGTCAGGCACTACTACGTCTGGTTGCTTTGTCTCGTGCCATCTTTTCTCATTTCTATCCAATCAGCATGACTGTTCAACACAACAGTTTTAATCTCTATCCTCAGCCACTACATGACCAAAAGTATGTGGACACCTGCTCGTCAAACATCATTCCAAAATCATGGGCATTAATATGGAGTTTGTCGCCCCTTTACTGCTATAAAAGCCTCCACTCTTCTGAGAAGGCTTTCCACTAGATGTTGGAACATTGCTACGGGGGCTTCCATTCAGCCACGAGCGTTAGTGAGGTCGGGCAGTGATTAGGCCTGGCATTCCAATTCATCCCAAAGGGGCTCAATGGGGTTGAGGTCAGGGCTCTGTGCAGGCCAGTCAAGTTCTTTCACACCGATCTGAGAATTAGAAACAGACTCAGCCCCTGGTTCAACCGTGATCTATCCGGAAGGCCAAAGTTAGTTACTTTAACTTCTCTAGGGTAGGGGGCAGCATTGGGAATTTTGGATAAAAAGCGTGCCCAAATTAGACTGCTTGCTACTCAGCCATAAAAGCTAGAATGTGCATATAATTTGTAAATTTGGATAGACAACACTCTGAAGTTTCTAAAACTGTTTGAATGATGTCTGTGAGTATAACAGAACCCATATGGCAGGCAAAAACCTGAGAAAGAATCCAACCAGGAAGTGGGAAATCTGAGGTTTGTAGTGTTTCGACTCTTGCCCTATCGAATACACAGTGTCTATGGGGTCATGTTGCACTTCCTAAGGCTTCCACTAGATGTCAACAGTCTTTAGAACGTTGTTTGATGCTTCTACTGTGAAGTGGGACCGAATGAGAGGGGAATGAGTCAGAGGTCTGCCAGCAGCCACAAGCTCAGTCTCGCGTGTTCACGTGAGAGGGACCTGCGTTCCATTGCATTTCTGAAGACAAAGGAATTCTCCAGTTGGAAAATTATTGAAGATTTATGTTAAAAACATCCTAAAGATTGATTCTAGACATCTTTTGACATGTTTCTACGGACTGTAATGGAACTTTGGGACTTTTCATCTGCTCGTGCGTCATGAAATTGGATTACTGGGCTGAACGCGCTAACAAAAAGGAGGAATTTGGACATAAATTATGGACATTATCGAACATAACAAACATTTATTGTGGAACTGAGATTCCTGGGAGAGTATTCTGGTGAAGATCATCAAAGGTAAGTGAATATTTATAATGCTATTTCTGACTTCTGTTGACTCCACCATGGCGGATATCAATTTGGCTTGATTTGTCGTCTGAGCGGCGTACTCAGATTATAGCATGGTTTGCTTTTGAAATCTGACCCAGGGGTTGCATTAAGGAGAAGTATATCTCTAATTCTGTGAAAAACACTTGTATCGTTTATCAATGTTTATTATGAGTATTTATGTAAATTGATGTGGCTCTCTGCAAAATCACTGGATGTTTTGGAACTACTGAACATAACGCGCCAATGTAAACTCAGATTTTTGGATATAAATATTAACTTTACTGAACAAAACAAACATGTATTGTGTAACATGAAGTCCTATGAGTGTCATCTGATGAAGATCATCAAAGGTTAGTGATACATTTTATCTATATTTCTGCTTTTTGTGACTCCTCTCTTTGGCTGGAAAAATGGCTGTGTTTTTCTGTGACTTGGCTCTGACCTAACATAATCGTTTGGTTTGCTTTCGTCGTAAAGCCTTTTTGAAATTGGATACTGTGGCTGGATTTACAACAAGTGTATCTTTAAAATGGTGTAAAATACATGTATGGTATTTCTGTTGTTTTGAATTTGGCTGTTGACAGGTGGGACGCTACCGTTCCACGTACCCTAGAGAAGTTTTAAGGAGCAGTTCTCTCTCTGTGGGTCTAACCCCAAGAAGTTTTGGAAAATGGTTAAAGACCTGGAGAATAAACCCTCCTCCTCACAGCTGCCCATGTTCCTTAATGTTGATGATGTGGTTGTTACTGACATGGAGCACATGGCTGAGCTCTTTAATCACCACTTTATTAAGTCAGGATTCCTATTTGACTCAGCCATGCCTACTTGCCCATCCAATATTTCCTCATCTCCCACCCCTTCTAATGCGACTAGCCCCGATGCTCCTCCCTCTTTTTCCCCTGTTCCGCTACAAAATGTCTCCCTGCAGGCGGTCACTGAGTCCGAGGTGCTAAAGGAGCTCCATAAACTTGACCCCCAAAAAACTGTCTGGATTTAGACCCTTTCTTCTAAGGTTGCTGCCCCTATCATCACCAAGCCTATTTCTGACCTTTTTAACCTGTCTAAACTCTCTGGGGAGAGGCAGCCAGGGTGTGTCCTTTATTTAAACGGGGAGATCAAGCCCATCTTAACTGTTATAGGCCAATTTCTATTTTGGAAAAACTTGTCAATATTTAACTGACTGGCTTTCTTAATGTCTATAGTATGCAATCTGGTTTCCGCTCAGGTTATGGATGTGTCACTGCAACCTTAAAGGTCCTAAATGATGTCACCATTTCTCTTGATTCTAACCAATGTTGTGCTGCTATTTTTATTGACTTGGCCACGCTTTTGTTATGGTAGACCATTCCATTCTTGTGGGCAGGCTAAGGAGTATTGGTGTTTCTGAGGGGTCTTTGGCCTGGTTTGCTAACTACCTCTCTCAAAGAGTGCAGTGTATAAAGTCAGAACATCTGCTGTCTCAGCCACTGCCTGTCACCAAGGGAGTACCCCAAGGCTCAATCCTAGGCCCCACGCTCTCCTCAATTTACATCAACAACATAGATCAGGCAGTAGGAAGCTCTCTCATCCATTTATATGCAGATGATACAGTCTTATACTCAGCTTGCCCCTCCCTGGAGTTTGTGTTAAATGCTCTACAACAAAGCTTTCTTAGTGTCCAACGAGCTTTCTCTGCCCTTAACCTTGTTCTGAACACCTCCAAAACAAAGGTAACGTGGTTTGGTAAAAAGGTAACGTGGTTTTGGCCATCAGATTCGCCACCAATGCTCCTTATGTGACACATCATTGCACTCTATACTCCTCTGTAAACTGGTCATCTCTGTATACCCGTAGCAAGACCCACTGGTTCATGCTTATTTATAAAACCCTCTTAGACCTCACTCCCCCTATCTGAGATACCTATTGCAGCCCTCATCCTCCACCCATTCTGCCAGTCACATTCTGTTAAAGGTCCCCAAAGCGCACACATCCATCCCTGTGTCGCTCCTCTTTTCAGTTCGCTGAAGCTAGCGACTGGAACGAGCTGCAAAAAAAACTCAAACATGACAGTTTTATCTCCATCTCTTCATTCAAGGACACAATCATGGACACTCTTACTGACAGTTGTGGCTGCTTCGCGTGATGTATTGTTGTCTTTACCTTCTTGCTCTTTGTGCTGTTGTCTGTGCCCAATAATATTTGTACCATGTTTTGTGCTGCTACCATGTTGTGTTGCTACCATATTGTTGTCATGTTGTTGTCATGCTGTGTTGTCATGTGTTGCTGCCATGCTATGTTGTTGTCTTAGGTCTCTCTTTATGTAGTGTTGTGGTGTCTCTCTTGTCGTGATGTATGCTTTGTCCTTTATTTTGATTATATTTTTAATCCCAGCCCCTGTCCCTGCAGCAGGCATTTTACCTTTTGGTAGGCCGTCATTGTAAATAAGAATAAGAACTGACTTGCCTAGTTAATTTAAAAAATAAATAAATGTGAACTTCACTCAACTTTATAGAGTAGTGGTCACCAAGGCATTCCTTGTCGAACGCCAAACATTTCTGTAAAAAAATAAAAAATAATAATGCTTTGTGTTCCAATTTGTTTGTATTAGTCTCGGGCTGTTGGTGGTGGGTGCACCCGATTCAGCTGCCCTGCGTGCCGGGTAGGCAAACTGTTGCCATTTTGAACCATTTCATGTGTCTGAAGGTAAAAACTCTGCCTTTCCGGCAGGCCCAGAGAGCAAATCAGGTGCACTATAGGCCTACTGCTGACCAATCGGATGTCTCAGATTACCATGTCTAAAGTGACATAGCAGGTATAAAATAAAGCTTACAGTGAAGTTAATACTGTGAGATTTCACAACGTTTAAAACCATGACTAGAGAGAGACTGTCAACGAATACAGCAGAGCTGCAGTTTGAGTGAGTTCATGTTAAAGTTCTTACTCAGCACTGTCAACACTTTGTAGTCAACACTTTTATAAGCCATAAAATGCCTCGTTCTTCCTATTTCCACTCAGCGCTACAACAAACAATGCAGCAGTAATGAATGAATAGGAAAGTGTATCTGTATTCTTGCATTGTTGTTATTATTAGCGGCTTGGGTCTTTTTTAATATTGAGGAATATTTAACTTTCTCTGTTCATAGGAGTAACAACATGAATTTGTGTATGAGGCAGCAATAATGCGGTGCGACTCAAGTTTCCCTATCAGCTGGAAGACGGTGTCCCTTTTTGGTCAGTGTCAGTAGAGGAAAGGGTGAGCGGAGGGATGTTGAGGCTGCTAGAATCCTGACTAGAACCAAGAAAATTGATCATATTACTCCAGTGCTAGCCTCCCTACACTGGCTTTCTGTCAAGGCAAGGGCTGATTTTTCAAGGTTTTACTGCTAACCTACAAAGCATTACATGGGCTTGCTCCTACCTATCTCTCTGATTTGGTCCTGCCATACATACCTACACGGTCACAAGACGCAGGCCTCCTAATTGTCCCTAGAATTTCTAAGCAAACAGCTGGAGGCAGGGCTTTCTCCTATAGAGCTCCATTTTTATGGAATGGTCTGCCTACCCATGTGAGAGATGCAAACTCGGTCTCTTTACTGAAGACTCATCTCTTCAGTGGGTCATATGATTGAATGTAGTCTGGCCCAGGAGTGTGAAGGTGAACGGAAAGGCTCTGGAGCAACAAACCGCCCTTGCTGTCTCTGCCTGGCCGGTTCCCCTCTTTCCACTGGGATTCTCTGCCTCTAACCCTATTACAGGGGCTGAGTCAGCAAATTGTAGGCCAGTGCAACTCAAAAGTTGGGTTGTTGGGTTGTGCCGTGGCGGAGATCTTTGTGGTCTATACTCGGCCTTGTCTCCGGATGGTAAGTTGGTGGTTGAAGCTATCCCTCTAGTGGTGTGGGGGCTGTGCTTTGGCAAAGTGGGTGGGGTTATATCCTTCCTGTTTGGCCCTGTCCGGGGGTATCATCGGATGGGGCCACAGTCTCCTGACCCCTCCTCTCAGCCTCCAGTATTTATGCTGCAGTAGTTTATGTGTCGGGGGGCTAGGGTCAGTTTGTTATATTTGGAGTACTTCTCCTGTCTTATCCGGTGTCCTATGTGAATTTAAGTATGCTCGCTCTAATTCTCTCTTACTCTCTCTCGGAGGACCTGAGCCCTAGGACCATGCCTCAGGACTACCTGGCATGATGACTTCTTGCTGTCCCCAGTCCACCTGGCCGTGCTGCTGCTCCAGTTTCAACTGTTTTGCCTGCGGCTATGGAATCCTGACCTGTTCACCGGACGTGCTACCTGTCCCAGACCTATTATTTGAACATGCTGGTCATTTATGAACATTTGAACATCTTGGCCATGCTATAATCTCCACCCGGCACAGCCAGAAAAGGACTGGCCACCCCTCATAGCCTGGTTCCTCTCTAGGTTTCTTCCTAGGTTTTGGCCTTTCTAGGGAGTTTTTCCTAGCCACCGTGCTTCTACACCTACATTGCTTGCTGTTTGGGGTTTTAAGCTGCGTTTCTGTACAGCACTTTGAGATATCAGCTGATGTACGAAGGGCTATATAAATACATTTGATTTGATTTGAGGCAGACACTCAGTCTGCAGACACCAGCAGCCCAGTAAAAAAAAGAAATTAACAAAAAATTATTTAAATGTATGCTCACTCAGCTGTGCCTCACAAGTAATACAACAAC
The DNA here is from genome assembly GCF_002021735.2 of Oncorhynchus kisutch. Lineage (NCBI taxonomy): Eukaryota > Metazoa > Chordata > Actinopteri > Salmoniformes > Salmonidae > Oncorhynchus > Oncorhynchus kisutch. The sequence goes on from NC_034196.2 coordinate 31,719,009, forward strand.
GGCTCTATTACCAGTATGATCATACAGCCTACCTCAAATGTTAAAATGTAATTTAAAAAAATGGCCCGAACAACAATGCATAGGCAGGGCAATTCAAGCAAAACCAATATGCGGTCATAATGTACTGGGCCTATAGGTTACTGCACAAACCTCATTTCTACAGTACTGTTTTTAATTGGTTAATGTTGCATATGCTTACGGTTTTTAAGTCATGTAACAAAAAAAATTGAGCAATAGATCTCAGCTTTTATTTTGATTCAGAAAGTGATCTTGAATCAGAAAAGGTTGGTGACCACTGTTCAAGAGTTTCCCCCATCAACATTTCCCTTTATTGTGGCAACTGATCAAATCAATGCAATATTAGCCACATTCTATTCAACATACTGAAACAACACGAACTATGCAAGAGATTTTGTTGTAGGCAGAACGCATTGGATTCGGATTCCATTGCATTGGCACACACTACTCAGCCCGTACTCTACGCAGACCTGTGTGACATAAACAATCAGAGCTGCAGTAGGTCTATATGCAAATAGACCATTACCATATATGGGTCTGTGCCATTTACTTTGAACTGGGCTATGTTTACAGCATGAGCGGTCGTGAGTAGATGCGCTTGTTAATGTTATAGGATGCATTTTTTCCATTGTTTTTTTATGGTAGGCCACTGGTAGGGTTAAATTATGATCAAATAGCTACAGTAACCTACATAGCCACTGTAAAGATGTAACTTAAAGCTGGTACAGCCTCAGTGTTCACAGTGTATGTGCACTGAAAGTTTTCACAAGTTTGCGCTCAGCAGACTTAAATTCGCACACTGCCTAAGGCAACATTACCCATAACATGATGCAGCCACCAATATGCTTGACAATATGGAGGCAATTACTCTGATGCGTTGTGTTGGATTTGCCTCAAACATAAGGCATTTATTTGCATTTATGCCAAAAAGTGTATTCCTTTGCTGTGTTTTTTCACTCTGTCATTTAGGTCATTATTGTGGAGTCACTGCAATGTTGTTGATCCATCCTCAGTTTTTCCCCATCACAGCCATTGAACTCCATAGCTGTATTAAAATCATCAATAGCCTCATGGTAACATCCCTGAGCAGTTTCCTTCCTGTCCTGCAGTTTAGAAGCCTGACTGTATCTTTGATGTGTCTGTGATTTAATGCAGCATCCACAGCATAATAATTAACTTAAAGAGATATTCAATGTCTGATGTGTTATTGTTACCCATCACTGCCCTTCTTTAAGAGGCTTTTGAAAACCACCCTATTCTTTGTAGTTGAATCTGTGCTTGAAATTCAATACTTTAATGAGGGACCTTACAGATGTTGTATGTATGGGGGTAGGTGCTTATATTTGTGATGGCAAGGGTTACCATTGTATAACTCCCCTGGAGCAATTAGTGTTAAGTGCCTTGCTCAAGGGCACACGGGCAGATTTTTCACCTTGTCGACTCCGGTATTCGAAGCAACGACCTTTCGATTACTGGCCCAACGCTCTAACCTTGAGGCTACCTGCCACTCATATGGGGTACAGAGGAAGGTGTAGTCATTCAAAAATCATGTTAACCCCTATTATTTCACAGAGTCCATGTAAGCTTGTTATTTGATTTGTTAAGCCAAATTTGACTCATAAACTAATTTAGGCTAGCCTTAACAAAGTGGGTGAATAATTATGCAATGACTATATTATATGTTATTTAATTAGTTTTATTTTGTAAAAATGTGTCAAATGTTTTACTTTGACATTATGGAGCATTTTGTGTAGATAAACAAAAAAAATCACATATAAATCTATTTAAATTCCACTTTGTAATGCAACAAAATGTGAACAAATCCTAGGGGATTGGACCATTTATTTGAAGCAAAGTCATGCTTTGATATACTTCCCAGTTTTGGATGTGTGAATAGCCTTTTTAGAGGTACCAACCTTTATTAATCTCACTTCCTCTCTCTGGTCTTCAGGAGAGGGTAAGGGAAACTAGTCATCTAGTTGAGTAGTAGGATGGGTAAGTTTATCACTAGTGTATCAATGTTGCGCAATTGGTTTTACCATCCATGCCTTGGGCCCCTACAGTAAAAATGCTTAGACATCACAAAAATACATGAGAATAGCCTTGACTAATTTTGTCCTGCATATCAATGTGAGCACATTTTTTAAACATGCCTTTTTATGGCCTCCCTCCCGTCCCACTCAGATTTCTTCCCCTTGTTGCTGTTGCCAACAATCCTCGTCAGAAACTGTCAACGGCGACCAGGGAGGGATGGGGATTTTATACACATTCCACCCAAACTCTGCTCCCTCAGAAACACGTGACAGTAATTGGCTTATTTACCATAGTAATCAAATTCTCTCTCCATGAGGCTAGCATTTGGAACATCTTGTATTTGAGCCAAAACATTCCCTAGAGTTGTTTGAGGAGGCTGGTGAGTGTGAACTGTGGACATTCACACCACAATAGTCTTGAAGGATCTCTTGTAGTTCAAATCAACTGTGATTTAATGTAAGTTATATGGAGACGTACAGTATTTGTTGGCTATTGAATATCCCATGGTCTGCCAACTTTTGCAGTGTTTTGCCATCAATAATATATGCCACTCTGCTGCTGTGTGTTATGCTATTTCTAGAAAGAGTATCCCCATGGTTTCCTAACCCAGTCATAAGAGACTGTGTAGTGTGTGCGCGTGCGTGCGTGAATGTGCATGTGTGTGGTGGGGCAGTAAGAATAGATAAAGTGTAAAGTATCAATGGCAGGTGGTGCCAATAAGGGTTCTGTATCTGTATAGGCTAGAGATCAAATCCACATAGGTAGTTGATAGGAGCAGTTTTTATTTTATAGATAGAGGTTTGATGGCAGCTAAGTGGAGAGGCTGGGCAGTAGGTAAACCAGGATTAAAGTAAGGAGATAGCGGTGTCCAGTAGTTTCCACCACTAGAGAGTAAGAACTCTACACTTCACTCAGACTGTAATGTTAGCAGCTACACACTTAGAAAAAAGGGTGCCAAAAGGGTTATTTGGCTGTCCCCATAGGAGAATCCTTTTTTTTCCAGATAGAACCCTTTTGGATTCCTTTAGAACCCTCTGTGGAAAGGGTTCTACCTGGAACCAAACAGGGTTTTTCAAAGGGTTATCCTGTGGGGACAGCTGACAAATCCTTTTAGGTCCTAGATAGCACCTTTGTGTAGTGTTGAAGCCAGAGCCTAAACTAAAGTGTATATAATGGAGCCTCCAGGGCACAGATTCACAAAACATTCTAAAGAAGAAATGTCTACTTAACTGCCATTTTTTCCTTAGCTATAGACTTAAGAAGAAAGTTAAGCAAGTTGATTTTCCTCAAAGGTTCTTGGACATTTTCTTGCGCTATTTCTTATGTTTCTCCTTAAGCAAAAAGTTCAGAAGAAATTTGATTATTGAAAATAAAGTTGTCTTAAGAAAAAGCTCATGAAAGAAATTCAACATGTCACGCTCTGATCTGTTTCACCTGTCCTTGTGCTTGTCTCCACCCCCTCCAAGTGTTGCCCATCTTCCAGACTTATCCTCTGGGTATGTATACCTGTGTTTTCTGTCTGTCTGTGCCAGTTCGTCTTGTTTGTCAAGCTTACCAGCGGTTATCCTGTCAGCGCTTGTCTTTTTCCAGCCTCTCTTTTTCTCCTCCTCCTGGTTTTTGACCCTCGACAGACGACATGCAGAGAGCCTCTCGCATACCTCAGATATCTCTGAAATATGAATCCATTTACATAAATGTGTCTTACTGTATAAGAAATTGAAACACCTCTCCCCAATGAATATCATCCTAAAGACAGAGGGTTAATGCTGAGGCAGATCACGTCTGCATCTTACATGACACCATGTTCCCTATATAGTGTACTACTTTTGACCAAGATCCATAGTGCACTGCATTTGACCAGAGCCCTATGTGGGCCCTGGTCAAAAGTAGTGCACTATATTGTAAATTGGGTGCCATTTCAGACGTACCCTATGACTTCTTTCCCTGGATGAGAAGAAAAGGCCCATCAGACACAGTACAGATGTAGGATCTTAATTGGATCACTTTTTTGTTGCAGATAATTTTCCTTCTCTGCAGGAAATGCAGGTGAGCTTTGTGATTTACATAAATTCACTGAAAACCCACTTACACACGGTTATGTTAACAGTATTGCACTTTTCATGTAGTCTAATTTTGGCCAGCTGAAAGCCTAACCACAGAGCAAGCAACATTATGGACTAAATGTTAAAATCCTGTTTATGCAGGATTATTTTGCTGCAAATTAAGATCCTACATATGTAGCACATAGAGTCTAAAGACCTTGAGTCAGTCAGTGAGGAGGATTGTTAAAGTAGATGTGCACAGTAGCAAAAAGATTTGAAAAACAAGCCTGACGGTAGCAAAAAGATTTGAAAAACAAGCCTGACAAATGGCCTTCTTTGTCAAGGCCGTGTCCCTGACCAGCCTGGTGCTCCTCAGTTTATTTATGGGGCGAGGTGCTCTCTTAAACATGTCAAGGACATGCAGCCTGGCCCTAATGCGCCCATAATGTGTGAAGGACAAGCAGTCTAATGCGCCAATAATGTGTGAGTGACATGCTGTCAACAAACACACTTCAACAACCAGGCACTGGTAATGTATGACAATTGTGTACTTTTTCCACCACTGTTGGTAAGCGAGGGAAGGAGAGAGGGTAGTTAATGGAGGGGAGGAGGGTGGGAGGGTGTTAAAACAAGGGAAGGCTGATTGACCCCCACAGGTAAGAACAACAACCCAACAACCCAATTGTTAAATCCACACTGTTTCCATGTGGGGTCGTTCACCCAAGGGACTATTAATCCTATAGAAATCATGGGTCATAACACCTATTATATCAGTCAAACAAAAACACACACACATTCAAACACACACGCACATAGAAAATAATTCATCCAAGCGCTGTCAAATACGCTCAAATAGTATAATGCACTTAAAATAGAACAACATCACTGCAACTTGCACAAATTCACATTGTATTCACACAAAAACACATTTTCCCACAGTGTGAACAGAAGTTGGAAAAGGTTTGTCCGCCTCAAATCCCAAATCCCTGTACTGCTGACAGACAGCAGTTTCCTAGACTCATTAGGGTGATTGAGGTCTTTCTGGAAAGGAACAGAGGATTACCCTAAATCTGTCCTCTGTCGACATTGAGCCTCAGCCTGAGACATGTATCTCCCTGACGTCCCATAGGAGACAAACCCTTCCACTTAAAACCCCCTAACCACGTAGGATAGAAGTGAGTGTGTGTGTGTGCCTTCGTGTGTGTGAGTAGTACCAGCCCAACACCATGAAAATGTAAGACGGGTTAAAACACACTGTAGTTTAAAAGTGAGATGTGGTTGTTGTCTTAGGAAAACACCGTCTTTGTAGGCTTCCATAATGTAATAAAGAGTATGGCAGTGTTTGTCTGTCCGTTAGCCCTGGGCTGGCGTTGGTCACTTTGTAAATCACTGTTTATGTTTGATGTTCACACACACACTTCCTTTTAGGGTCCGTGAGTGTTTCTACTAGCGTGCTGTGGGACTGTGGGGCTTGGCATTCCTCAGTGCCCTGGCCTGAGATACAAGGACAGAATGGCTGGTACAGGATGTAGACAGGGTGTGGTAACAAACCATTCGCATGCACACGCACACACAGAGACACTTAGAAACCTGTTCCACCCCCGACGTAGGGGTTAATAAACTTGTTTTGAATTCCTTCACCTCTAAACAGGATTTACATTCCAAGCCTTGAAAATAGAGTGGTTGAAACAAAGACAGGAAGTGATGTTAGAGGACTTCCTGTCTCACCTCCTCACCCTCCTCTCTCTGCATTTATCTTGACCCTGCAGACTGGACTCCCTGCAGCCACACCCACCCAGCAACCAAAGCGAACACACACCCACAAGCACACGCGCACACACACTCTCAAACGCCAGACTCTGTACCCCATTAAAATGCCCCTACATCCCCCTCCCAATCCCCTGCCAGTCAAGGGCCAGACACTCACCTAACCCTTAAATAAGGCAGGTAGCCTAGTGGTTCGAGTGTTGGACTAGTAACCGAAAGGTTGCAAGATCAAATCCCAGAGCTGACAAGGTAAAAATCTGTCGTTCTGCCCCAGAACAAGGCACTTAACCCACTGTTCCTTAGGCCGTCATTGAGAATAAGAACAGATTCTTAACTGATTTGCCTAGCTAAATAAAGGTTAAAAAGACCTGCTGTTCCACTTGACTGTTGAATTTGTCACACTCACTTAAATGTGAAGAATGTTCAAAATCATCTGCAAACAACCCAATAAAATATGCCCATCAGTGATATTCTCTTGTGGAACAGTTAGTGTAATTTCTTCCACCCAACCACCTGAGAATGAAAGTTCTTGGACAGACGGAGCTGTCATTCAGCATCATGGAAGCTACAGTTCCTCATTAGGCATGTATGATGCATGGCAGGAAAGCTGTATATTGGTAGAGCTAATATAAATGTTGCCAACGAGCTTTAATCTAAACTTTATGAATGAGTAATTTAAGTGTTTTTGGGGACTATAAACTATATCTGTCTTGATAAAGGTCTCCAACCGAAATGTTGACACAAACAACATGCAGAGGCTTGTTTTTGCAGGAGTTATATTGTATATTGTGAACTGCACTATAAGCCTCTGGTGTTGATGTAATGAATTACAGGGCTATATTAGAGCAGGAGATATATAGGGTGGGAGAGGAAAGGACAGGAAAGGCTATTTGGCCTGCAGTGACTCAATCTCCAGAAGCAGACCTTCCGGCCCATGGCTTGGGTGCTTTCCTACGTTAACACTGCAATAATATGAGTCACACTAACACTGATAGGCAGAGAGAGGGACAGATGGAGAGAGAGAGAATGAAGGGTAGATTGGGACTGGGGATGTGGAATAGAAAGAAAGGTGGCAAGGAGAGCGAGAGAGAGAGAACAACAGGATGGTCAACTACTTTTGCTGGTATGACAATGTTATGTTGGAAAATAATATACTTACAGTATAGTGCTGAGGTTTCTGTAGGGGGACAAACGCTCTACAAGCATACTGTAGAGCACTGAGGAAAAGAATAGAGAGATAAGAGAGAGAGAAACAAGACAGAAAGAGAGAGAGTGGGGACAAACTATACAGACTGCAGGAGCCGTACACAAGCCATTCCTCATTCTCGACCACCCTGGGCCTGGATTGGGGTGCAAAACAAGCCTGCTGATTTTGGTTTCCTTTCTTAACTCCACAGATGCAGCCACGCACTGCAGGCTACATGTTGTTTGTCAGCAATGTTTCTGTCTCTCTCCACCTGCTCCTCCACTCTCGTCACCTCTCCTCCTCTCACTCACTCCTTCACTCCTCTTTTGCCTCACTCCTCCTCTCCTCCTCCCCCTCACTACTCCTCCTCTCTCTCACTGCTCCTCTTCCTCACTCCTCCTCTCTCTCACTCCTCTCCCTCACACCTCCTCTCCTCATCTGTCATTGGGGCCATCTGTAGTGTTTGGGAGGCTGTAATGTATACGGCCAAAACACATCTCACATAGTGAACGAGAGTCCTGAAGTACTGACCCCCTATTTCTTTCTTTCTGTTCCCTCTTTTTTTCCACATACAGCATGTGTGCTGGAGCAGTGTGTTTCCCCAGAGCCCGACTCAGACTCCCCAGTCAGCAGAATCTATGTAAAGGCATGTTCCACTCCTTCACTGATGGGGGGGGGGTAAAGATTTAAAGACTGCTGATGTGGGAGGCCAGCGACCTCAGCCCCTCCTCCCCCATGCTGCTGTCATGGCACATCGCAGTAAGTAGTGCAGCGGGGTCCACCCTGGTTGAATCAATGTTTTTTTCTACGTCATTTCAATTAAATTACATTGAACCAATGTGGAATAGACATTGAATTGACGTATGTATGTGCCCAGTGAGGAGCCATTCTCCAGCTGTCTGTGTCAGGTCTTTCCCTCTCTGCCCCTGTTTAGTGTAGTCCACCAGGTGGCACAGAGAGTGTGGGAACTCGACGATGTCCAGGTGTAGTAAATATACGGTAACTATTCAGAGAGGGGAGGGGTTGGAGGAAGGGCAGGTTTAACATTAGTGTGTCTGGGCTGACACTGTCAAAGAAGATAGCGCTGCACTGGGTCTCTTTTACAGCTAAATCAATGCAGTGTGTGTGTCTGTGTTATCCCTGTTCACATTGTAGTCTAGTGTTCTGATAACAGCCTAATCAATGACTTGTGTGTGTGTCCCAATGCAAACTCAGACGAGACTCCTAAAGTGCTCTTTGTAGCAGGGTGGCGCCCTGATAACTTATGGTGTCAGTCCATCTTCATTAAAGTTTGAGTAATTAAATATTTTCTCAGTTTCTGTCTCAGTGAGTGTGAAAGCCCAAAGTGTGAAAGCCCAAAGTCGTGAAGGTGATAACTCTTTTCAGTCTTCTCTGCTTCAAGAAGAATAACAATCAATGTTGCCATGGAGTTACCATGGCATTTAAATGCACTTAACTCGAAGGTTCTTAAATTGTTCTTTCTCAGCTCTTAAGTTTTCTTGGAGAACTCTTGCCCAATAAAGAACCTTTGAGTTAAGTGGGGGGTTATCTACCGTTATTCAGAATTTGAAAAGGTTATTGAAATGTGTGGAAGCCTGCAGATGTGTCCCTTTCATAGCACACAGCAAATTGTCCAGTGTTTACTAGTGTTGATTTTTCAGTGTAACATTTATAGTGTTGATTAAATAGTTAAATTAACACTCAGTGGTGTAAAAGAACCATGGTGTTGGTGTTAATAACAAGAGTTGAACCAAAGCCACGCCCATCATTATCATTTCCCGGCATGTTCTATTGCAGGTTGATTTTTCAAGTTGTTTGTTTCAATATCTATGTTTTTGCATGTGCATTGATTGATTGATTGATTGATTAATTAATCTTATGGTACTCAAATATAAATAACATAACATACAATTAAGATAAATAAATAGTAAAGGGGGTCAATGTAAATTGTCGGTCTTGTGGCTTGGGGGTAGAAGTTGTTCAGGTGCCTTTTGGTCCCAAACATGGCACTCCGGTACCGCTTGTCGTGTGGTAGCAGAGAGAACAGTCTGTGACTTGGGTGGCTGGAGTTTTTGGCATTTGACATTGCCTAATATAGAGGTCCTGGATGGATGGGAGTTCGGCCCCAGTGATGTACTGGGCCGTACGCACTACCCTCTGTAGCTCCTTGCGGTCGGATAACGAGTAATTACCATACCAAATGGTGATAGAGCGAGTCAAGATGCTCTCAATGGTGCAGCTGTAGACCTTTTTAAGGATCTGATGGCCCTTGCCAAATCCTTTCAGCCTCCTGAGGGGGAAGAGACATTGTCGTGCCCTCTTCACGACTGTGTTGGTGTGTTTTGACACCCTGAACTCTGTCTGAGAAGTAGTTGGTGAACCAGGCGAGGCAGTCATTTGAGAAACCAAGGATGCGGTGATTGACAGAGTCGAAAGCCTTGGCCAGGTCGATGAATACGGCTGCACAGTATTGTCTTTTATCGATGGTGGTTAAGATATCGTTTAGGACCTTGAGTGTGGCTGAGGTGCACCCATGACCAGCTCAGAAACTAGATTGCATAGGGGAGAAGGTACGGTGGGATTCGAAATGGACTTGTTGTGGGAAGGCAGGCACTGTTCTATAGCAGTCAGGCAGTCAGGTCAGGTAGGGTGTAGGTTCTATCAACCCCTGTTTGTAGAATGCCTTTGGTAAGGCAATACTCCACAAAACCTTCTCTGTAGGCGATCCATGTGTGAGGCGCACATCAGTTCGAATTCGTTGGCAGCCTCTAGTGTCTGGAGCGCACCCACAAGAGAATGGACTGCGAGAGCAAACTAGTTGAATGCTGCAGCATCTCCCATCTTGATATGTTCCACATTCAGGATAGCTCCAAGCTCGCTCTGCACCAACTGTCTTGGTTGTCCATACTTGTCTTGGAGTGCACTCAGGGCAGTGGGGTAGGGATTTGGATCATGCATACATGACTGGGTCAGTTTGTAAGCACTTGGAAGCTTGAGGTGCTCTAGCAGAACTTGGTACTTCTAATGCTCTGTCATATGAGGATGTGGGCCAAGTAGGCTGTCCAGGGCCTTCCTCAGTAGGACAAAGTCACTCTCACGACCGCTGCTGAAGTGTGGGAGTTTTAGCTTTAGGATCCCAAAGGAGGAGGCTACAACTAGGTCCATTAGGTTTGGGCCTGAAGTCACAGGTGCTAGAGGCACCCCAGATGTTGGCTGCCGGCGTGGATTGGGCCTATGTGGTGGCGCCGCCCCGTGACCTCTGTAGGATAAGAGCAGGCATGGTGCTGGCATGCTCAAAGGTGGCCCAGCTAAGAACTGGGTTGACTGATTAAGCAATGGAGGTGGATCAGTCCAATGGCGTGGGACTAGCAGCAAGGAGGAGGCATCACTCTGGTTTACTTGACCATGGTTGTGGACACCTGGACTTGAGGAAAGTCCTTGGTTGGTGTCATGTCAGGATACATGGGACATTGCTGTAGGTTGCTCTAGTATGAGTGGGTGGCTGGTCTGGTGCCAGCCGGAGTTCCCTTCATGTGATCCTGCCTGGTGGTCGATCGCGTCTTGAGTTTTTGGCTCCTGCTTGGTGCCACGCTTTGTCAGGTGACTGTTGAAGATGCGGCTGGGAGGGGAGTAATCTTCACCCATTTCTAGGAGGGAGTGGCGCAGCTCCGCCTTCTTCAGCTCGTTCTGGGCCTGTCGGAGTCATTTTTAAATAAAGAAAATGTACGCTTACCATGCTGCACCTTGGTCCAGTCCTTCAGCCAGCCATGACATGGATAGGCTACTTGGAGTAAATGGATGCCGGACTGCACTCTGGTCAAAGAGCAATGACAGACACAGAAGCTCAGTACTTGGACAAAAACTCACAAATATCCCTGCAAATGAAAACGGTCTGATCTTCACGAAAGCCAACCGAACTGAGAAAGTTTTGTTTTTATACTAACAAGTGGTTGCCATGGTAAATAATCCAATAATAATCGGTAGGAAACATCAAAGAGTTTACCAGAATCTCTAAATGAAAATACTGGCAGATCAATAAAATGTCGATTGTAATGGTTTAAGATGTGGTTTGGTAATTAGGGTTAGTTGGCAGTTACAACTAATAGCTATAGGTTTACTGGGGCTGAGTAGGGTTTAGGGTGTAGGGTCAGTGGTCTGTGGAGCAGGTGGCTGTAAGACTAGCCCTGTGTTTGTTTCTCTTCTCCTCTTGTTGTTTCTGCTCATTCATTTATTTTGGGTGTCCTCTCCTCATCCTTCCTCCTCTCAACCCAGGCAGGTTGTTCCCAAGACCCCTATCACAGTGGGGGTTCCCAGATGGTACGGACACCATAACAGACCCCCTCTACTCAGAGGTGAGCTCACACTTACATGGTAACACAGGGAATCTTATTCGGTCATGCTTGCCAACATAGTAGTAGCTGAGAAATTAGTACTTTTTACGTTACTTTAAGAAAATATTTAAGTTGTGTATATTACATTTGTTTTATTTGATGGCGTTATTATTTAATTCCAAGTCCTAATCTACTCTATAAAGCTGCTGCTTATGCTGTCTGACAAAATCACTATTTTGTTCTTCAAAGTAAATAAGGCATACTTTTATGACGGCTGAAAACCAAAAATCACTTAGATAATGTATTTCCAGGTTGAGATACCTTGCGAAACAATTGCTCAATGCCTCTCGATCATACATTCTTCTGTCTCTTTTATGTAGCAAGTGTAAAAGAAACCGGACAAGTAGGCGGGCAATGGATTATGATCATTATAGTATATTACTACATTTTCTGCACTAAACTATGTACAATATTGACCTGTTGGAAACTACAGCTCCCTACTACATCGCACAGTTTGGGCTCTACAGAAACAAACCTAATCCGAATTCAAATAATTAAAATGACATTGGTTCAAATAACTTAAATGTTGGTTAATCGCGCAGCACTACAAAGTACATAGTCTCACACTAGCTGTTTCAGTTAAATTATCCTGTAAAGTACAGAAGCTTAAAATCTTCTTTCTCTGTTTTCACAGTATACTTCGTTCTGTGTCCCAGAATACGCCATTGGCAGGAATAGGACAGTTAAGGTACCTGGCTGGTACATACATTAGTTACGTTTGTTTTATCTGTGAATGGCACATACTCTTTGAAAAGGAAATGTCCTTGTGAGTGTTCAAACAGGTGAGTGTGTGTGTGCGTGTGTGTGTGTGAGTGTGTGTGCTCTCTGTGTTTAACTACAGACAACATCCTTTATTTGCCTCAGCTGTCACCTTCAAATGGACAACAGTCAACATGGTGCTTCCTCGTTAGTTCACTGGGACGTTTTCAGGTCAAAATGTATGACCACAGTTAGAGAGGGAAATCAACCACACTTAAACCGCTATTCCATGATGTCTATGCCGCCATAAAACCAGTCATTTATCCCATGTGTTTTACAGCCTTTGCCTTTTGCTTTGCTTTACACTACAGCCAGAAGTTTAAGTGTGAATTTCACACATTTTAGCAAGATCATTTATAACAGTCATTATTCAGAACCTGCCCGATTGACTAACGACAAGAATGATTAACTGATATTGGCTTATAAACTCTGACTTCGGGCCTCTATGATTGAAAATGGATTTATTGTCTTCCAGAAACACATGAACATGGTTTTATGGCGATTACTGTAATACAGTAAAACAGAAACATCTCTGGGTGTTCTTACACATTTATTTTCATAAAAATAACTATACCAGCCAATGGACCCTGAAACTGGTCTGGTGTTGGCCTCCTTCCCATTCACTCTATCATTCTCTCTCTCTGTCTGTCTCACTCTCCTTTTCTCTCTCTCCCTCTCTCCTTGTGTCTCTCTCTCTTCTCTCTCTTTCCAGTGGTTGTAACTTGTAACCAGACCTGGGATATGTTAAAAAAAGATTGGCTGCCACCCAACCTGAAAATTATAGCTCCCTAATGGAGCTTTATAGCAGTCAGAACAGCCATAGAGACCACTCTCACTATATACTGTACTCTCTCTGCTCCCTGGGGTGGGCTCTCCTGGAAAATAAAGTGCTTTTAATGATATCGCCAGAATCCATTTTCTTTGGAGCGCTAAAATATAGGCTTTCGTAGCGGCTCCCAAACCACAACTGTATAGTGCTATAGAATAATATTGTAGTGGTTTCAAAACGTATTTTCTTTGTGACCAACCTAAAGCATTTCAAGGTTGTAATGCCAAATAGATAAAACATGTTTTTAACCACAACCCAGGACGCAAGAGGGACCGGCCATGACCTACCATTTGAAAAATGAAGTATGGTAGCCCCCCAAAAATAGAATGGTACCCCCATTTTCTCTTGACCCGCTGTTCGTGATCTTAATTCTCTTCATGGGTAGCTCTCACCCCATGAGAGAGGAAGACTGGGGAGGAAGAGGATAAAGGAAGAGGAGGATGTTGGATATATACAGTGGGGCAAAAAAGTATTTAGTCAGCCACCAATTGTGCAACTTCTCCCACTTAAAAAGATGAGAGATGCCTGTAATTTTCATCATAGGTACACTTCAACTATGACAGACAAAATGTGAAAGAAAATCCTGAAAATCACATTGTAGAATTTTTTATGAATTTATTTGCAAATTATGGTGGAAAATAAGTCTTTGGTCACCTACAAACAAGCAAGATTTCTGGCTCTCACAGACCTGCCGCATTCAAAACTGGGAACTCTAAAAAAAACTATTTTAAAAAACAAGCTCCGACTGGAAAAATACATTTTTGTTGCTTCATTCCTTCCTCGCTTTCAACAGTTTTGTTGTCCTCATCTTCATCATTCTAATGACATCCTTGAATAATATAGGACTACAATTAGATGCAGAAGGCTTTCACTTCTCTTCACGAACATTGAATGGTTATTGGTCTTAATAAATAACTGCTATAGCCTACCACCATCGCATGTTTTCTCTTCTTTCAAACTACCCATGAGTTGTTCTATTGGCTGCTGTATTTAACATTCAGCAAACAAGAGCTTCCGTCCCTCGTCGAATAGTCTATTGGTATAAAAAATGATGTCCAGCAAGGTATTCTAGTCTAGCTTTTCCTGCATGGGACTCCAAGAGCTAAGGAGCCTTTTTTAAAGGAGAGAGGCCAGTGGAGCACAGGTGCGTCCGTATTGCACAAGAGACAGAGGTTATAAGTTAGAAGCTTATTATGCATAACCCATCAATAATTAGCTGAATATAAGGTTAATATTGCATTGAATGTATTACATGTATTACATGCATTGAAAGTATTATCTATAAATATCAACAGTGGTGTAAAGTACTGAAGTAAAAATACTTGGAAGTACCACTTAAGTACTTTTTTGGGGTATCTGTACTTACTTTGCTATTTATATGTATATATATTTGAATTTTACCCCTTTTTCTCCCCAATTTCATGGTATCCAATTGTTTTTTACCGTCCCTAGGAGGGGTGCGTCACTTGAGTGGGTTGAGTCACTGATGTGATCTTCCTGTCTGGGTTGGCTCCCCCCCTTGGGTTGTGCCGTGGCGGAGATCTTTGTGGGCTATACTCGGCCTTGTCTAAGTTGGTGGTTGAAGATATCCCTCTAGTGGTGTGGGGGCTGTGCTTTGGCAAAATGGGTGGGGTTATATCCTTCCTGTTTGGCCCTGTCCGGGGGTGTCCTCAGATGGGGCCACAGTGTCTCCTGACCCCTCCTGTCTCTGCCTCCAGTATTTATGCTGCAGTAGTTTATGTGTCGGGGGGCTAGGGTCAGTTTGTTATATTTGGAGTACTTCTCCTGTCTTATCCGGTGTCCTGTGTGAATTTAAGTGTGCTCTCTCTAATTCTCTCTTTCGGAGGACTTGTGCCCTAGGACCATGCCTCAGGACTACCTGACATGATGACTCCTTGCTGTCCCCAGTCCACCTGGCCGTGCTGCTGCTCCAGTTTCAACTGTTCTGCCTGTGATTATTATTATTTGACCATGCTGGTCATTTATGAACATTTGAACATCTTGGCCATGTTCTGTTATAATCTCCACCCGGCACAGCCAGAAGAGGACTGGCCACCCCACATAGCCTGGTTCCTCTCTAGGTTTCTTCCTAGGGAGTTTTTCCTAGCCACCGTGCTTCTACACCTGCATTGCTTGCTGTTTGGGGTTTTAGGCTGGGTTTCTGTACAGCACTTTGAGATATCAGCCGATGTACGAAGGGCTATATAAATACATCTGATTTAGATTTTTTTTAGTAGCTACTAACTTGTCTCATCGCTACAACTCCCATACGGGCTCGGGAGAGACGAAGGTTGAAAGTCATGCGTCCTCCGATACACAACCCAACCAAGCCTCACTGCTTCTTAACACAGCGCCATCCAACCCAGAAGCCAGCCGCACCAATGTGTCGGAGGAAACACTGTGCACCTGCAGTACAGCGCCCTTAACCACTGCGCCACCCGGGAGGCCCCACTATTTATATTTATATCTAAAACAATGGTGCCGTCCGGTTTGCTTAATATAAGGAATTTGAAAAGATTTATACTTTTACCGTTTACTTTTGATACTTAAGTATATTGAAAACCAAATACTTTGACTTTTACTCAAGTATTATTTTACTGGGTGACTTTCACCTTTACCGGAGTCATTTTCTATTGAGGTATCTTTACTTTTACTCAAGTATGATAATTGGGTACTTTTTCCACCACTGTATATCAATCTAGAACAGGAGTATCTATTTTGGATGCAATTTGAATGGAATTGATGGAGAGAGAGAAAGATTACGAGGGAGTGCTCACGCGTACACTGATTTAAAGCAACCATATTCAAGTGATATGCTGTTTTACAACTCTAGATGTAATTCAAAATATATCAAATCTTTACAATTGAGATCGGTAAATTCGGTCGTTATATTACTGTAGCATAGGCTATGGTGCACCAAACAAGAAAGAAAGTTACCATGATGAGATGATAGGTAGATAATACATTGTGAACTGTGCTCCATACTAAGAGGGGCTGTTTGTCCCCAGCCTGTGCGTTGATGAATCATCATGCAGAGGCCATAGAGAAGCCAGATTTAGACATCACATATCATTTAACAGTTCCATTTCACACCATGCTGTTCATAGAAATCATTTATTATAATTCACCAGTTTCTCATAGTTGGGTAATAGGGGTTGACTAGCTCCTCCGAAGAACAATGGTCATGCTGAGGCGAATAAACTATAAAGGGAAATAAATGATTACAGTTTACAGTTTAAGTATTTCATGACATGTTGTTTTTAGAAAAGGGCAGTCTTTTTTAAAGTACCGGGGTAATTGCTCCCCCCCCCCCCCCCCCCCTCTATTTAACTCACTTGCACAATTTCTTTGTTCTTTCTTTGTTGTTCCTTTTCCATACTATCCATTACATACAATTGCACTAAATAGTATTTGAATAATGCAAGATTTTAAATCTTAGCAGTCTATAATGATGTCAGTGCTTGAGGTGTCACTACACACACACTGGTTCGATTCCAGACTGTATCACAACCGGTCCGTGATTGGGAGTCCCATAGGGCAGCTCACAATTGGCCCAGTGTCGTCCGGGTTATGCCGGTGTAGGCCGTGATTGTAAATAACAATTTGTTCTTAACTGACTTGCCTAGTTAAATAAAGTTTACATTTAAAAATTTGAAAAAATAAATAAAATGACACTGGGGAGCAAAAGGTTTTCAATAGTTAAATAAAAAAATATTTATTTGATTATAATATTTGAATGGAATATGACTAATAACATTAAATAGCACTGGAATATAACATTTAATAACAATAACTCATAATTTAACTAATTAATTCAGTGTAACACTGATGTGGAAACTATCTTGTGCTCTGCTATTGTACGATTCTAATGTGTAAATAGGTCACAAATAAAGCTACATTACCAGTCAAAAGTTTGGACACCTACTCATTCCAGGGTTTTTCATATTTTTACTATTTTCTATATTGTAGAATAATAGTGAAGACGTCAAAGCTATGAAATAACACATATGGAATCATGTAGTAACCATAAAAGTATTATACAAATTAAAATATATTTTATATATGAGATTCTTCAAAGTAGCCACCCTTTGCTACTTTTGTCCAAACTTTTGACTAAAAGTAAAAAAGTAACTAACTATAAAGCTATCAGTCACCAGTGGAAACATTTACAACTGCAATTAAGTTACTCTATCTTTTTCTATGTATTTTCCCTCAGACAATCTCGTAGGAAGGTTGCTAGCTTGCACTCCTAGCAGCTTATGCTAACTAGCTAGCTGGCAAGCATTTAATGCTAGTGAAGTTGCTAGCTAGCAAGTTAATGTAAACTAGTGCTAATTGGGCTAGTCATTGTTTTGGGGGCGAGTTGCCCCCAACACACTCATCCAACATATTACTACTTTACTCAAAAATGATCTAAATGTTTCTCTCTAGACAAGTGGATTATTTATCTTAAGGCTTTCCTACTTGTATATTTAAAATGAAAAAGTTATAGATATATTTCAATGAAGTTATATATATATATATAGCTCTAACTTCATTGAAATATATCTATAACTTTTTCATTTTTTAAAATCAATTTACCACAAAATCGTTTTGTTGAAATATCTCCAAAAGTTGTGATGACAGGACATTTTTTGTTGAGCAAGAGCAGTGGTAGCCAGGGAAAGTGTTGGGGAAATAATTTGGTGACATCTTGTGGTCTTAATGGGAATTACGGGGGAGGGAGCAGTTACTCCAGTGGGCTAGTTACCCTAAGTACCTTATTCACCCCGGAAAAGGGAGTGGTTTTGGGTGGTAAATCTCGGTAACCGGGTTCCTGCCATTCAACCCTAGACAGCGTGTTTCGGTTCCCGCCAATAGCCAGCAGCATCGCACAGCCATTGAAGAGGAGTGGGACAGCATTCCATAGGCCACAATCAACAGCCTGATCAACTTTATGCAATGCAGATCTGTTGCACTGCATGAGGCAAATGGTGGTCACACCAGATACTGACTGGTTTCCTGATCCAAATCCCTACATTTTTCTTTAAGGTACGGTATCAGTGATCAACAGATACATATCTGTATTCCCAGTCAAATCCATAGGTTAGGGCCTAATGAATGTATTTCAATTGAATCATTTCTTTATATGAACTGTAACCCAGTAAAATATTTGAAATTGTTGCATGTTGCGTTTATGTTTTTGTTTAGTCTAGTAGGCTCATATGGTTTACAGTATTGTACAATGGCCATAGATATTATTATTGAGCTGAGTTCAGTGTATCTTTTCCCTTGTGCATGCAGATGGATGGACTGATGTACAGACAGAGTGAGGTAGGGTGAATCAGCATTCTCTGTCTATGTGTCTATGTTCTCCAGGGAAATCTAGAGAAAGGGCATGAGAGGAAGAGGGAGAACAAGTCTGAAAGACAGAGAATTTGATTAAATTAATTATTTAGGCTCTGAGCCAATTAGATGGCTCTGATCTCATAGCTCTGACGATGATATGGAATGTGTGTTTGTGTGTGTGTGTACAGAAACATATTTTGTGGCGTATTTCATCCATGGACATGATTGTGAAAAGCACTGAACTCCCTCTGCTGGTGTTGAAGGGTAAGGACTTGAGATATGGCACTGTCTACCTACTGTAAACTATTACCACAGTAAACTCATTATATGGTGCCTACTTTGCAATTCCAGAGCACTTTGATAAAAGGGCTTAAACTGCATTGTAGGGGTAGGATGAGAATCCTGGTGGAGGCTGTAGCTAAGTGTTGGACTTAGTATCACCTGTTGTCCTCGCTCCTCCTTTCTCTTTTGATCCATTGTAGTTCACCAGCTGAGGTATGTTCTCAGTACAGGCCTGAGTCTGAGTCTTTAACGGTGGATCACGTTTCTAAGACACCTGTAAGTGTGGTGCTGCTGAGAATGTGTGGGAAGGAGCTCCTACTGGTCATACTGTTGGTGACAGTTTGGGTTTCACTGTTGAGAGCAGCACAGCCAGTGGCCTTTGTAAAATGGCATGGTAATTAAGTACTCTCTGACATACTGTTTAAGAGAGAGAGAGAGAGTTATGGAGAGCAGATTTGGGGAAGAAGGCTAGTCCACAGCCACAGTACTCCCACCACTTATAGAGAAACCCCTTCTGGGAGTTGTCATTACAGTTAAATGAGGAAATACTGAGATATTCAAGTCCTGTTAAGAACCAGATTCACAGCCAAACACCAACCCCTCTGAAACATGTTTACATTCAACCAAGAGGGTAGGCAATACTGTATATGAACGGGGAGGGGGAGAGGATCTACAAGAACAACAAGTGATAGTGATTGAAGGAGTGAAACACCTATTTATTCTATGTTGATTTACTCCTCTTCACTCTCACGCCATCTTCTTTTAGCAGATTCCCTCGTTCTTGACTTCACAGGAATGTGCTTTGGCCCTGTGTTTATTCTCCAAGGACCCGGGCTGCCCCAGGGTGGGGGGGGGGGGGGGGGAGTGGGAGGCTGGGTTAACCCAGGAGAAGAGAGGGGGAGTTGGGGTCAGCCGGGAGGGAAGGTGGGCTTTTGTAGTGGCAGTGGCCTCTGTTTAAACTGAGATTAGTTGCTGACCTGTCCTCTGTCCTATGAACATGAAGCCCTCAGAGGTGCCCTGTTCCATTTCACAGCCCTTACCACCACTGATCAGAACTCATCCAATGTTCTGCAGAACACTTATCCTCAAACCTTTTGCCTTGGGACCCACCACAAGCATCTCATCCATTAAAGTGACTTAGATCTCTTTTCCAACTGTTCAGTCAGGTTTTGTACATGTTCATACTTAGATATGCTGCTTGTCCACCATTATAGGATTTATTATCAAAACTCAGTCTGTCAATAGTAGACCTATTACTACGATATGAAACTGTCTGGAAACACAAGATTTAATTCAACACTGCCATAGACATAATATTTCCAATCTGCCAAAGACATCAAAGTCTACGCCAAGGTCCACAGTGGATAGCCATTGTTACTTGGCTTTCATAGTTTGTGTTTCCTATTTAGAAGACCATTGAGAGGATGCCCAGACTTGTCAGACTAGGGGATTTTGTTACTATACTCTGCAGCCCAGCCAGAGAGAGAATCCTCTTGCGAAAAACTAAACACATACTTCACCGATTACAGGCTTACCATACAGCAGTGTATATACAGTTTGGCAACTCGTCATTCTGGGCAGGTGGGCCTGTTTTGCATGTTATTTTGACATAAATACGCGTCACATATCAGTTTGCAAACAGTATACAAAATAAATAATTGAGTTAATAAAGACGCATTAAAAAATCTATTTTTTGCTTTCTTGAGTAAGGCAGCTCCAAATTGCAGGTGTTTCAGCCTAGCTCAGTGCTTTCTCTGGGGGAGCCAGCACAAAATACAGAGTGTAGGGGTTGTTAATGTTCTCTAGTTGCGCCGTGATTGGCTCAGTGTTCTGTCATTCATGAGGACACTACGTCATAGTTAGAGCTAAACAACTACGTCATAGTTAGAGCTAAACAATTCAAGCCCCTTGGGTGCTGCCATATATTTATATTAGAAGTGCCCATCCAAGAAGGCTCAAGGTCATCAGCCACAGATAAATTACATCAAATCACATTATATCTACAGTAGCTTTGATTGATGTTGACATGGGCATCAGTCCAATCTTAGCTAGCTAGCTAGCTAGCAGTCATCTTCATGAGTCAAGTCGGCAATCTACTGGCAAATCCTTTTCAATCCTTGTCATATGAAGAGAAATTATAGATAAAACGTGTCGGTGATCATCGGCCATTGGACATTATCATTAAACAATTACAAACAATTGCAAATTCAACAATGAATGGTTTGGAAGGAATCAGTGGCTAACTGCAAGCGTTGCAAAGCAATCAGTAGCCTGCTATTCAGTGGAGAGGGTGTGTATTCCAAACCGCGCCACCTTCCTGGTCACGTGAGCACAGCACAACAAGATGAGTCCTAAAAGGTATTGTATGCTGCTGCATAAATGATGTAATATGCCAGGGAGATATGTATACTGTAGCTAAGAAAGTAATACTATGTGTATGTTGTGTAGTAAGCTATTAGTAGCCCTAATAATTTGGTCCCTTTCCCTTCATAACTTAGCCTACTGTTCTGACTTGGTGGTGCACATGTAGCCTATAACCTGTTTTTAGAAATGTCATCATTGAATATTGTAAGAGCTTTCATTGTCTGCTTATATGCCCCTTTTATTTATCCTACGGTTCTGACTTGGTGTACAGGGAGAATACTGTAAGAATGGCCCATGTTCTGAATTCTGTTGCTGTACATTTCAAAAGTGCTGAACAAATAGTTATGACTACTTCCGTCTTAGCTCGCTCATTAATATCTTAATCGAAATTACGTATTGCATCTCATCTGCTTATCGTCCCCTTATGCCATAGTTTGTTCATCTCAATTGCCAGTAGAAGCTAAATTTGTTTAAGCAAGTCAGCCATATCAGCTATTTAAAAATTTTTACAGCAGTAAATGAGGCTGAATTAACTGGTTCACTGACAAGGCTCCGCTGCAAGCCAGGTGTAGTGATGGTAAGGATTCACTCCATGGTGCTGGAAAGAAAGATCTGCTGTTGGGACAGCTTTATGTAGGCCCTAACAGTTTGTGGGCACGGTTTGTCACCGTTATAGTGCAATTAATGTATTGTTTAGTGGTGTGCTGTGTAGTGGCTTTGCTGGCCTGTATATACAGTACAGTATATCTGATACTGAGGGAACTATTTTATCATCACTGTACATTTAATTAGAAATGGAGGTGGTTGTTGATGTCCTCTTCCAAGGAAAGAATCATACGGAGATACATTCTCATCAGATAGTCTTTATTGTGTAATTAGCTGAAGAAAAGTTTATCATTTGTGGGATTATCTCAGACGTTCCTAATCCTACAGTCCCTGGTTTGAATCCAGGCTGTATGACACGCGGCCGTGATTGGGAGTCCCATAGGGCAGAGCACAATTGGCCCAGCATCGTCCGGGTTTGGCCGGGGTAGGCCGTCATTATAAATAAGAATTTCTTAACTGATTTGCCTAGTTAAATAAATATTAAATAAACATGTCAAAATAAAAAATATAGACTAACATCTGACCCTGTGTAATGACTGTGTAGTGTCAGATTACCAAACATCTGAAAATGAGCTGATTGAGCAGAGGGCACTACTGCCATGACTATCCTAACACACATGCACACACACATTTATCAAAAAGGAAAGCTGAGGACCGTGAAGGGGTGAAGAGTAAAATGAGATTTAAGAGGTCCCAGGGGTATGGACAGGTGGAAACACAAACACTGAGAGGAAGAATGGGAGACTAGAAAAGTATAGCTGGATTAAGATGACTGGGTTTTTACTGCGGTCCAGGGGGTTGTCATTGGACTGAGGCAATTCACTATCACGCTCATGCAATGACTCCCAGACTTTGTTGATATTTATTTTGTTACAAACTTATTTTATTTTCTGTTGTTTTGGCACATGCTTTGGTGACATAAATGAATTTCTCCATCGCCAATAATACAACCTGAAATGAGCGAAGGCTGAAATGGAAGTGGAAATGAGAGTAAGAACTAGGATTAAAATATAAGATTGTGAAAGGGCATGTGTAATGTAAAACATGTTGTGGTGTTCAGACCAAGTCAAAACACGGAATCTGAGTTACTGAAAATCAACTTGCCAAATGCCTTTTGTCATGATTATTATGGCTATTATAAAAGAGAAATACACAGTGGTGTAAAGTACTTAAGTAGTTATTTGGGGTATCTGTACTTTACTATTGTAAGGGATTTCCTCCTCTTCTTCCGAAGAGGAGAGGCGAGAAGGATCGGAGGACTAATATGCAGCGTGGTTAAAGTTCATGGTTCTTTAATCAGAGAAACTATACATGAACAGGATACAAAACAAGAAACGTGAAAACCTGAAAACAGTCCCGTGTGGCACAAACACTAACACAGGAGACAACCACCCACAAAATACCCAAAGAATATGGCTGCCTAAATATGGTTCCCAATCAGAGACAACGATAAACACCTGCCTCTGATTGAGAACCACTCTAGGCAACCATAGACTTACCTAGACAACTACACTGAACACAACCCCATAAATCGAATAAACCCCTAGACAAGACAAAACACAATAAATCACCATGTCACACCCTGGCCTAACCAAAATAATAAAGAAAACACAGATAACTAAGGCCAGGCCGTGACAGTACCCCCCCAAAGGTACGGACTCCCGGCCGCACACCTAAACCCATAGGGGAGGGTCTGGGTGGGCGTCTATCCATGGTGGCGGCTCTGGCGTGGGACGTGGACCCCACTCCAACATAGTCGTAGTCCGCTTTCTTAGCGTCCTTTGAGTGGCGACCCTCGCCACCGACCTTGGCCTAAGAACCCTAACAGAGGGCCCCACTGGACTGAGGGGCAGGTCGGGACTGAGGGGTAGCTCAGGACTGAGGGGTAGCTCAGGACTGAGGGGTAGCTCAGGACTGAGGGGTAGCTCAGGACTGAGAGGTAGCTCAGGCTGGTTGACGGCTCTGGCAGCTTCTGGCTGAATGGCGGTTCTGGCGGATCCTGGCTGACTGGCGGATCCTGGCTGACTGGCGGATCCTGGCTGACTGGCAGATCCTGGCTGACTGGCGGCTCTGGCGGATCCTGGCTGACTGGTGGCTCTGGCGGATCCTGGCTGACTGGCGGATCCTGGCTGACTGGCGGCTCTGGCGGATCCTGGCTGACTGGCGGCTCTGGAAGATCCTGGCTGACTGGCGGCTCTGGAAGATCCTGGCTGACTGGCGGCTCTGGCGGCTCATGACAGACTGGAGACTCTGGCAGCTCATGACAGATGGGAGACTCTGGAGGCTCATGACAGACGGGAGACTCTGGCGGCTCATGACAGACGGGAGACTCTGGCGGCTCATGACAGACGGGAGACTCTGGCGGCTCATGACAGACGGGAGACTCTGGCGGCTCATGACAGACGGGAGACTCTGGCGGCTCATGACAGACGGGAGACTCTGGCGGCTCATGACAGACGGGAGACTCTGGCTGCTCATGACAGACGGGAGACTCTGCTAGCGCTGGAGAGGAGGAAGGCTCTGGCAGCGCTGGACAGACGAGGCGCACTGTAGGCCTGGTGCGTGGTGCCGGCACTGGTGGTTCTGGGCCGAGGACACGCACCTCAGGGCGAGTGCGGGGAGCTGCCACCGGAGGGCTGATGCGTGGAGGTGGTACTGGATAGACCGGACCGTGCAGGCGCACTGGAGCTCTTGAGCACCGAGCCTGCCCAACCTTACCTGGATGAATGCTCCCAGTCGCCCTGCCAGTGCGGCGAAGTGGAATAGCCCGCACTGGGCTGTGCAGGCGAACCGGGGACACCATGCGCAAGGCTGGTGCCATGTACACTGGCCCAAGGAGACGCACTGGAGACCAGATGCGTAGAGCCGGCTTCATGGCACCTGGCTCGATGCCCACTCTAGCCCGGCCGATACGAGGAGCTGGTATGTACCGCACCGGGCTATGCACCCGCACTGGGGACACCGTCCGCTCCACAGCATAACACGGTGCCTGCCCGGTCTCTCTCGCCCCCCGGTAAGCACAGGAAGTTGGCGCAGGTCTCCTACCTGTCTTCGCCATACTCCCTGTGTGCCCCCCCCAATAAATATTTTGGGCTGACTCTCGGGCTTCCATCTACGCCGCCGTGCTGCCTCCTCATACCAGCGCCTCTCCACCTTCGCTGCCTCCAGCTCTTCTTTGGGGCGGCGATATTCTCCTGGCTGTGCCCAGGGTCCTTTACCGTCCAATTCGTCCTCCCATGTCCATTCCTCTTTGCGCTGCTCCTGCTGCATCTTAGGGCGGCTACACTCCCCTGGCTTAGCCCAGGGTCCTCTCCCGTCGAGGATTTCCTCCCATGTCCAAGAGTCCTGTGTCTTTGGCCGCTGTTGCTGTTGCCTGTCACCACGCTGCTTGGTCCTGTTTTGGTGGGTGGTTCTGTAAGGGATTTCCTCCTCTTCTTCCAGTGTAGTTGTCTAGGCAACCATAGACTTACCTAGACAACTACACTGAACACAACCCCATAAATCTAATAAACCCCTAGACAAGACGAAACACAAAAAATCACCCATGTCACACCCTGGCCTAACCAACATAATAAAGAAAACACAGATAACTAAGGCCAGGGCGTGACAACTATTTATATTTTTGGAAGAGAAAACACCCGAAACAGCAGAAAACACGCAGTCCTTTGTTTGGCTTCTTCCCTCACGAGGCAGAGGGCCTGTTTTGGCAGATTTACAGCCAGGTCAGAGACCAGAGAGAGTGCCAGGAAGGCAGGAGAGAGGCAGGTGGGAGTCAGGGGGTCCACGTCACCTGACTGATCCTGATTCATTTCTCTAGCTCTGTTGTTCACCTGTCATACAGAAGCTGATGAAAGAGTCCACTGATCTCAGAACAGCCAGATTACATAACAAACATTCACATCACCTTCCATAGCAGCCAGTCAGTCAGGGAGCCCCAGGGCTCTCATTCAAATAAAATACTAGATCTGTTTTGTACCTTATTGTCACAATTTTGCTGCTTTGCTGAATGTTCTAATCATAATGTAAGATTTATTGTAATATCAGTCCAGTATCATTAATATCATCAGCCATCTTGTCTCTATAAAGCCATAGGCAAAGCAATATTTCCTACCAGTTTTGCAGGAAACCTATTTAGTTTTTCATCTGTTTTCCTCCCCCCCTCTCGCTTTTTGGTCTCTGTTCCACAATTAAACTTATATTGTTATGTCTGTACATTTACATTCCAACTCACATTCTTTAATATAAACTTGTAAGTGTTGCCCTAGCTAGTGTGGGCCAAGTTCCCGGTGGGGTGTGGGGTTGGGGAGGCTAGACAGAGAGGGTGGAGAGGGGATAGAACATGTAGCTTCTATAAACCAAACCATTATCTCTCTCCCCAGTAATACAATAGAAAGGTTTGATCTGAAGGGTCAGAAAGGGAAATTAAGTCAAAGATTAACAGGTCATGAACAGGGCAATGTTATTGGTACAAAATAAATCAAAATATGAACATGACCTTTTAATATTAAAGTAACAAAACAAAAATGTGACCCCAACTGTCTCCAAAACATAAACAGGAAGATAAACCCTAAGATCTCAAAGTGGGGAGTCAGAACGTTAAACAACATGATTCCCCTTGCCCCAAATAGTCATGTTATGTCCGGTTCACTGATACATGTCTTTATTAATGTGTCCTCAGTCATCATGGGATCAAGTAGGTCTTGAATGGGTCTCAAGTACAGACACTCTATCTCTGTCTGTCTGTCTCTCCCTCTCTCTTCATGATCTGGCATGTCTTTACAACAATGTACAGTGTATGAAGTCAACTGTCGTCAGTGGTGTAGCGGTGCCTGGAGAAGTGGATATACTCTAATTTTGCCAAAGAATTCCTACACGTTCCACCCGGCGAAGGAAAGGTGTGAAACACTCTATGACAAACCGTGACATACACACTCTGAATGACCTAAAATGATAAATCCCCTATTGATCTTTCACAGTCAGGCCAACCCAAGACGTACTGTGCAGGTAGGCTAATAGTAGGGCAACTATTGAAACAGATAAATGAGGCTGTCAACTGTACATTTGCTCATAGGCCCACCGCCATTTGCACATTGCTGCGCTTAAAATGTCAAGAAATAATAGTTTATCAACATTTTAAGCTAAACATTCGGATCTCTCACTCTCTCTCTCTACCTAATTTCATTAGCCAGATCTGGCATCGTGTTGGGGGACTAACATGTTATCCAGAGTTCTAGAGTGATCTATGATTTAAAATGATTTATAACATATTTATTCAACCGTTATTTAAACCAGGAAGTCACATTGTTTTAATATAGAATCTAATTTTCCACTTGACTAAGAAAACAGACCTGGGCCTGTACTAACCCAGTACCAGCATAGTGTTGCAACACTGCATCTGATCATCAGCCAACAACATTAAAATTCCTCACAAGTACACAGTATAGGAAAGTAGAGTATGCTCATTCCAGCAGAACCATCTGTCTTGCTGCATCTCTGACCCTGGCTGTGTCGCCCAAATCCTCTGGCTTATAGCACAGCTAATGAGAAAATAACTCTCTTTCAGATAGAAAGGAAATGGCACACCATATATGTTACTATATCATTCAGAACTCAACAAATGTGTGTTCTATGGGCATGTGGAGGGACTACTAATGGTCTATTTGGTCAAATATATAAACATTTTTCTCCAGTCTCAGTTTTGACTTTTCAAATTCTCAAAAAATATTTTGATAGATGCGGTAAAGAGGACACTGGAACTCTACCAAAACAATGGAAATGCCATGGAAACACGTGGGGAGAAGATGCTGAAGGGGATTTGTAGGCTTTACAAGGTGCCTGTTATTCGGCAGGATAATTCCATTGAGAAGGTAGATTTCTATTACGGTAAAGCAAGACATTTACTGCAACACAATAATGCCCTCTGCTGGTAGGCTTGTCAATTTATTCTGAATAGGACAGGATAGAGGTGGCACATTATTTGTGATTAAAAAAATCAGATATACTGTATTGGTCCCTTTAAATCTTGATTACTGAGTTTACTGTAATGACATTTATGCAACCTTGTCAAAAATGAACTTTCATTTCACCTCTTAGGCCTATGTTGCACTCATCTTCAACCTATTAGTTTGTGTCTTGGATGACCAACGTTCTTAACAAATGTTGCCAATATCTATTTACATACGTTGTTTTATTTACGCTATGAAGAATGACATTTAATAAATTGTCCAACCTTGCCCTTTAGATTGTGACGTCAGAGACAGACATACAGACACATTTTTTTTGTCACATGCTTCGTAAAAATGATTCTGATTGGCTGCCAAGTGGGTGGGCCTATGCCCTCCAAGGCCCACCCATGGCTGCGTCCCTGCCCAGTCATGTGAAATCCATAGATTAGGGCCTAATTCATTAATTTAAATTTATATGAACTGTAACTCAGTAAAATCTTTGAAATTGTTGCATGTTGCTTTTATATTTTTGTTCAGTATACATTCATGTGGATGCTACCATGATTAAAGATAGTCCTGAATGAATCGTGAATAATGATGAGTGAGAAATATGGTTGAATGACGGGAACCCGGTTACTGAGATTTACAGCCCATAACCACTCCCTTTTCCTGGGATAAATAACTGGAAAAACGAGTCAATTATAATAAATGATTTCTATGAACAGCACGGTGTGAAATGGAACTGTTAAATGATATGCAATGTCTAAATCTGGCTTCTCTGCATCCTCTGTGTGATGAATCATCAACATTTAGCCTGGGGACATACAGCCCCTCTCAGTATGGAACGCAGTTCACAACGCATGTAGACCTCATGGTAACTTTATTTATTGTGACAGGTAGGCATACATTTGCTGCAGCATAGCCTATTATAAAGACCGAATGCACATCTCATTTACCCATCTCCATCTGGCTTTTGGGGGTCACTACTGTAAAGATAAATTTTTTAAATTGCAGCTGCAGAGTTAAACATTTTAAAAAGCCTATCACTCGAATACCGTTGCTTTAAATCAGAGCACGCACGAGCACTCTGTCGCAGTCTTTCCCTTGCTCCATCAACTCCATTCAAATTACATCCCAAATAAATCATCCTGTTCTAGATGTATATATAGTCCAATATATACACTGGAGCTTTCCTAGTCTAGGTATTACATTCAAATCAGTATTAGCCTTATATTCAGCTAATTAATGATGGGTTATGCATAATAATCCTCCAACTTACAGCCTCTGTCTCTTGTGCAATACGGACGCACCTGTGCTCCACTGACCTCTCTCCTTAAAAAAGGCTCCTTAGCTCTTGGAGTCCCATGCAGGAAAAGCTAGACTCGAATAACTTGCTGGACATTATTTTTTTTGTGCATTTCTTATACCAATAGACTATTCAAAGACGGACGGAAGCTCTTGTTTGTGTAATGTTAAATACAGTAGCCAATAGAACTCACGGGTAGTTTGAAAGAAGAGAGAACATGCAATGTGAAAGCCTTCTGCATCTAATTCTAGTCCTATATTATTCAAGGATGTCATTAGAATGATGGAGATAAGGACAACAAAACATATTTAATTTAACTGTTGAAAGCGAGGAAGGAATGAAGAAACAATACAGAGAGAAAGAGGAGGCTAATAACATTAGTGGAAATATTATGAAAGGTATATATATCAGCCTACTAATTATACAAATGTTATATTTCAAAATTACAATCAAATTTGCTAGTCTATACTTGTAACTTTGTAGTCCGCATGTGCTGCACCAGAATAGCATGTTCTCTCCCTGTATTATCATGGTTTGAATGATGTGCATAATTCAAGACATATAATATAATACAGTACATTAATACAGTCCACACTCAAATAAATAAGCCTACTGGATCTAGTTTAATTTATTTACCCAAAAGAGCATATAGCTACATCTATGGGCCTTTATGTTTTTCTGTCATGTGTAATGTGCAGTAGCAACTATCATATATGTATTGGATAACAGCACAATCATTTGGGCTTTTTTGGGTCTTCGATTAAAGCTCTAATCAAATCCAGACATACAGTGCATTCAGAAAGTATTCAGACCCCTGGACTTTTTCCACATTTTGTTTCGTTACAGCCTTATTCTAAAATTGATCAAATTGCTTTTTAAAAATCACACAATACCGCTTATTGACAAAGCGAAAGCAGTTTTTTTTTTATGTTTGCACATTTATAAAATAAAAAATACTGAAATATCACATTTACATACATTTTCAGGCCCTTTACTCAGTACTTTGTTGAAGCACCCTTGACAGTGATTACAACCTCAAGTGTTCTTGGGTATGATGCTACAAGCTTGGCACATCTGTATTTCGGGAGTTTGTCCCATTCTTCTCTGCAGATCCTCTCAAGCTCTGTCAGGTTGCATGGGGAGTGTTGCTGCACAGCTATTTTCAGGTCTCTCCAGAGATGTTCGATCATGTTCAAGTCGGGGCTCTGGCTGGGTCACTCAAGGACAATCAGAGACTTGTCCCGAAGCTACACCTGTGTTGTCTTGGCTGTGTGCTTAGGGTCTGAGGTCCTGAGCGCTCTGGAGCAGGTTTTCATCAAGGATCTCTGCACTTTGCTCCGTTCATCTTTCCCTCGATCCTGACTAGTCTCCCAGTCCCTGCCACTGAAAAATCTACACAGCATGATGCTGCCTCCACCATGCTTCACCGTAGGGATGTTGCCAAGTTTCCTCCAGACGTGACGCTTGGCATTCAGGCCAAAGAGTTCCATCTTGGTTTCATCAGACCAGAGAATCTTGTTTCTCATGGTCTGAGAGTTCTTTAGGTGCTTTTTGGCAAACTCCAAGCCTTTTACTGAGAAGTGGCTTCTGGCTACTCTACCATAAAAACCTGATTGGTGGAGTGCTGCAGAGATGGTTGTCCTTCTGGAAGGTTCTCCCATCTATACAGGGAACTCTGGAGCTCTGTCAGAGTGACCATTGAGTTCTTGGTCACCTCCCTGACCAAGGCCCTTCTCCCCCGATTGCTCAGTTTGGCCGGGCGACCAGCTCTAGGAAGAGTCTTGGAGTTTCCAAACTTCTTCTATTTAAGAATGATGGAGGCCACTGTGTTCTTGGGGACCTTTAATGCTGCAGAATGATGGAGGCCACTGTGTTCGTGGGGACCTTTAATGCTGCAGAATGATGGAGGCCACTGTGTTCGTGGGGACTTTCACTGCTGCAGAATGATGGAGGCCACTGTGTTCGTGGGGACCTTTAATGCTGCAGAATGATGGAGGCCACTGTGTTCGTGGGGACCTTTAATGCTGCAGAATGATGGAGGCCACTGTGTTCGTGGGGACCTTTAATGCTGCAGAATGATGGAGGCCACTGTGTTCGTGGGGACCTTTAATGCTGCAGAATGATGGAGGCCACTGTGTTCGTGGGGACTTTCACTGCTGCAATTCCTTCGACCTCATGGCTTGATTTTTGCTCTGACATGCACTTTCAACTGTGGGACCTTATATAGATGTGTGTCTTTCCAAATCATGTCCTATCAATTGAATTTACCCCAGGTGGACTCCAATCAAGTTGTAGAAACAACAAATTAGGATTGTCAATGGAAACATAATGCACCTGAGCTCAGTTTTGAGTCTCATAGCAAAGGGCCTGAATACTTATATAAATAAGGTATTCATGTTTTTTACTTGTAATAAATGTGCAAAAATGTCTAAAAACCTGTTATCGCTTTCTCATTATGGGGTATTGTGTGTAGATTGATGAGGGAAAAAAATATTTCATCAATTTTAAAATAAGGATGTAACGTAACAACATGTGGAAAAAGTGAAGGGGTCTGAATAGTTTCTAAATGCACTGTATCTATTTTATTCAACTTATTTCATTTGCTGTTGTTTTGGCACGTTTTGGTGATGCAAATTGATTTCTCCATTGCCAATAACACAACCTGAAATGAGCTAAAATTGAAATGGAAGCGGAAATGAGAGTAAGAACTAGGATTAAAATATATAGGAAGATCGTGAAAGGGCATGTGTAATGTAAACCTGTTGTGGTGTTCAAAACTGAACCTGAGTTACTGAAAATCATTCCACTTTATTTTCCTCCTGAAAATCTGTTGCTCAATGAAAGAGAGATAAAGGAAATGTGGCTGTTTATTTTTGAAATCTGTCTGGAGTGTTTGTGCAGATCCCTTTTGATAACAGAGGCAGATGCTGCCAAGAGTAGATGGGTCCGGGAGGGGGAGAGGAGTGCTTGTTGGGATGTGCCCTCTCAGCTTTCAGGCTTCCTCTCTTGTCTTATCTCTCTGCCTGCAAGAAGGCCTGTGTTTCATAATTTACCCCCACCCCCCACCCCTCCCTCCTCCACCACCGCGGCACTCGAGGAAGTGCACTGATCCTGGAACATAATGACCACCACTTGGTCCCTCTGCGTTAGGAAAAACAGCTTTACACATACCCACAGAGAGGAAGACAAAACACCAGGCCCTTTGTTTGGCTTCATGAAGCCGAGGCCCTGTGTTGGCAGATTTACAGCCAGGCCAGAGACCAGGAAGTGTCGAGTTGCTCCCGAGTGGTGCAGCGGTCTAAGGCACTGCATCTCAGTGCAAGAGGCATCACTAGAGGCACCCTGGTTCAATTCCAGGCTGTATCGCATCCGACCGTGATTGAGAGTTCCATGGGGCGGTGCACAATTGGCCCAGCGTAGTCTGGGATTGGCCGGGGTAGACCGTCACAGTAAATAAGAATTTGTTCTTAACTGACTTGCTAAGTTAAATAAAGGTTACATTTAAATAAAATTACAAATGAAAAAAGTGAGGTGGCAGGTGGAAGTCAGGGAGTCCCAGGGCTGCCGAAGGGGGCCACGTCACCCGATTGATCTCTACGGCTCTATTGTTTACCTGTCACACAGCAGCTGATTAATAGAGCCCACTGATCTCAGAAGAGCCAGATTATGTAATAAACAGCCAGGTCACCTTCCATAGCAGCCAGTCAGTCAGGGAGTCCCAGGGGTCTCATTCAACTGAGATAACAGACCTGCTTTGTAACTTGTCACAATTTTGCTTCTTTACTGAATGTTCTGATCATACATTATTGCTACAAAAAATAAAAACATGACCTTTTAATATTAAAGTAACAAAACGGAAATGTGACCCCAACTGTCTCCAAAACATAAACAGGAAGATAAACCCTAAGATCTCAAAGTGGGGAGTCAGAACGTCAAACAATCAGATGTATTTATAAAGCCCTTTTTATATCAGCAGGTGTCACAAAGTGCTGTACAGAAACCCAGCCTAAAACCCCAAACAGCAAGCAATGCAGATGAAGAAGCACAGTGGCTAGGGAAAACTCCCTAGAAAGGCAGGAACCTAGAGAGGAACATCTGAGGGGTGGCCAGTCCTCTTATAGCTGTGCCAGGTGGAGAATATAAGTACATGGCCATTAAGGCCAGATTGTTCTTCAAAATTTTCAAACTTTCATAGATGACGAGCAGGGTCAAATAATAATTACAGTGGTTGTAGAGGGTGCAACAGGTCAGTGCCTCAGGAGTAAATGTCAGTTGGCTTTTCATAGCCGAGCATTCAGAGGTAGAGAGAGAGAGGCGAAAACAGCCGGTCCAGGACAAGGTAGCGCATCCTGTGAACTGGCCAGGAGTCATCAGACCAGGTAATACTGAGGCATGGTCCTAGGGCTCAGGTCCTCCGGGAGGGGAGGGAGAAATAATTAGAGGGAGCATACTTAAATTCACACAAGACACCAGATAAGACAGGAAAATTACACCAGATAGCCCCCCGTCACAGAATATTGCAGCATAGATACTGGAGGCTGAGACAGGAGGGGGTCAACAGCAGTGTCACTGATGAGATGTGTCACACAGATGTACACACACACAGTACACGTACATATATACTTTGTATATAGGCATATATAGAACAGATAGATTTACATCCCCAAGATACATTAACACCTGGTTTGGTGTAACATACAGTGCATTCAGAAAATATTCAGACACCTTGACTTAAAAAAAAAAAAAATATTACATTACAGCCTTATTCTAAAATGTATTAAATTCTCAATCTACACACAATACCCCATAATGACAAAGCAAAAAATGTTTGACATTTTTGCAAATATTTTAAAAATAAAACTGAAATATGACATTTACATCAGTACTTTGTTGACGCACCTTTAGCAGTGATTACAGCCTGGAGTTTTCTTGGGTTTGACGCTACAAGAATGGCAAACCTGTATTTGGGGAGTGTCTCCCATTCTTCTCTGCAGATCCTCTCAAGCTCTGTCAGGTTGGACGGGGAGTATCGCTGCACAGCTATTTTCAGGTCTCTCCAGAGATGTTCAATTGGGTTCAAGTCTGGCTGGGCCACTCGAGGACATTTAGAGACTTGCCCCGTAACCAGTCCTGCGTTGTCTTGGCTGTGTGCTTAGGGTAGTTGTCTTGTTGGAAGATGAATCTTCGCCCCAGTCTGAGGTCCTGAGCGCTCTGGAGCAGGTTTTCATCAAGGATCTCTCTGTACTTGCTCCGTTCATCTTTCCCTCGATCCTGACTAGTCTCCCAGTCCCTGATGCTGAAAAACATCCCCACAGCATGATGCTGCCACCACCATGCTTCACCGTAGGGATGGTGCCAGGTTTCTTCCAGACGTGACGCTTGGCATTCAGGCCAAATAGCTCAATCTTGGTTTCATCAGACCAGAGAATCTTGTTTCTCATGGTCAGAGAGTTCTTTAGGTTCCTTTTGGCAAACTCCAAGCGGGCTGTCATGTGCCTTTTACTGAGGAGTGGCATCCGTTTGGCCACTCTACCATGAAGGCCTGATTGGTGGAGTGCTTCCTTCTGGAAGTTTCTCCCATCTCCCGAGAGAAACTCTGAAGCTCTGTCAGAGTGACCATTGGGTTCTTGGTCACCTCCCTGACCAAGGCCATTCTCCCCCAATTGCTCAGTTTGGCCGGGCGGCCAACTCTAGGAAGAGTCTTGGTGTTTCCAAACTTCTTCCATTTAAGAATGATGGAGGCCACTGTGTTCTTGGGAACCTTCATTCCTGCAGACATTCTTTTGTTACTCTTCCCCAGATCTGTGTCTTGACACAATCCTGTCTCGGAGCTCTACAGACAATTCCTTCGACCTCATGGCTTGGTTTTTGCTCTGACAGGCACTGTCAACTGTGGGACCTTAAATAGACAGGTGTGCGCCTTTCCAAATCATGTCCAATCAATTGAATTTACCACAGGTGGACTCCAATCAAGTTGTAGAAACATCTCAAGTAGGATCAATGGAAAAAGGATGCACCTGAGCTCAATTTTGAGTCTCATAGCAAAGGGTCTGAATAGTTAAATAAATGTGATGGGTCCGTTTTTATTTTTGATACATTTGCAAACATTTCTAAAAACCTATTTTCACTTTGTCATTATATTTTTTTGGTGAATGAATTTTAGAACAAGGCTGTAACTTAACAATATGTGGAGCAAGTCAAGGGGTCTTACTTTCCGAATGCACTGTATAATAACAACTTATTTCATGGGTCATGGACGAATAATATCATAGTTCACATATACACTTTTCTCTGTAAAATGACTGGCATAACCATCCCTTCTCTGAACTGCTCCTTCCCTTTTATTGTGTCAATCAAAAACATCTGTCAGTCCAAACAAAGTATATTTGTCACGTGTGCTCCCTTGCTGGCCTCTAGGTCACCAGGCTGCTGGTTATGGCGCACACCTGTCACCATCGTTACTTGCACCTGCGCGTCATCAGACTCACCTGGACTCCATCACCTCCTTGATTACCTTCCCTAGTTATGTCACTCCCTTTGGTTCCTTCCCCAGGCATCATTGTTTCTTTTCCAGTGTCATGTCTGTGCGTTGTGTTTCTTGTTTTGTATTTAGTTGTGTTTATTTATTAAAACACTCACTCCCTGAACTTGCTTCCCGACTCTCAGCGCACTCGTCACAATACTGAACAAAAATATAAGCACAACATGCTTCAACATGCTTCATAATTCATAAGGATATCAGTCAATTGAAATAAATTCATTAGGCTCTAATCTATGGATTTCACGTCTTAGAAACGTGATCCACCGTTAGACTCAGACTCAGGCCTGTACTGAGAACATACTTCAGCTGGTGAACTACAATGGATCAAAAGAGAAAGGAGGAGCGAGGACAACAGGTGATACTAAGTCCAACACTTAGCTACAGCCTCCACCAGGATTCTCATCCTACCCCTCTACACATAAACCTTGCTGTCTATCTCTCCGACATTTGCAACCTTGTTTCAATATTCAAATTTGATCTCCAGCTGTCCCATTGTAATGAACGCGATAGGCAGGCAGCGTTTCTCACCCAGTCGAAGTCAGGAATCAGCCGACATCTTTTTAATGGATATATACAAAGAAAAGTTCATTTGAAAAAGGTCAAACGAAAAGAAGCTTCAGTTTGAAGACATTGGGTTAGCTGTGTTGTTGGCTAGCTCCTCTGAACAACAGTGTCCTGACAAAAGACCACATTTTCTATGCCAGTAGAAATTGCGCATCATTAGCTCATTGTTATGGATGTATCCAGATGAATGTCACTAGAAAACAGCTTAAACAAATGCAGCTACTGTTGTTATTCTGGCTGCATTGCTTGATGTGACTGTAAGTTAGCCGTAGTTGGCCAGCTAGCAAGCAAGGGATAAGAACGTTGCCATGGAACATTTAGAATGAAAGACTGGGTCACGTCCATAGATACAGAACAAAAAGACTCAACCACCAGCCTGCTTGGGTAGAAACCCTAGATTTGTGTGGAATTATATCTTGTGGAAGAATGAAACAGTATGAATAAATTCATCAAAATAATGAATTAATGAATATTTTAATGAATACATGTTCATTAGTATTTATTTACAGTACCCACACACCATCACACCTCCTCCTCCATGCTTCACCATAGGAACCACACATGCAGAGATCATCCGTTCACCTACTCTGCGTCTCACAAAGACACGGCAGTTGGAATCAAAAATCTCACATTTGGACTCATCAGACCAAAGGACAGATTTACACTGGTCTAATGTCCATTGCTCGTGTTTCTTGGCACAAGCAAGTCTCCTCTTCTTATTGGTGTCCTTTAGTAGTGGTTTCTTGCAGCAATTCGACAATGAAGGCCGGATTCATGCAGTCTCCTCTGAACAGTTGATGTTGAGATGTGTCTGTGAAGCATTTATTTGGGCTGCAATCTGAGATATAGTTAACTCTAATGAACTTGCGCTCTGCAGCAGAGGTAACTCTGGGTCTTCCTTTCCTGTGGTGGTCCTCATGAGAGCCAGTTTCATCACAGCGCTTGATGTTTTTTGCGACTGCACTTGAAGAAGCATTCAAAGTTCTTGAAATCTTCCAGATTGACTGAACTTCATGTCTTAAAGTAATGAGGGACTGTTGTTTCTCTTTGCTTATTTGAGTTGTTACTACCTTCTGTATACCACCCCTACCTTGTCACAACACAACTGATGGGCTCAAATGCATTAAGAAGGAAAGTAATTCCACAAATGGACTTTTAACAAGGCACGAAATGCATTCCAGGTGACTACCTCATGAAGCTGGTTGAGAGAATGCCAAGAGTGTGCAAATCTGTCATCAAGGCAATTGTGTGTGTGTGTGTGTGTGTGTGTGTGTGTGTGTGTGTGTGTGTGTGTGATCTAATGTGTATTACGGTTATGACTTCATTTGAATGCTCATAGGGCAAGGAGGTTTTCCTGTCAACATCACCTGACAAGGAAAACCTGCAGGCCCTGCTCATAAACTGCAGAGAGTTGACTGATTGATGCATTACCACCAACACCATTGTGTCATTGGGATGTCATCAGTAGTGATAATGAACTATTGTTTGTTTGCCTCTGTCCACAGGGGCGTTAGTCAGTGGATTCCCAACTGCGTGTTTGACATCCCAATAAAGTTGGTCGGGTTCTCTCTCTCCACGCAGCTTTCCTGTAACACCCCATGTGATGCGCTCAAACACACAACAGGAACACGGACGACCCAGCTTGCAACAGGAAAGGGACAGACCAGTGTGGGGGGCGAGGGTGGGGCTTGGACAGGAAGTTGAGAGAAACATTAAGAAGGGGAACAGGAAATTACCTCAGATGAGACAGGGGGGAGGGGGAGACCAAGAGAGGGAGAGAGAAAAGAGAGAGGGAGAGAGGAAGGAGTGAGAGAAAAGAAAGAGAGCGGAAGGAGTGAAAGAAAAGAGAGAGAGCGAGAGGAAGGATTGAGAGAGAGTAAGAGAGCAAAAGAGAGAGAGAGAGGAAGTAGTGAGAGAAAAGAGAAAGAAAGAGAATAGATAATACACACCAGGACAATACTGTATTGTACTGTATATACTGTAGGGTGATGAGATTGTACGTCACAATATGGAAACTTTCTCCAAGGTATCCCATTGTATTATAATGAGCTACTCTACGTTATAAGTTAGAAAGTAAACATCCACCAATACCCTAAGTCTATACTTACACCTCTAGTTAGAAGTGACTTCATATCCAACATCATCCTCCTCCTCCTTATCCTCTTCTTCCTCCCCAGTCTTACTCTCTCAGGCGAGGAGAGCTACGCATAAAGAGAATTCAGATCACGAACAGGGGGTCAAGAGAGAATGGGGGTACCATTCTATTTTTGGAGGGCTACCATACTTCATTTTTCAAATGATAGGTCATGGCCGGTCCCTCTTGTGGTAGGTCCTGGGTTGTCGTTAAAAACATGGTTTTATCTATTTGGTGTTACAACCTTGAAATTATTTGGGTTGGTCACAAAGAAAACAAGTTTTAAAACCACTACAATATTATTCTATAGCACAATAGATTTGTGGTTTGGGGGCCTCTACAAAAGCCTATATTTCAGCCCTCTACAGAAAATGGACTTGGGTGATATCATTAAAATGACTCTTTTCCAGGAGAGCCCAGCTCAAGGAGCAGAGAGAGTACAGTATATGGTGAAAGGGATCTATATAGCTGATGTGTTCAGGTTGGGTGTCAGCCAAAACCCCTATCCATTAAAACTCATATACACAAATTTCAACCACCTCTCACTGGGGAGAATGAGAGCGTTTGAGACACAATGAGAGAGAGAAAGAGAATGAGAGAGAGTGAATGGGAAGGCCAACACCAGAACAGCTTTAGTCAATGGGTCAGTATCTGAATAATGACTGTTATAAATTATCCTACTAAAATGTGAGAAATTCATACTTAAACTTTTGACCATTATTTAAAGGAAAGCAAGAGGAAGTGGAAAAGGATATAGAATGATTGGTTTGATGGCAGCATGGACATCATGAAATAGCGGTTTCAATGTGGTTGATTTCCCTCTCTGACTGTGGTCATACATTTTGACCTGAAAACGTGTCAGTGAACTAATGAGGAAGCACCATGTTGACTGTTGTCCATCTCAAGGTGACAGCTGAGACAAATAAAGGATGTTTTCTCTAGTTAAACACAGAGAGCACACACACACACCTGTTTGAACACTCACAAGAGCAGTTCTCTTTCAAAGAGTATGTGCCCTTAACAGATGAGGAAAAACGAATGTACTGTGTGTACCAGCCAGGTAGGCCTAACTTAAATGTCCTGTCACTGATAATGGTGTATTCCGGGACACAGAACAAATTATACTGTGAAAACCAAGAAAGAATATTGTACAGTACAGAAACTTAAAGGATAATTGAACTGAAATACCTAGTGTGAGACTATGTTGGTAGCGTGAACGAATAAGATCCCCTAAGTGGTACCGTGTAAGTGTGAGATCACCTCTGAGTAGAGGGGGTCTGTTATGGAGTCCGTACCATCTGGGAACCCCCACTGTGATAGAGGTCTTGGGAACAACCTGCCTGGGTTGAGAGGAGGAAGGATGAGGAGAGGACGCCCAAAATAAATGAATGAGCAGAAACAACATTAGAAGAGAAACAAACACAGGGCTAGTCTTACAGCCACCTGCTCCACAGACCACTGACTCTACACCCTAAACCCTAAACCCTACACCCTAAACCATACCCAACCCCTGTCATGAACCATGGGATAGATGTAACTCTCACTCCTGCTGAGCTACAGTTGATTCTGCCATGGAGAGTGCAGGAGGCCAGAAAACAAACAAAAACTCAAACGGAAATATAAGAACAAAAATATAAATGCAACATGCAACGATTTCAAAAGATTTGACTGAGTAACAGTTCATAGAAGGAAATCAGTCAATTGAAATAAATTCATTAGGCCCTAATATATGGACTTCACATGACTGGGAATACAGATATGCATCTGTTGGTCACAGATACCTTTAAAAAAAAAGTAGGGGCGTGGATCAGAATACCAGTCAGTATCTGGTGTGACCACCATTTGCCTCATGCAGTGCAACACATCTCCTTCACATAGAGTTGATCAGGCTGTTGATTGTGGCCTGTGGAATGTTATCCCACTCCTCTTTAATGGCTTTGTGAAATTTCAAACATCCCAAACATGCTCAATGGATGACCTGTCTGGTGAGTATGTAGGTCATGAAAGAACTTGGACAATTTCAGCTTCCAGGAATTGTGTACAGATCCTTGTGACATGGGGCTGTGCATTATCATGCTGAAACGTGATGGCGGGGGCTGAATGGCATGAGAATGGGATCTCATCAAGGTATCTCTGTGCATTCAAATTGCCATTGATAAAATGCAGTTGTGTTCATTGTTTGTAGCTTATGCCTGCCCATACCATAACCCCACCGCCACCATTGAGTACTCTGTTCACAATGTTGACGTCAGCAAACTGCACGCCCACACGATGCCATAAACGTTGTCTGCAGTGTAAGGCCAGTTGGATGTCCTGCCAAATTCTCTAAAACGTTTGGGGCGGCTTATGGTAGAGAAGGGAACATTGAATTCTCTGGCAACAGCTCTGGTGGACATTCCTGCAGTCAGCATACCAATTGCGTTGTGCCTCAAAACTTGAAACATCTGTGGCATTGTATTATGCACATTTTAGAGTGCCATTTTATTGTCCACAGCACGAGGTTCACCTGTGTAATGATCCTGCTGTTTAATCAGATTGTTGATATGCCACACCTGTCAGGTGGATGGATTAGCTTGGCAATGTAGAAATGCTTACTAACAGGGATGTTAACAAATTTGTGAACAACATTTGTGTTGTTTTTTGTGTGTATGGAAGATTTTTGGGATGTTTTATTTCAGCTCATGAAACATGGGACACTCCCTTTACATGTTGCTTTTATATTTTTATTCAGTGTGGTATAGTAAACACTGTCGAAGATGAAGCCAAATATGATACAGATTTTGCTGCTGGGGGTGCTGTTGTGTAACATTAGTACCAGCATAGCAATTGGTACGGCCAAAGATTTTTTATAACTAACCCAAGATAGACCACACAGCTTGTCGTTTCCAATGGAAGCAAATTAATCATAGGGGGCAGAACAAGCAAAGATGTGGGCAGGGCCAAGCACCAGCCAGCAAGCTCCTATTAGTAGGTTCTAGTATTTATTTGCATATTTCCGTTAGGGAACTACTACTCTGTGAAATGCAGGTGTGCAATAACTCAATTTTGCCCTCGAACTCCTTCTAAACAATGCATTTAAAAAAACTTTGGCAAAGGGTAAAGTCTACAAAACTGAGTCCACTCTGTTCGTAACAGATTATAGTTTTGGGAACAGAAAACTGTATTGAGATCAAATGTTTAATCGATGACAAAATTAGCAGAATGTTGGACAAAATCCATTTCCACTTCTTCTACTGCCAGCCACTGGGTGGTAGAAATGCCAACGGATGATTCAGATTTATACAAAAGGGTGAAAAATCAGGCTCATTGTTCTATCTGTGGTATGGTTGCAGCTATGGAGCCAGATAGAGGCCAAAAGGTTGAACGTACATATCGTTAGGATCGTAAGAAAATCCATACGTAAATTGTTGGATTGTAAGAAAAGCCATGCGTGAAACATGAAACGTAAATGTGAAATTTAATCTGGGAACATACAAACACCATGTTACGATTACGGACTAACATTTTAGGCTTGAACAGATCTTGTGTTGCAATTCTGACGTACAATAACACCTTTCAGAGTTTTGACAGTTTGATCTCACCAACAGAGCATACACCAAACAGCCTGTAAGGAGTGCTATGTGAACAAGAATAACAACAGTATTGAAAAAACGGAGGTCAGGGAAACCGGAGAGGTGTCCTGCATATTTTCCAGTTAAAGTCTCCATTCTCTATTACTCCTCAGTTGAGTTACTTCACATTTATGTAGCTAATGTCATGGATCTGTTTGCCAGTGCAGATCTAGATAGCACTAGCTGTATTATGCCTACAACAGTGAAGTTTCAGTCCACTAGGTGTATCTCTACAGCATGGGCATATCTCTGGCTGACGTGGACATCTCCATGCATGCATGCACCTTATCATAACATGACTAATTCAATATTGCACCGTCCCATTCTCTGGGCTCTGTCTGCAATCATAACCTGTAGTATATTCCAGGAATAATGAAACATAGAATAATAAAAGAGGTTTGATGAATTATGTATGCCACCGGAGTCTCAGAAGATGCCTTTCTGGAGGCATGCAGCCATAGAGTCATTATACCCAAATAAAGTGCAGAGCATGCATGACTCGTGTAACTCATAATTCATCCTTCATTCACTTCAAATCAGCCAGTATGTCATTCATTCTGTCATTTGTTGGAGTTGCAATAGGAACTAAATCAAAGAGAATAGAACAGTCTTATCTCTAGGTTTCTTCCTAGGTTTTGGCCTTTCTAGGAAGTTTTTCCTAGCCACTGTGCTTCTACACCTGCATTGCTTGCTGTTTGGGGTTTTAGGCTGGGTTTCTGTACAGCACTTTGAGATATCAGCTGATGTACGAAGGGCTATATAAATACATTTGATTTGATTTATCCATTATTGAAATCCATGTGTGTATTCAAAATTATCTAAATTCTCCAAAGTTCTTTAGCCTATCTCGTTAATAATTCAATGTTTAATTTAGGCCTATCCAGTGTTGGGTTCTGAGAATATGAAATATACTTATTCATGTCACTGAGGGAGAGAGGGTCATGTATAACGTTATATCAGGGATCCTATTGAAAGATTTAGACAGTCTACACCAGAAGTTAATGGTTATCTGTAGGAGGAAGGTAAATCCTGTGTGCAATTAAGTTTGTAAGGTGCTGAGTGCAGGGAAGTGATCACATGTGGCAGACATTGATAAGGGGAGAGGGCCATGGATTAGTGATGAAGGGGGTCGGGGTCAGGTCACTTTAAGGGAGAAAGAAATATTTATGGCCGCATTAGTTAGTTTCCTGCGTAACCTAGGAGGTAGGGTTAAATATCAATGCTTGTGTGAAAATATTTTTGTCTAACGCAGCCGTATTGATCCTCTGGGAAGAATAAACTTGTTTAACCTTTCATAGTGTCCGTAGATTTTTTTTACTCTGAGAATTAGAACCTAACAGTTGGCGCTGTGAGCAGGGTTCACCACGATTTGCAGTCGAACTAGAGATTCGTAATCAGTGAAACAGGAGCTGGCACCAGAAATAAGGTAGGCACAGTTCCTACACCTTGTTATCACTAATTCTAACATCTTGGTGAGATGAAAGTTGTAGGCTGAACCAATTATAGGACACAGAACTAGAAAGCCTAATATATGCATATTATTAGTAGTATTGGATAGAAAACACTCAAATTTCTAAAACTGTTTGAATGATGTCTGTGAGTATAACATAACTCATATGGCAGGCGAAAACCTGAGAAAAATCCAACCAGGAAGTGGGAAATCTGAGGTTTGTAGTTTTTTAAAGCTTGGCCTACTGAATACACAGTGTCTATGGTGTCAAGTTGCACTTCCTACGGCTTCCACTAGATGTCAAACGTCTTTAGAAACTTGAATGAGGATTCTACTATAAAGGAGGGGCTCGTGAGACCTGTTTGAGTCAGTGGTCTGGCAGAGTGTCTCCCGACAGAATTAGCTCTCGTTCCAGTGCTTTTCTTCGGATATAGGAATTCTCCGGTTGGAACATTAATGTTTTATGTTAAAAACATCCTAAAGATTGATTCCATACATTGTTTGACTTGTTTCTACGACCTGTAATGGAACTTTGAGTTTTTGTCTGGACGAAGTGCTCGCGCCTCATGAAGATGGATTACTGGGCTGAACACGCTAATAACAAGTGGCTATTTGGACATAAATGATGGACTTTATGGAACAAATCAGTCATTTATTGTCGAACTGGGATTCCTGGGAGTGCCTTTTGATGAAGATCATCAAAGGTAAGTGAATATTTATAGTGTTATTTCTCATTTCTGTTGACTCCAACAGGGCGGATATTTCTCTGGCTGGATTGGGATCTGAGCGCCGTTCTCAGATTATGCTTTTTCCGTAAAGTAAAAAAAAAAATCTGACACAGCAGTTGCATTAAGGAGAAGTCTATCTTTAATTATGTGAATAACACTTGTATCTTTTATCAATGTTTATTATGAGTTTTTCTGCAAAATCGCCGGATGTTCTGGAATCAAAACATTACTGCACGTAACGCGTCAATGTAAACTGCGATTTTTGGATATAAATATGCACATTATCGAACAAAACATACGTACATGTACTATATTTCTGCTTTTTGTGACTCCTATCTTT
Source organism: Oncorhynchus kisutch (assembly GCF_002021735.2). Classification (NCBI taxonomy): domain Eukaryota; kingdom Metazoa; phylum Chordata; class Actinopteri; order Salmoniformes; family Salmonidae; genus Oncorhynchus; species Oncorhynchus kisutch. Next base: position 31,763,234 of record NC_034196.2, read on the forward strand.
GGCTGCGAAAATGACTTGGCTATGACCTAAAATAATCATATGTTGTGCTTTCGCTGTAAAGCATTTTTGAAATCGGACATGATGGGTAGATTAACAAGATGTTTATCTTTCATTTGCTCTATTGGACTTGTTAATGTGTGAAAGTTACATATTCCTAAAAAAAAAAAAAATCTGCGAAATGTTGTCGAGGGGTTCCAGTAGCGGAACGCCTTCCCTAGAAAGGTTAAACCTATGTAAAATAGTTGTATCTTTTCTGAATTTTTATAATGAGTATTTCTGTATTTGAATTTGGCGCTCTACAATCTCACTGGATGTTGGCCAGGTGGGACGCTAGCGTCCCATATACCCTAGAGAGGTTAATAGGCACAAATACCATAACTATTATCCAGGGAAGTGGGTAGCGCTACCTTGGAAAATATTTAATAGAAAGAGTGTATTAGAGACGGGAGTGAGGAAATCTAAATACCCTGGGCATGAGCAATATACCAATTTGGCTCGAATATGGGAAATTAGTAGAGGTACTCAGCTGCAAACAGACTGGGTACTGGAGTGCATTGATAGAATTTGTACTTCGGCTTTGATGGCAGGTTTGAAACCTGTGATTAAAATGGCAATTGCGGGGTTGTGGATGAAATAGAGCAAGATGTTTTGAGAGTGGAATATAACTCCACTCACTTCGCAGGCGTGTGAGAGGTTAATACGGCCACAGTGAAAGTTACTAACCATGGTTTCAATGGCCATGGTAAGACAAAGAAACATAGCGAAAAAACATCAAAGCGTAAGGAGATAGCTCCCTGTTTTAGATGTGGGAAAATCGGACATTGGAAGAACGAGTTTAGAGTAGGAATGGAGCCTGCTGCATTCGGAGGAAATGCTGCCATGCAAACTTTTACATAGCTGTGTATGACCTCGGTTCCATCGAAATCAAATCAAATTTTATTTGTCACATACACATGGTTAGCAGATGTTAGTGCGAGTGTAGCGAAATGCTTTTGCTTCTAGTTCCGACAATGCAGTAATAACCAACAAATAATCTAGCTAACAATTCCAAAACTACTACCTTATAGACACAAGTGTAAGGGGATAAAGAATATGTATATAAAGATATATGAATGAGTGATGGTACAGAGCGGCATAGGCAAGATAGTGGTTCATAGAGATTACAGTTTCTATGTGAAGGAAGACATATGAGATCACATCTTACCCAGCTTTTTAATAGTTGCCAGGATCAAATATTGCATATTCCTTATGAGAAATTGGCTAAATTTGCCACAGGAAAAAAATGTTGCTTGAAGAATCATGCGAAATGCCAGGGGGATGGATTCTAAAAAGGTAACAAATTAAAATTATCTGGCCAAACATTCCTTGCAAACTCAGAAAACATTTTTTTTCGAGATCTCATGAGATATTTTATGTGGTTTTATTATAAAATAGATTTACATTTTATGTCGTCTTATTCTGAAATAGATTTCTAAAATGGACGAAAGGGTCAAGGGGTAACAAAGAAATAGCAAAGGGGTTACTAAACCTAAAATTAACTTTTAATTGTTATGAACATTGTGGTGCGGTGGTTATGCAGAATTATGGAAAGGTTTAAAATGTTTATAAATGGTTTCGGAAGGACAGGGAAAGAAAAGGGAGAGGAAATATTTAATGGTGTCAAATGCCCTGTATCCTGACTTTCTGGTGAGGCCTGATGCATCTCACTAGACATGATCAAACAGGTAGGACTTAATTATAAAATTAATGAGAAACAACAGTATCTGTTCTATTTTACCATTACTTTGTGAGACATTATTTCCTTATGGAGTTATCAAGAGTTGTAATTCTAAGTTGATTGGTTATTCAAATGTGTTTATTTTTGATTTAACATGCTGTTTTTGAATCACAAAGTGAATCATGTGTTCAAAGGGAAAATTACCAGTTTCCTGGGGTCCTGGTCCTTGGGTAAATATACAAATGTATTTTGTTCAATTTGCATATAGAAGGAAAAATATATGTTAAATAGGGATGAGTTACTCCAAATAGATTGTGATATGTGTATTGCTGATTTCATTTTTTCTTTTTGTGTCGATACAAATTTCACCAGATTGGGACTGCTGGATTGTTGGTGGGATTCTCCAATGGGTTAGGGTGCCAACTCCCTGATCTTACATTTGTTATAGAGATAATGTTAAGAAAATTGGGAATGTAATTTGTCATATAGTCAATGCTTGTCTGGATTTCTTGAAAGAGAAATTAATTGAACTAAACTGTTGTTCTGATCTGTCCTCTCTTGAGGTTATCACGGAAGGTGACGTCAGATGGTGTCTTAATGCATATAGAAATAATTTGGCCACAAACAATGTGTGTGAGCCTCGAAACCCTCCCTAACCGTCTGAAAAAAAGAGCGACAAAGGCGTTCAATGCAACAGTGATTTTTAAACACTCCAATCTGAGTCCGAGTCAAACCTGGGTACGGGCGGCAGGAGTGCGGAGACCGTGCGTGTGGAGTGAGTCTCTCAGGTGAGAGACTCGTGTATGTGGGAGAAACGGATGTATCTATTTGGATATTGAATCGGGACATTTTCAAGGACCATCAAATATGATAGGCAAGGATGAACTGTAACGCTATCTGAAGAAGACACGCTAGAATGATAAGTGCTGGGAGAAGGGGGGAGGTCTACACACTGCAAACAATTTAGATTAAGTATGCACTGAGATACCAATCTTTCATTACCAGGCCACTTGCGACAGGACAACAGGGACAAAGGGTGGTTGTAATGAGAAGAGTTATTACCGGCTCCGTTTTATAAATGTACATTAACTTCTTATGGCTGGAGGGCAGTATTGAGTAGCCTGCTCCTCAGTCTCAGTTGCTAATATATGCATATTATTATTAATATTGGATAGAAAACACTCAAAAGTTTCCAAAACTGTCAAAATATTGTCTGTGAGTATAGCAGACCTGATATTGCAGGCGAAACCCTGAGGAAAATCAAACCAGGAAGTGGCTTCTATTTTGAAAACTCCATGTTCCATAGCCTGACTTTGCTCCATTTAAAGGGATATTTTATTTATTTATTTCACCTTTATTTAACCAGGTCGGCAAGTTGAGAAGAAGTTCTCATTTACAATTGCGACCTGGCCAAGATGAAGCAAAGCAGTTCGACACATACAACGACACAGAGTTACACATGGAGTAAAACAAACATACAGTCAATAATACAGTATAAACAAGTCTATATACGATGTGAGCAAATGAGGTGAGATAAGGGAGGTAAAGGCAAAAAAAGGCCATGGTGGCAAAGTAAATACAATATAGCAAGTAAAACACTGGAATGGTAGATTTGCAGTGGAAGAATGTGAAAAGGAGCAAAATAAATAAATAAAATAAATACAGTAGGGAAAGAGGTAGTTGTTTGGGCTAAATTATAGGTGTGCTATGTACAGGTGCAGTAATCTGTGAGCTGTTCTGACAGCTGGTGCTTAAAGGTAGTGAGGGAGATAAGTGTTTCCAGTTTCAGAGATTTTTGTAGTTCGTTCCAGTCATTGGCAGCAGAGAACTGGAAGGAGAGGCGGCCAAATAAATAATTGGTTTTGGGGGTGACCAGAGAGATATACCTGCTGGAGAGCGTGCTACAGGTGGGTGATGCTATGGTGACCAGCGAGCTGAGATAAGGGGGGACTTTACCTAGCAGGGTCTTGTAGATGACATGGAGCCAGTGGGTTTGGCGACGAGTATGAAGCGAGGGCCATCCAACGAGAGCGTACAGGTCGCAACGATGAGTAGTATATGGGGTTTTGGTGACAAAACCGATGGCACTGTGATAGACTGCATCCAATTTGTTGAGTAGGGTATTGGAGGCTATTTTGTAAATGACATCGCCGAAGTTGAGGATTGGTAGGATGGTCAGTTTTACAAGGGTATGTTTGGCAGCATGAGTGAAGGATGTTTTGATGCGAAATAGGAAGCCAATTCTAGATTTAACTTTGGATTGGAGATGTTTGATGTGGGTCTGGAAGGAGAGTTTAGTCTAACCAGACACCTAGGTATTTGTAGTTGTCCACATATTCTAAGTCAGAAGGTTTGTACATTTACAGATCTATTTTAACTGTTACATTTAATGTTTTACGCATGGCTATTAATGTATTTTTAATTAAGTAGTTTTTGGGGGTATCTGAACTTTAATATTCATATTTTTCATTCGTTTTACTTCACTACATTCCTTTTAAGAAAATATCATACTTACTCCACACATTTTCCTTGACAACCAAAAGTACTCATAACATTTTGAATGCTTAGCAGGACAGGAAAATGGTCCAATTCTCACACCAAACAGACCGTCCCTACTGCCTTGATCTGGCGGACTCACTAAACACACATGCTTCATTTGTAAATTGTCTGAATGTTGGAGTGTGCCCCTGGCTATACATAAATAAATACAGAATTTGAAATGATTTATACTTTTACTTTAGATCCTTAAGTGTATATTAAACCAAATACTTTTATACTTAAAAAAATAGTGGTAGGGTTGTAGAGAATCAAAGAACCACGAATGTAATAAGAAATCTTAAGTGCTGGCTTAAGCCCGGTAGCGACCACTACAGAATGTCCGGTCAGAACAAGGATGCGGCTGGTGTCCAGGTTAAGGGGAGTTTAATGGAAGACACACCTGACCACTCATGGTTCAGACAACTGAGAATCACGTCCAGTGAGAACGGACATTAAGTTAAGATGCATTCACAATAAGCATTCACAATAAACATCAGACATACAGGGATTCAATCCAAAGGAGGAAAAGTTCAACAGAAGGGCTAACTGTGGAAGTGCTCATCAGGATGGGGAAAGCATGTTTCTGACCACAAGGCATGCTGGGGTCATATACTAACTGAAGTCCTGGGAATCAAGTCCACTGACAGGCTGAAGGAGATGTGGTGATAAGTATTTGGTGTGACCTTGACCAATAAGACACTAACAAAAGTGGGGGTCATCTGAATGGGAGACTAAGCTGCCTGACTAGAACTAACCAGAAGGGATGGCTAGAATCAGCTACTAGTTTAACAGACTTTGACTCAAATATAATTTTACTGGGTTGCTATTATCACAAACATTGTAGACCAGACTGGATCTCCTTCAGCATAACATCATATGTTGAACTTTTACTATCAGTGTGGTAACGTTTCTTTTGGGGGGGGATTTCAGATTTATGAATTGTTGCAACTGGTTTTCTTAACATATCCTCCTTTGCAGTAAGTAAAGGGCTTATTCCTTGGCTACTTGCAATTTGTATTTATTATGGATCCCCATTAGCTGCTGCCAAAGCAGCAGCTATTCTTCCTGGGGTCCAGCAAAATTGAGGCAGTTTATACAATTTTAAAAACATTACATTCACAGATTTCACAACACTGTGTGCCCTCAGGCCTCTACTCCACCACTACCACATATCTGCAGTACTAAATCCATGTGTATGTATAGTGCATATGTTATTGTGTGTATGCATGTGTCTGTGCCAATGTGTGTTCCTTCACAGTCCCCACAGTCCCCACAATAAGGTGTCTTTTAAATCTAATTTTACTGCTTGCATCAATGACTTGATGTGGAACAGAGTTCCATGTAGTCATGGCTCTATGTAGTACTCTGTGCCTCCCATAGTCTGTTCTGGACTTGGGGACTGTGAAGAGACCTGTGGCATGTCTTGTTGGGCATGCATGGGTGTCCGAACTGTGTGCCAGTAGTTTAGACAGACCGCTCAGTACGTTCAACATGTCTTATAGATAAAAATAGTGATTAAGTCAATTCTGTCCCCCACTTTCAGCCAGGAGAGATTGACATGCATATTCTTAATATTAGCTCTGTGTACATCCAAGGGCCAGCCATGCTGCCCTGTTTTGAGCCAAATGCACTTTTCCTAAGTCCTTTTTTGTGGCACCTGACCACACGACTGAACAGTAGTCAAGGTGCGACAAAACTAGGGCCTGCAGGACCTGCCTTGTTGATAGTGTTAAGACAGAGCATCACTTTATTATAGACAGACTTCTCCCCATCTTAGCTACTACTGCATCAATATCCTTGCCTGTGAAGCCCTTTTTGTGCAAAGCAATGATGACGGCACGTGTTTCCTTGCAGGTAACCATGGTTGGCAAGGAAGAACAATGATTCCAAGCACCACCCTCCTTTTTGAAGCTTCCAGTCTGTTATTGGAACTCAATCAGCATGACCGTGATCTCCAGCCTTGTCCTCGTCAACACTCACACCTGTGTTAACGAGAGAATCACTGACATGTCAGCTGGTCCTTTTGTGGCAGGGCTGAAATGCAGTGGGAATGTGTTTTTAGGATTCAGTTCATTTGCATGGCCAACAGGGACTTTGCAATTAATTGAAATTCATCTGATCACTCTTCATAACATTCTGGAGAAAATGTAAATTGCCCTCACACAAACTGAGGCAGCAGACTTTGTGAAAATGAATGTGTCATTCTCAAATTTTGGCCACAACTAAGTGACCTGTAGTGATTATTTTACTTAGCTGAAAGTCAGCTGTTAATAAGACATTTAATCATACAAAATTAAGTTATTTCTGATCCCTTAATATTTACTGTGTTGCTCATCTCCATAGCAACACTGGAGGAGATAAAATAGTTCAGGTGGCCCTAGACTTCTGGAGAGCAGGGCGAGACAGAGATGGAGCTGAAGGATTTGGAAACACCACTCCTTGTCCAACAACAAGCAGAGTAAGCCAGCTATTCACTATCACTCTTTAGATGCACGGTTGTAACTCGTTCTCGTATTTAACAAATCATGCATTGAAAGATCAAGTTACACGTGTCTAATGTTAAGATTAGCCCCTTCTGTGTTTATAATCCTGGAATTAGAAAACAAGGCTTTTTAGACCTCAAATACAAAATTCCTTTTTTATTCTGTCCATCCTTGTTTCTTTTCCCTAACCCGTCTCATCTGATGTGTGACATGGTTGAGATGGCTGCCAAGGGCCTGATGCCCAATCAGGAAGTGGCTAGGAAATGATTTACTTCCCCAAAACAGTGAAGCTCTTCTCCGTAAAGGGCTGCAAGACCATCAGCAGCAAGCTGGACCAATGCACAGCGTTGCAGTCAGCAGCTGCGGAGTGAACGATCTACGAATCATAATGAGCAGTAATTTATGATGAAAGGTGATTTTGTAGGTCTGATAAATCGGTCTGTAGATGCCGACGGCAAAGAAAAAGGGAACATCTACCACCTACTCTTCTGTGGGGACTTTGGATGACCCTCAGGTATCCGGACATCAACGGGCTTGCCTGCTGTCAGACTTTTCTGAGGAGTGCAGGGGACTTGTATAGGCTGGCTTTCTCCCACCATCCTTTTTCACAAGTATTGCGCTTAATCAGTTTTGAAGGACCCCCCCCTTCTCAGAGCGCAGTCACATATGAATCTTGTTGAGGCAATATGCAACCAAGAAAAACAAATGACAACTATTTGACAAACACTTTTAGTCACAGTCCAGAATTTAGTTACGAGACACCTTGTTGCAAAATATGCCATCTGATGTTTTCTCCATCATACGGTTTAACCACAGATGTCTGTTATTCCATGCCAGCCCCAACTCTGGCTGTATGTTACAGGCAGTCTGTATAGAGGAGCGGTTTCCTGGACACAGATTAAGCCTATTCCTGGACTATTAAACAAGGTCAATGGAGAGTCTCCATAAATGCTTTAGTCCAGTACTAGGCTTAATCTGTGTCTGGGAAAACTTCCCATAGAGTTCTTCATTTTACACCAGCAGTACAGCATTAATGCAGCCGTCGTTCTCTGGGTTATTTGTCACCTGGGCGTATTTACCTGGGGAAGAAGAGACATTTTAATCCCTACATTTCAGAAATTGAATTACACTGAGATTGTATGCAGTTTTTTATTGTGTTGTCAGGAGTGAGATCAATCTAATATATTGCCATCACTCACTATTCTTTACTTTGGCCACACCCATCTTATCAGACATTTCTGCACCGTTTATTAAAAGTATACATCCTCCTGTAGCAATGCCGGACTACACCAACCCCCACAATTCTGCAGCCCTCTGGTTAAATAAATAACATATAGGGCCGGGTTCCCAGACAGTCTAAGCTTAGTCGTGGACTAAGCATGTTTAGTGGAGAATCTCCATGGAAAGGGCTTTTTAGTCCAGAACTAGGCTTAAATTGGTGTCCGGGAAACCGGCCCATATTGATCCAGATAAATATCCATGTGAGAGGACAGGAGCTGACTCACCCCAGATGACCTTTCCCCCCTGTGTTACCAGGCCCAGCTCGCTGACGTTGACCTCTACCACGGTTCCCTTGGTGATGACCCCCAGGGTGGTGTAGAGGGGTGACGAGGGGTTCTTCTTCACACCCAGGATGGGAAGACAGAATGTGGCCTTCAGCTCCGGGTGGGTCACATGGGCCTTTTTGAAGCGTAGACCCTGAAGAGAGGAAGGGCAGAGGCGGGTGAGACATTTTATTTCAGGGTTTTTGCCTCTTAACTAGGAACATCATTGAAAGAAGTGGAAAAATCTGTTCAACACTGAGCCCACTGGAGGAAGTTTGCCAATGGTTCCCAAAGAGCAAAAAGCTTTAGGTCAATTTAAGTTGTTTTACATCATTTAGTTGAATGCATTGGTTGTAACTAAGTTGATCTAGACTGATACATTTTACAAATGTAGTCGCTCACACAGTGATGAGGGTGTTAACACGTCAAAGTTTCAAACACTGCAACTAACTGAGAAAGGCGTCAACATGCCAAATACTGTATATTAGAGAACATACACATTAGGGCTGGGGGATATATTCAAATTAATTCTCTGTTTGCGTGATATTCCAAAATGCATGTATCGCATAATTAGTTTTTTTTATTTATATCCACTTGTTCTCATGTCTTTTTGGTCCTGTCTCGTTAGCTCTGTCTGTGCACCTTTCCATTCACACCAGAGATCTGTATATAATGACGAGATGCTCATGTCTCCGTCCTAACAATGGGAGTCATTGTCCCAAAGGCGGGAAGGCAGGTGACAAGCTTAGGTTAAAAATAAGCCCATAGAAACGCTTTGGGCTTAATTTGTACAGATTTTGGCAAGAGTTAACTTGCCACTTGCATTTGAGGTTTGGTCCAACAGAAATCGGTCATATGGGCGCAAACACATGGAGACATTATTTTACTGTAAGAGGATAAATTAATCGTTCGAATCATACCCTGTTGATGTTTCAACTCAAATCTTGAGCAGAGCATACACTACTAAAAACGGTTGTACCAATTTTCATTGTGGAAAATGAATGCTCAGTTGCACACGCATTACTGCAGCATTTTAGTCAAATAAAGATTGCGATACAGGCCGTTTAGTCGGTTTTATAAAATGTGCAATAAGCAGTAACTTCTTATGGCTGCAGGGGCAGTATTGAGTAGCTTGGGGTGAAAGGTGCCCAGAGTAAACTACCTGCTCCTCAGTCCCAGTTGCTAATATATGCATATTATTAATAGTATTGGATAGAAAACACTCTGAAGTTTCTAAAACGGTCTGAGTATAACAGAACTCATATGGCAGGCAAAAACCTGCGAAGAAATCCAAACAGGAAGTGGGAAATCTGAGGTTGGTCAATTTTCAACCCAGCCCTTATTGAATACACAGTGGGATATTAGTTGTTGCACTTCCTAAGGCTTTCACTAGATGTCAACAGTCTTTAGAAACTTGTTTGAGGATTCTACTGTGAAGTGAGACCTTCACAGTAGTGAGAGAGGATTGAGTCAGAGGTCTGCCAGCAGTCACGCGTTGGTCACGCGCATTTCACATGAGAGGTAGCTGCGTTCCTTTGCTTTTCTGAAGACAAAGGAATTCTCCGGTTGGAATATTATCGAAGTTATGTTAAACATCCTAAAGATTGATTCCATACATCGTTTGACATGTTTCTACGGACAGTAACGGAACTTTTTGACATTTCGTCTGCAATTAGGGAACGTGCTTCATGACTTTGGATTTGTTTACCAAAAGTGCTAACAAAAGTAGCTCTTTAGACAAAAATTGACATTATCAATCAAAACAAACATTTATTGTGGACCTGCGATTCCTGGGAGTGCATTCTGATGAAGATCAAAGGTAAGTGAATATTTATAATGCTATTTATGACTAATGTTGACTACCCAATATGGTGGATATCTTTTTGGCTGCTTTGTTGTCTTAAAGCTGTACTCAGATTATTGCATGGTTTTCTTTTTCCCGTTAAGCTTTTTTGGAATCTGATACACTTCTCCTTAATGCAACCGCTGTATCTATATTTCCATGTCTAGCAACTGTATTTTCATCAACATTTATAATGAGTATTTCTGTAAAACGATGTTGCTCTCTGCAATATCACCGGATGTTTTTGGAACGAGTGAACATAATGCGCCAATGTAAACAGAGATTTTTTTATGCACTATCGAACAAAAAAATACATGTATTGTGTAACATGAAGTCCTATGAGTGTCATCTGATGAAGATCAAAGGTTAGTGATGAATTTTCTCTTTGTGCTTTTTGTGACTCCTCTCTTTGGCTGGAAAATGGCTGTTTTTCTGTGGCTTGGCTCTGACCTAACAATCGTTTATGGTGCTTTCGCTGTAAAGCCTATTTGAAATCGGACACTTTGGTGGGACCCCAACAACTAAACAAGTTCAAGTCCAGCAGTCATTTGAAAGAGTAAGAACATTTCAGCGAGACAACTCAAAAGGGGCGGCAGGGTAGCCTAGTGGTTAGAGCGTTGGACTAGTAACCGGAAGGTTGCGAGGTCAAACCCCCGAGCTGACAAGGTACAAATCTGTCGTTCTGCCCCTGAACAGGCAGTTAACCCACTGTTCCCAGGCCGTCATTGAAAATAAGAATGTGTTTTTAACTGACTTGCCTGGTTAAATAAAGGTATAAAAAAAAAAAAAAAAAAAAAAGGCCAAATCCATTAAACGCCAAGATAATGAAATTCAACCTTCCTCTGTTGTGGATGATGTTGGCTTTCCCCGACTCATCGAGCACCGGTACACACTACCAAGTAGGTGCTACTTTTCAGATGTTGCCCTACCGGAGTTACAGTATTGTTGAAACACATCCATGAGCTACTTGCTATGGGCACCACTGGTATTAGCTTCACAATTGACATTTGGACCAACGATGTCAGCCCCATGAGCATGCAGAGTCTGACAGCACAGTGGCTCGATAAGGATTTCGTACTGAAGAAAGCCGTATTGCATGCTCAAGAATGTGCTGGTTCTCATATCGCTGCTGCTATTTCAATGGCATTTGAGAACATGTTTGCAACATGAACACACTCATTTCTCCATTCGAACAACTGACTCGAGAAACGAGCTCATCAACTGCGTCTGCAGCAGACGTGATATCCTCGGTCATGGCATTGAAACGCCCGCTCAACAAAACTGCCGACACAGACCGAGGGGTTAACTTACAAAAGTACTCAAGGCTGTGAACAAACAATTCGGTGGCATTCTCTCTGAGCCTCTTTACTGTGTCGCCCCCATGCTCGATGCTAGGTACAAGGACCGTTACTTCCATGCAGACAAGAAACAGGGTTTACGTGAAATTTACATACACAGCTGGACAAGATGGAAACGGACACAGTGACAGAGCACACCGAGGAATAGAGGCCACGGACAGACAGAGCTGAAACTTCACTGCTTGACATGGATGATGAAATCCTGGTTGAGAATTAAACGACTTAAAGAAACAGCAAAGAAATATGTTTTGATTACGTTTTACTGGTAATGAGGACACAAATGCCACTTTTTGTTCACTGCAGGAGGGACTGGTGCACTTCACAAAATAGATGGCATCATGAGGTAGGAAAATTATGTGGATATATTAAAGCAACGTCTCAAGACATCAGTCAGGAAGTCAAAGCTTGGTCGCAAATGGGTCTTCCAAATGGACAATGACCCCAAGAATACTTCCAAAGTTGCGGCAAAATGTCTTAAAGACAAAGTCAAGGTATTGGGGTGGCCATCACAAAGCAATGACCTCAATCCTATAGAAAATGTGTGGGCAGAACTGAAAAAGCGTGTGCGATAAAGGAGGCCTACAAACCTGACTCAGTTACACCAGCTCTGTCAGGAGGAATGGGCCAAAATTCACCCAAATTATTGTGGGAAGCTTGTGGAAGGCTACCCAAAACGTAAAGAATTATAGGCACTGCTACCAAATACTAATTGAGTGCATGTAAACTTCTGACCCACTGGGAATGTGATGAAAGAAATAAAAGCTGAAATAAATCACTACTATTATTCTGACATTTCACATTCTCAAAAGAAAGTGGTGAGCCTAACTGACAAGACAGGGAATTTTTTACTAGGATTAAATGTCAGTAATTGTGAAAAACTGAGTTTAAATATCTTCGGCTAAGGTGTACTGTATGTATGTATATATACGCGCGTGTGTGTGTATATATATCGACCTCATATATATATATATATATATGTATATATATATACATACATACATACATACATACATATATACATATATATATATATATATATATGTATATATGTATGTATGTATGTATGTATATATATATACATACATACATACATACATACATACATACATACATACATACATACATACATACATACATACATACATACATACATACATACATACATACATACATACATATATATATATATATATATATATATATATATATAAAAGAGGTCGACCGATTATGATTTTAACGCCGATAACGATACTGATTATTGGAGGACAAAAAACCCTGATTCTGATTAATCGGCAGATTTATTTAAAAATAAAACTGTATATATATATATCATACACACATTTTTGTAATAATGACAATACTCAATGAACACTTATTTTAACTTAATACACTGCTCAAAAAAATTATCGGTATCGGCTTTTTGCGGTCCCCCAATAATGGGTATCGGCGTTAAAATAATAATCGGTCGACCTCTAATATATATACAGACACAATAAATATATATTATACACACACACACACACACATATATACACACACAGTATGCTAGTGAGTATTGGCGCCATCCTCCTTACCATGGGTCTGATGAAGCGTTCATATTTGGGAGGCTTGCGGGTGAAGTTGTCACCTACAAAGCACACTTTGGTCACCATCCTCTTCCAGGCCTTCTTCTGCCTCTTGCCTGTACGGATTACTTTGAGCACCTCCGTCTCCCCCTGGGCCCGAACCTTGGGCAGGGGCACCTCCCATTTACCCTACAGGGAGAAACAGAATATCCGATCAGAGAGCATTTCAGGACACCTTTAAGAACCTGTTCTCAACTAAACTGGCTTGGGCTTTGCACACAGGTCCACTTTCATTGAAAGTGCATTTAAGTTAAGGACTAAGCTTAATATGGGATTGCTGGAAACCAATCCATACAGTTTTATGTTGACATTTGAAACAATGTCAGCTAGGTATTGTTCCCTTTTATACAAGATAATCTGTCCAGACATACACTATCTTCGGTGAGACATGATGAAAACACAAACAAGAAAAAGAAAGGCATTGAATACTCACAGCCTTCTCCTTCCTCTTCTGTTTGATCATGTTGGAGAGGATCTTGGCGCGTGACTGTCCCTCTCTGTCCAGCAAGTAGGCTGGTACTGCTCCCTCAGGCGTCTTGTCGTCGTTCTTCTGCTTGGTCTTCCTCTGTTCGTGCATTTTGAGGCTGTGGTGAGACAGGTTGTGGTACATAGCTGTCAACAAACAGCAGCAATGGCAAATCAAAGGAAACATTTGTTTGCCCATGCTACAGACAGCTTTATTGGTCCATTAATACAGGACTAGTAAAGGCCCAGTGCACTACTTTCAAAAAATGTTATTCTGATTTTTCAAAGGGTGCTGCAGCATGGTATTGTACGACTATATACTCACGTCTTCTTCATCTGGATCTTCTCAGAGTGCCTCTGTTTGTGGTAGAGTTTGGCCTTCAGACCAATCATCTTCCTGGCTTTATGTGAGCGCTCATGGGCCTCACGGCTCTCCTTCTTCCTTTTCCTCTCCTGATGGTCCAGGCGCTGGCCATGGCGCTTGCGATGTAACTCAATGTGTTCGTTCTGGGGCTGGGGTAAGAGGCAAAGAAGGATTACAATTCAACTTCTTTTTAAAAGGGTTAGGGCTTTCTGAATGTGTGTTAAGTAAACAAACATCACAAATAATGAATGATAATAATGAATATATAAAGATCGGCTTACTTGGCTCAAGCATACTCAAAATATGTTTGGAATGATGCCCATTAAAGTAACTTGGTTAGCTAATTGCTGATTGATTAGCGTTAGCTACTTGAGGTAAGGCAAGATCAAAACAATTCAGTCCAGCGGGCCTATTCCTATAGTAGGTTTCATTGTCATTTCAAATGGTATTAACTATTGTGCATCGGATTTGCAAATATGTATCTGAAACAAGCCGTGTTTTTATATCTAGAGCAGTTCGACCAACAAAACACACGAGACACTGTCGTCAGGCGTCTGCCACATGTTAGCTAGGCAGCTAGCTAACTTTGCATGCTAACACATTTTCCCATCAAATGTTATACGTGAAACGTGGATATCTTACCATTTTGTGTCTTGAATGTTACGTGGTCGGGTACAATACTTATTTGATTTAATTGGTTGTTTCAAATGTGTTTTTCTTTCGTCGTTTTGACCTAATTAAGGCTTGGGTCTTTGGTGTTTATTTTCCCAGAAGCCAGAATTTTAGAGGAAGTACGTGACTGGAGTGTCCTCAAACAAATTCCGGAATGAAACTTGGTGCGAGGGTTCAGGAACTGTCCCGTTGCACACTATAAACTGTACTAAATTGACGAGTTACCTATAAATTACTAATACAATTTTTTAAATCTGGCCAGATTTAATACTCATTACACTTGGCTTTTTAAAATGTAAAACCGAAAGTGAAATTCTGATGGGAATGCTGCTTGGGAATGTATTTTGAAGGTTGCTTTCATGAGGAAAGTGTGAGGAAAATTAGGAACATGTGGATAGATTTCTTATAGTTGGATCATTGAGATATGAATACATTACTGTTTTTGATTATTGTTATCATGAAAAATGATTGCCAGGCATTTAAAGAATGTGTTTAGCTTATTTGACAGCCAGTTCAAGGCCAACAGTAGGTGCTAAGTTTAGAGTTGAGCAGGGGCGAAACTGCCATCAAGGCAAAGAATCTTTGAAGAATCTAAAATATATTTTTTATTGGTTTAACACCGTTTTAGTTACTACATGATTCGATGTGTTATTTCATAGTTGATGTCTTCACTATTGTTCTACAATGTAGACAATAGTAATAATAAAGAAAACCTTTGAATGAGTAGGTGTAAACAAACTTTTGACTGGTACTGTAGATATAAAACACTGTGATTAATAAAACAAACTAGGCTATATGTACTAAACTTGTCTGATCCTTTAAGCAGGCTGTTTGATTAAATAATTATGACACATATTACTCAAGAGGGAGCCAAAGATTTTTTGAAACAGTTCGATGCTCCTCCCGCTGCTGCTGGCCTTCACAGATTCTGCCATTATGCTCCTGAAGTTGCCTGTAATACGCTACACCAGCAGTCAGCAACCTTTATCATTTGGAGTGACAATTTATCTTACAAATTTTACCAATCTGAGTGCCAGTTGTGATTTGCATATATTTGTGTAACAGTTTCATCTAGTATCTCAATCATTATCTGTGGTTAATCTACATTCTAAATCTAACTGAACATTATACAAATCTAAAAGTAACTCATTGCCAACTATGTAAAAATAGCCTACATAAACACAAAACATAAAAACATTGCAGCCTGCAGGTAGAAAATATCCTGATAAAAATAAATATTCTATTAATCACATTGGCTACCCATGACCTGTCTGTAACAAACTTGAAATATTGTATCAACAATCAACTGTATCGCCTGAAACTTGCTCTACCAAACATGAAACTATTAAAATATATATATATTTTTAAATGAACCGTTATTTAACTAGGCAAGTCAGTTAAGAACAAATTCTTACAATGACAGCCTGCCAAAAGGCCTCCTGCAGGGTTGGGGGCTGTGATTAAAAATACATTAAATATAGGACAAAATACACATAATGATAAAAAGAGACAACACTACATAAGAGACCTAAGACAACATAGCATGGTAGCAACACAACATGGTAGCAGCACAAAACAGGGTAAACATTGTTCTGCACAGACAACAGCACAAAGGGCAAGAAGGTAGAGACAACAATACATCATGCAAAGCAGCCACAACTGTCAGTAAGAGTGTCCATGATTGAGTTTTTGAATGAAGAGATTGAGATAAAACTGTCCAGTTTGTGTGTTTGTTGCAGCTCGTTCCAGTCGCTAGCTGCAGCGAACTGAAAAGACCAGCGACCCAGGGATCTGTGTGCTTTGTGGACCTTTAACAGAATGTTACTGGCAGAATGGGTGCTGTATGTTTATTTTTATTTTATTTTTATTTCACCTTTATTTAACCAGGTAGGCTAGTTGAGAACAAGTTCTCATTTGCAACTGCGACCTGGCCAAGATAAAGCATAGCAGTGTGAGCATACAACAAAGAGTTACACATGGAGTAAACAATTAACAAGTCAATAACACAGTAGAAAACAAAGGGGGGGTCTATATACAATGTGTGCAAAAGGCATGAGGAGGTAGGCAAATAATTACAATTTTGCAGATTAACACTGGAGTGATAAATGATCAGATGGTCATGTACAGGTAGAGATATTGGTGTGCAGAAGAGCAGAAAAGTAAATAAATAAAAACAGTATGGGGATGAGGTAGGTGAAAAGGGTGGGCTATTTACCAATAGACTATGTACAGCTGCAGCGATCGGTTAGCTGCTCAGATAGCTGATGTTTGAAGTTGGTGAGGGAGATAAAAGTCTCCAACTTCAGCGATTTTTGCAATTCGTTCCAGTCACAGGCAGCAGAGTACTGGAACGAAAGGCGGCCAAATGAGGTGTTGGCTTTAGGGATGATCAGTGAGATACACCTGCTGGAGCGCGTGCTACGGATGGGTGTTGCCATCGTGACCAGTGAGCTGAGATAAGGCGGAGCTTTACCTAGCATAGACTTGTAGATGACCTGGAGCCAGTGGGTCTGGCGACGAATATGTAGCGAGGGCCAGCCGACTAGAGCATACAAGTCGCAGTGGTGGGTGGTATAAGGTGCTTTAGTGACAAAACGGATGGCACTGTGATAGACTGCATCCAGTTTGCTGAGTAGAGTGTTGGAAGCCATTTTGTAGATGACATCGCCGAAGTCGAGGATCGGTAGGATAGTCAGTTTTACTAGGGTAAGCTTGGCGGCGTGAGTGAAGGAGGCTTTGTTGCGGAATAGAAAGCCGACTCTTGATTTGATTTTCGATTGGAGATGTTTGATATGAGTCTGGAAGGAGAGTTTGCAGTCTAGCCAGACACCTAGGTACTTATAGACGTCCACATATTCTAGGTCGGAACCATCCAGGGTGGTGATGCTAGTCGGGCATGCGGGTGCAGGCAGCGACCGGTTGAAAAGCATGCATTTGGTTTTACTAGCGTTTAAGAGCAGTTGGAGGCCACGGAAGGAGTGTTGTATGGCATTGAAGCTTGTTTGGAGGTTAGATAGCACAGTGTCCAAAGACGGGCCGAAAGTATATAGAATGGTGTCGTCTGCGTAGAGGTGGATCAGGGAATCGCCCGCAGCAAGAGCAACATCATTGATATACACAGAGAAAAGAGTCGGCCCGAGAATTGAACCCTGTGGCACCCCCATAGAGACTGCCAGAGGACCGGACAGCATGCCCTCCGATTTGACACACTGAACTCTGTCTGCAAAGTAATTGGTGAACCAGGCAAGGCAGTCATCCGAAAAACCGAGGCTACTGAGTCTGCCGATAAGAATATGGTGATTGACAGAGTCGAAAGCCTTGGCAAGGTCGATGAAGACGGCTGCACAGTACTGTCTTTTATCGATGGCGGTTATGATATCGTTTAGTACCTTGAGTGTGGCTGAGGTGCACCCATGACCGGCTCGGAAACCAGATTGCACAGCGGAGAAGGTACGGTGGGATTCGAGATGGTCAGTGACCTGTTTGTTGACTTGGCTTTCGAAGACCTTAGATAGGCAGGGCAGGATGGATATAGGTCTGTAACAGTTTGGGTCCAGGGTGTCTCCCCCTTTGAAGAGGGGGATGACTGCGGCAGCTTTCCAATCCTTGGGGATCTCAGACGAGATGAAAGAGAGGTTGAACAGGCTGGTAATAGGGGTTGCGACAATGGTGGCAGATAGTTTCAGAAATAGAGGGTCCAGATTGTCAAGCCCAGCTGATTTGTACGGGTCCAGGTTTTGCAGCTCTTTCAGAACATCTGCTATCTGGATTTGGGTAAAGGAGAACCTGGAGAGGCTTGGGCGAGGAGCTGCGGGGGGGGTGGAG
This sequence comes from Oncorhynchus kisutch, assembly GCF_002021735.2. Lineage (NCBI taxonomy): Eukaryota > Metazoa > Chordata > Actinopteri > Salmoniformes > Salmonidae > Oncorhynchus > Oncorhynchus kisutch. The sequence goes on from NC_034196.2 coordinate 31,781,668, forward strand.
CTGTTGGCCGAGGTTGAAGTAGCCAGGCGGAAGGCATGGCCAGCCGTTGAGAAATGCTTATTGAAGTTTTCGATAATCATGGATTTATCAGTGGTGACCGTGTTACCTAGCCTCAGTGCAGTGGGCAGCTGGGAGGAGGTGCTCTTGTTCTCCATGGACTTCACAGTGTCCCAGAACTTTTTGGAGTTGGAGCTACAGGATGCAAACTTCTGCCTGAAGAAGCTGGCCTTAGCTTTCCTGACTGACTGCGTGTATTGGTTCCGGACTTCCCTGAACAGTTGCATATCACGGGGACTATTCGATGCTATTGCAGTCCGCCACAGGATGTTTTTGTGCTGGTCGAGGGCAGTCAGGTCTGGAGTGAACCAAGGGCTGTATCTGTTCTTAGTTCTGCATTTTTTGAACGGAGCATGCTTATCTAAAATGGTGAGGAAGTTACTTTTAAAGAATGACCAGGCATCCTCAACTGACGGGATGAGGTCAATGTCCTTCCAGGATACCCGGGCCAGGTCGATTAGAAAGGCCTGCTCACAGAAGTGTTTTAGGGAGCGTTTGACAGTGATGAGGGGTGGTCGTTTGACTGCGGCTCCGTAGCGGATACAGGCAATGAGGCAGTGATCGCTGAGATCCTGGTTGAAGACAGCGGAGGTGTATTTGGAGGGCCAGTTGGTCAGGATGACGTCTATGAGGGTGCCCTTGTTTACAGAGTTAGGGTTGTACCTTGTGTGAGATTGAGGGCATCTAGCTTAGATTGTAGGACTGGCGGGGTGTTAAGCATATCCCAGTTTAGGTCACCTAACAGAACAAACTCTGAAGCTAGATGGGGGGCGATCAATTCACAAATGGTGTCCAGGGCACAGCTGGGAGCTGAGGGGGGTCGGTAGCAGGCGGCAACCGTGAGAGACTTATTTCTGGAGAGAGTAATTTTCAAAATTAGTAGTTCGAACTGTTTGGGTATGGACCTGGAAAGTATGACATTACTTTGCAGGCTATCTCTGCAGTAAACTGCAACTCCTCCCCCTTTGGCAGTTCTATCTTGACGGAAGATGTTATAGTTGGGTATGGAAATCTCTGAATTTTTGGTGGCCTTCCTGAGCCAGGATTCAGACACAGCAAGGACATCAGGGTTAGCAGAGTGTGCTAAAGCAGTGAGTAAGACAAACTTAGGGAGGAGGCTTCTGATGTTGACATGCGGACACATGCGGACATGCGTATGTGGATGATGAGGGCTGCAGAAGATATCTCAGATAGGTAAAAGTGACACCTAAGAGGGTTTTTATAAATAAGCAACAACCAGTAGGTCTTGCGACGGGTATACAGAGATGACCAGTTCACAGAAGTTTATAGAGTGCAGTGATGTGTCCTATAAGGAGCATTGGTGGCAAATCTGATGGCCGAATGGTAAAGAACATCTAGCCGCTCGAGAGCATCCTTACCTGCCAATCTATAAATTACATCTCCATAATCTAGCATGGGTAGGATAGTCATCTGAATCAGGAAAAGTTTGGCAGCAGGGGTGAAAGAGGAGCGATTACGATAGAGGAAACCAAGTCTAGATTTAACTTTAGCCTGCAGCTTTGATATGTGCTGAGAGAAGGACAGTGTACCTTCTAGGCATACTTCTAGCCATACGTACTTGTATGAGAAGACTACCTCAAACTCAGAGATAATAATCACACCTGTTGGGAGAGGGGCATTCTTCTTACCAAACCACATGCCATTCGTTTCGAAGGGGTTCAGAACAAGATTAAGGGCAGAGAATGCTTGTTGGACACTAAGAACGCTTTGTTGTAGAGCGTTTAACACAAAATCCAGGGAGGGGCCAGTTGAGTATAAGACTAAGATTCTGTGCCCTCAGTTTCCAACGCCAGTTACCTCGGGACAAACACAGCTGTAGGCTATTTGTGCACAGGATAATAAGTAATCAGGTATTTTATGACGTTTCCACTGGATAAGAGCATTACATTTTTCCTTTTAATGCCGAGTGGTTATCGAAAGAGAGAGCACTGGAAATATTGTTCAAATACTTTAAGGAACTATTGTCATTCTCAATTGATTCTAAAAACAGACTTAGTTTACTTTCTGTTTGAGGTTATGAAAAATTACATTGAGAAGCTCCATAGCTCATTAGTGGTGGTGAGTTAAAACAATCAGAAATAGTTTAAGACGCCTCCCGGGTGGCGTAGTGGTCAAGGGCCAGAGACTCTGGGTTCGCGCCCAGGCTCTGTCGTAACCAGCCGCGACCGGGAGGTCCGTGGGGCGACGCACAATTGGTCTAGCGTCGTCCGGGCTAGGGAGGGGTTGGCCGGTAGGGATATCCTTGTCTCATCGCGCACCAGCGACTCCTGTGGCGGGCCGGGCGCAGGGCTCGCTAACCAAGGTTGCCAGGTGCACGCACATTGGTGCGGCTGGCTTCCGGGTTGGATGGGCGCTGTGTTAAGAAGCAGTGCGGCTTGTGTATCAGAGGACACATGATGTCCATTTCCCCAGACATGTTGGCGGGAGGTCAAGGCTCGGCAGTGTGAGCATTTCACTCACATTTGAGAATAAAAATAGAGTACAGTAGACTCATCAGTTAGCACCATAGAGATAGATAGGATTCTAGTACCCAAAAGCCTGTTTTAGCATGGGCAGCGCCATTGAGGAATTTCACTATTTTGAAGTAGTCAACAGTGAGGAAACAGTCCATAACTGCAAATTACCTTGACCTTATACCCTTTCAGTTTGTTTGCCAGCTCACAGAATTTGGACTACAAAATGGAGACTGTGCCCTCATGGCGCCGCTCATGTTCTCAGACGCCATAATGGGACAGATACAATGATGCGATGTCTAAGTCTAAGTCCATGTTTAGCACCTTTGACCAAGGTCATATTCACTTTTTTCTACAGTGTGCACTAATAAATATGTCCCAGGTCGTAAAGGTTTCAGGGCTACTCTACCGCCCTGCAAACTCTGAAACTCCTTCCAGCTGGACAGCTACGAGGCCATGAACCTCCAGCACCAGAACACTGCTCAACAAGATGGCTGGCCTCGCCTGATGACGTCACCTCCTGTTCCTAAACTACAAGAAATGGCTGCAGGATTTGAGATTGTTGCACTTCAAAACTGAACAGTTATGGTTTGATAAATCTCAGCATCCAGTTCAAGCATGTGGCATGGCCACACTCACAAGAGACTAGGATTGGACTAATGGACTTTTGTACCGAACAAGAGCACAATTCAGTTGTTATAGTATGTTTCTGTGGAATATACATGATGTTTGAATGTAAATGTAAGCCAGGAATGCCCCTGTCAATACTCTTGTAAGGGTGTTTGCTGTGCAAACAGATTAATCAAGGTCACTGACCATCTCGAATCCCACCGTACCTTCTCCGCTGTGCAATCTGGTTTCCGAGCCGGTCATGGGTGCACCTCAGCCACACTCAAGGTACTAAATGACATCATAACCGCCATCGATAAAAGACAGTACTGTGCAGCCGTCTTCATCGACCTTGCCAAGGCTTTCGACTCTGTCAATCACCATATTCTTATCGGCAGACTCAGTAGCCTCGGTTTTTCGGATGACTGCCTTGCCTGGTTCACCAATTACTTTGCAGACAGAGTTCAGTGTGTCAAATCAGAGGGCATGCTGTCCGGTCCTCTGGCAGTCTCTATGGGGGTGCCACAGGGTTCAATTCTCGGGCCGACTCTTTTCTCTGTGTATATCAATGATGTTGCTCTTGCTGCGGGCGATTCCCTGATCCACCTCTACGCAGACGACACCATTCTATATACTTTCGGCCCGTCTTTGGACACTGTGCTATCTAACCTCCAAACAAGCTTCAATGCCATACAACACTCCTTCCGTGGCCTCCAACTGCTCTTAAACGCTAGTAAAACCAAATGCATGCTTTTCAACCGGTCGCTGCCTGCACCTGCATGCCCGACTAGCATCACCACCCTGGATGGTTCCGACCTAGAATATGTGGACGTCTATAAGTACCTAGGTGTCTGGCTAGACTGCAAACTCTCCTTCCAGACTCATATCAAACATCTCCAATCGAAAATCAAATCAAGAGTCGGCTTTCTATTCCGCAACAAAGCCTCCTTCACTCAAGCCGCCAAGCTTACCCTAGTAAAACTGACTATCCTACCGATCCTCGACTTCGGCAATGTCATCTACAAAATGGCTTCCAACACTCTACTCAGCAAACTGGATGCAGTCTATCACAGTGCCATCCGTTTTGTCACTAAAGCACCTTATACCACCCACCACTGCGACTTGTATGCTCTAGTCGGCTGGCCCTCGCTACATATTCGTCGCCAGACCCACTGGCTCCAGGTCATCTACAAGTCTATGCTAGGTAAAGCTCCGCCTTATCTCAGCTCACTGGTCACGATGGCAACACCCATCCGTAGCACGCGCTCCAGCAGGTGTATCTCACTGATCATCCCTAAAGCCAACACCTCATTTGGCCGCCTTTCGTTCCAGTACTCTGCTGCCTGTGACTGGAACGAATTGCAAAAATCGCTGAAGTTGGAGACTTTTATCTCCCTCACCAACTTCAAACATCAGCTATCTGAGCAGCTAACCGATCGCTGCAGCTGTACATAGTCTATTGGTAAATAGCCCACCCTTTTCACCTACCTCATCCCCATACTGTTTTTATTTATTTACTTTTCTGCTCTTCTGCACACCAATATCTCTACCTGTACATGACCATCTGATCTTTTATCACTCCAGTGTTAATCTGCAAAATTGTAATTATTTGCCTACCTCCTCATGCCTTTTGCACACATTGTATATAGACCCCCCCTTTGTTTTCTACTGTGTTATTGACTTGTTAATTGTTTACTCCATGTGTAACTCTTTGTTGTATGCTCACACTGCTATGCTTTATCTTGGCCAGGTCGCAGTTGCAAATGAGAACTTGTTCTCAACTAGCCTACCTGGTTAAATAAAGGTGAAAAAAAAAAGAAAAAGAACATGGTAGTCCGTGTATGAGGGCATATAGTAGTGCTGTTGAACATATTGTAGGGAAATGTATGGACATTGTATGAAAGATGATTTTGTGATGATGTGTGTCATTTCCATGAGTGTGTAAAACTATCACACTTCAGGTGTCCACAGCACTGTACACAGACAACTGACCGTGTAAAGGTTTATTATTATTAAGTCCCGTGTGGCTCAGTTGGTAGAGCATGGAGCTTGCAATTTCAGAGTTTGAATCCCACGGGGGACCAGTATAAAAAAAAGATGAAAATGTATGCAATAACTACTGCAAGTCACTGTAAGAGCATCTGCGAATGGACTAAAATGTCATTCTTCATCATACATTCATATAAAAACAAATGGTTTTCTAAAAACAAGATCAATGTGACATTACATGGAATGAGGATTGTTTTTAAACAAATTTTGGCTCGTATCAGTGCATCAATGAAGTCATGAAGACGATCACAGTGGTCTTCACTTTTCATACCCCTTTGTACTCATGTGCACAGTAACCTGTAAATAGAGGCTCAGCTGGGATACCACGCCTGGGGAGGGAGAGAGAGTTACCAGTCAAGAGAGAGGACAGGAAGAGAGAATTACTACATTGTATGCTACCGTCTAGAGTTGATCATTCTTTTTACTACAACTGGGGGGCCACCATGGAATTAAATAGAACAGTAATACAGAGAAGTAAACTTAGCAAAAAAAGAAATGTCCCTTTTTCAGGACCCTGACTTTCAAAGATATTTAGATTTTTACTAATTAACTTCACAGATCTTCATTGTAAAGGGTTTAAAACACTGTTTCCCATGCTTGTTCAATGAACAATAGACAAGTGTTGAACATGCACCTGTGGAACGGTCATTAAGACACTAACAGCTTACAGACGGTAGGAAGTTAAGGATACAGTTATGAAATCTTAGGACACTAAAGAGGCCTTTCTACTGACTCTGAAAAACACCAAAAGAAAGATGTCCAGGGTCCCTGCTCATCTGCGTGAACGTGCCTTAGGCATTCTGCAAGGAGGCATGAGGACTGCAGATGTGGCCAGGGCAATAAATTGCAATGTCCATACTGTGAGACATCTAAGACAGCGCTACAGGGAGACAGGATGGCAAACCACGTTTAACAACACCCGCACAGGATCGGTACATCCGAAACATCACACCTGCAGGATAGGTACAGGATGGCAACAACAACTGCCCGAGTTACACCAGGAACGCACAATCCCTCCATCAGTGCTCAGAATGTCCGCAACAGGCTGAGAGAGGCTGAACTGAGGGCTTGTAGGCCTGTTGTAAGGCAGGTCCTCACTAGACATCACCGGCAACAACGTTGCCTAAGGGCACAAACCCACCGTCGCTGGACCAGACAGGACTGGCAAAAAGTGTTCTTCATTGACGAGTCACGGTCTTGTCTCACCAGGGGTGATGTTGAATTTGCGTTTTATCGTTAAAGGAATGAGTGTTACACCGAGGTCTGTACTCTGGTGCGGGATTGATTTGGAGGTGGAGGGTCCGTCATGGTCTGGGGCGGTGTGTCACAGCATCATCGGACGAGCTTGTTGTCATTGCAGGCAATCTCAATGCTGTGTGTTACAGGGAAGACATCCTCCTCCCTCATGTGGTACCCTTCCTGCAGGCTCATCCTGACATGACCCTCCAGCATGACAATGCCACCAAACTGCTCTTTCTGTGCGTGATTTCCTGCAAGACAGGAATGTCAGTGTTTTGCCATGGCCAGCAAAGAGCCCGGATCTCAATCCCATTGAGCACGTCTAGGACCTGTTGGATCTAGGGCTAGTGCCATTCCCCCAGAAATGTCTGGGAACTTGCAGGTGCCTTGGTGGAAGAGTGGGGTAACATCTTACAGCAAGAGGTGACAAATCTGGTGCAGTCCATGAGGAGGAGATGCACTGCTGTACTTAATGCAGCTGGTGGCCACACCAGATACAGACTGTTACTTTTTGACCCGCCCTTTGTTCAGGGACACATGATTCCATTTCTGTTAGTCACATGTCTGTGGAACTTGTTCAGAATATGTCTCAGTTGTTGAATCTTGTAATGTTCATACAAATATGTACACGTTAAGTTTTGCTGAACATAAACGCAGTTGACAGTGAGATGACGTTTCTTTTTTTGCTGAGTTTATGTATCTCTATGGGCACGACTTACTGGACCATGCGACAGCGGTGCTTGGCTAGACGACTGTAGGCATCGTTTAGGTCCCTCACATCCCTGTCACTCCACAACCGCTCCCCCACAGCACTGGCACGGGGCCTGAGCATAGGAAACACATTATGGGACCAACAGACTTCTTAGTAATTCATCTGTAGGCTATAACATTGCTGAACATATGTGTGAGATAATGAAACATCTTTTCTCATCTATTATTGATGTGGCATTGCCTGGTGTACCAGAGTCTAGGGGTCAGGTTGGTAGCATCCACATATTCTCCCCACAGACATGCCTCTCCTCCAATCACCAGCTTTTTCTGGGCATCTGTGCCTGGGTTCAAAGGGTAATTTAGGGGTCAGGGGGTAATCACCTTCACATAAACATCATATATGTAAACATTTATGTATTTAATCTTACCATGTGAACACAGATTTTGGAGGGACATTTTTCTGCTACTTCAGTCAACAGGTTTACACTTAGTTGCACAGAAATCCAAACCGTGTGACCATCGGCTCATTAGAAAAAAAGCAGACTCAGAAAGTGGGTGACCTCAGAACTGTCACATTAATCCACTAGCACTCTAGAACAGCAGGGCCAGGCAGTCTTTCTTTATCACAAACCATAAAGCAAGTCAATCACTGTATTGGTCTTTGCTGCCCTACTGTTAATATTGAGTGAGGTATTGTCAGTGGTGGAAAAAGTACCCAATTTTCATACTTGATGAGAAGTAAAGATACCTTAATAAAAAACGTCTCAAGTAAAAGTCATCCAGTAAAATACGACTTCAGTAAAAGTGTAAAACTATTTGGTTTTAAGAATATTTAAGTATTAAAATAACATGTAATTGATCAAATGTACTTAAGTATCAAAAGAAGTATAAATAATTTCAAATTCATTATATTAAGCTAACTAGGCAGCACAATTTTCTTGTTTTTTCATTTACCGATAGGCAGGGGCACACCAACACATCAAACGACACGTGTTTAGTGAGTCCGACCAAATCAGAGACAGTAGGGATGACCAGGGATGTTCTCTTGATAAGTGCGTGAATTGGACCTAAGCATTCAAAATGTACCAAGTAGTTTTGGGTGTCAGGGAAAATGTATGGAGTAAAATGTACATTATTTGTCTTTAGGAATGTAGTTGAGTAAAAGTTGGCAAAAATATAAATAGCAAAGTACAGATAAGACTTTTTTTTTTTTAAAGACTTACGTAGTACTTTACACCACTGGGTTTGTGATGAGTGTTGGGGCTCATGATGATGATGTAAATGAGTGTAAAGCCTCTGTCCAAAGCATCTAGATGGGCTGCCTGTGTAAACACAGCCTAATTCTGATTGTTTTTTCCCAATTATTATTTATTAATTTTTAATTAGTGGAGAACAATATCAGAATGTATCTGCCTGTGTAAACACAGCCATATAGGACACACACCATTGAAGTTCTATGGGTCGGCCTTGTAAATGGCCTGCCAGTCTTGGCCGTAGGAGATGCGGTTGAGGTACCAGGGTGTGGAGAGCAGGGTCTGGTAGCCTGATGCTGTGACCCTCGTCATCTCAGCCTGGTACTGCTACTGGTTGCCTTTCCACATGTGGATTAGTGAGTCTGCCTTCAGCTACATACAGTAGACACACACAGATACACATGCAACATGTGATTGAGAAATAGCCTTAGCAATTAGGAGTATTATTAGTACTGATTAGGGTAGAGTAGTATTTTTTGGAGAAAAACATTCAATAGAAAAACAAAATGCCACAGCAGAGCTGATAAGCTTGCATCAGGGTACATTCAAGATGCAAAACAACAGAGCAGTGACCAATTGAAGTAGCGGTCCTCTTGTCAGATGGTTCCGGTGGGGTGGTTTTCATCAATGCATTGGCATTCGTCTCTCTTCGGGGGTAGAGATCACAATACAGATGGAGCAAAGTCCAAAGTTGCCTGCATTTGTAAGGTTTTACAGTACATTCGGAAAGTATTCAGACCCTTTGATTTTTTCCCCACATTTTGTTACAGCCTTATTCTAAATCGACACACAATACCACATAATGCAAAGCAAAAGCAGATTTTTAGCAATTTTTGCAAATGTATTAACAATAACCTGAAATATGAATACTTATTAACATCAGACCCTTTACCCAGTACTTTGTTGAAGCACCTTTGGCAGCGATTACAACCTCGAGACTTCTTGGGTATGACGCTACAAGCTTGGCATACCTGTATTTGGGGACTGTCTCCCATTCTTCTCTGCAGATCCTCTCAAGCTCTGTCAGGTTGGATGGGGAGCGTCGCTGCACAGCTATTTTCAGGTCTCTCCAGAGATGTTTGATCAGGTTAAAGTCTGGGCTCTGGCTGGGCCCTCAAGGACATTCAGAGACTTGTCCCGTAACCACTCCTGTGTTGTTTTGGCTGTGTGCTTAGGGTCGTTGACTTGTTGGAAATTGAACCTTCGACCCAGAGGTTCTGAGTGCTCTGGACCAGGTTTTCATCAAGGATCTCTCTGTACTTTATTTTGTTCATCTTTCCCTCGAGCCTGAGTCTCCAATTCCCTGCTGCTGAAAAACATTCCCAAAGCTTGATGCTGCCACCACCATGCTTCATTCTTCGTGACCTTCAATGCTGCAGAATGCTGCAGAATTCCACCCTTCCCCAGATCTGTGCCTCAACACAATCCTGTCTCAGAGATCTACGGACAATTAATTCGATCTTATGGCTTGGTGGGACCTTATATAGAAAGATGTGTGCCTTTCCAAATCATGTCTAATCAACTTGTAGAAACATCAAGGATGAACAATGGAAACAGGATGCACCTGAGCCCAATTTCGATAGATATATATATTTTTTATACATTTGCAAAAAAGTGTCTAAAAACCTGTTTTCGCTTTGTCAGTATGGGGTATTTATTGTATGTAGATTTGAGGATTTTTCAATTATTGAATCCATTTTAGAATAAGGCTATAACGTAACACAATGTGGAAAAAGAGAAGGGTTCTGAATACTTTTTGAATACACTGTATGTCAACTTCTTGCTCATAATGTTTAACATGCTACAGTGTTACTGGTCTTGAATGTAACCCTGATATAAGAGAAGCATTGTGCAGCTGAAAAACAACACATCATGAATGCCAAGTGAACATGTACAGAAAGGAAAATAACTGACAATGTAGGAATTGTCAGGGATAGTATTTGGAAAGTAATACTGTGCAACAAGCCATGAAGATGTATACTTCGGGCCACCTGTCAACATTGTAATATTGTGTTTCTCAATAATGGTCCTGGGGACCCAAAGGGGTATTTTACTTTATGCCCTAAAATTACACAGCTGATTCAAATGATCAACTCACCATCAAGCTTTGATGATATGAATAAGGTTTTTAGTGGTATGGAAAAAACCAAAATACCCCTTTGGGACCCCAAGACCAGGATGGAGAAACATTTGTAATAGATGTAAACAAGACACTTTTTCAACTGAATAGGCTGCTCTCAAAACCAGCAAGAGCTAATGGCACAACATAGAGCCGAACCCGCCTTCCAACAGTCACCATCTCCCTACAAAACTTTCTTCCAGAGAGCAGAGATTTCGATACAGCTGTGCAATATTAAAGCGCAAACCTGTTGAGTGAAGTCTTTCAGTTTTTAATCACTATTTTGGCATTTTCAGCCCTGGCGTGTTAGGCCAAAACACAGGGAAATTCCCATATATATATATTCTTATTTATTTATTTATTTTTTATTTTTTTACACACGTTGAGAGTATAAAAACACCATCTGATGAAGCCAACTGACCCTTGAAACTGAGCGGCTCGGCTCTGTAGAACTTCTGCCAGTCCTGTCCATAGCTAATGTAGTCTAGGTACCAGGGGGCGGAGAGGATGGTGGTGAAGCCCGCCTCCGTCACCTTCTGAAGCTCCTCCTCCACCTTGTTCCCCATCCACACATGCACTACCGTGTCCGACTTCAACTGCAAGTATTACACTGATTTGTTAGACTCAGAAAACATATTTGTCTGTGTATTATTTGTGGATGTGGTGGTCAGACTTGGGTTTCAAATAGCCGATCGATTCAAATACATTGAGCGTTTGCTTGAGTCTGATGGGAATTCGATTAAGCCTCCTCGAATCCCCTCTCTGCCGGGAGGGCCAGATGGGTGGTATTTTCAGTTTTGGGACATTTCTATTGGTCTATTAATCCAGGCAAGCCCAAACAGACACAGATAGACTTATGTGTGTGAACCAAGTTTTGGTGGTTATCAGATAGAGTTGGAAAGGAAAAGCTAATACTAACAGGAGGGAAACTATAGAAGCTAAGCCATGAAGCTAAATGTACTACTATGTAAACACCAGGCAAGGAGTAGGGTAACTGAAGATATATTGATTATATAAGTATCAGAATTTGATTTCAGAAAATGACCCTTTGATTTCTAGACATTAGAGTTGCTGCTTTTCACTCTGCCAGTGCTTATAACTGCTGTTGTTCTGCTACCTTAACACCGTTGTCAAAGACCTCCTGCCAGATCATGTAGCCCTTGTTGGTAGTGGTGACGATATCCAAGAGCCTATCACGTGACAGAAAATAACCACATGATAATGTGAATAATTAAGCTTAAGAAAGAAAAAAAGAGTGGAAATCAAGGAGAGGAAATCTCTGCGAATATATGGATAAATTAAGTTTTTTCAGGTTGGCCGAATGAGTGATCAACATAATTTGTTTCACTTTAAGGCCATCCAGAGGTCTGAATGAAGACACACCTCTGAATGTAGAAAGACTCCAGCTTGCTGTAGTCCGTCCCAAAGCCTTGCTGCTCCATGAACTTCTGGATGTCAGGGTTGGACTTCCTGTGGATCACAGAGGCAGAAAGTAGAAGTGTTTTTATTGATGTGCTTGATGTTGGCCAAGACACAGCCTACAGTACAGTGTCCCTGTCTCACCAGCAGCTGAAGTCGACCTCGTCTCCTCCCAGATGGACGTAGGCATCAGGGAACACTGTGTTGACTTCCTTGAAGAACATGCTCATAAAGTCATAGGTGGTGTTGAGCATGGGGTTGACCGGTCCGAACGAACCAGAGGGGCTGGCTCCAGAGTAACAGGGGGTCAGCAGGTCCTTCTGCCCTGGAAGGGGTGAGCATGAGGGGGAGGGAAGCATGAGTGAGAAGGGTGCATTCGAGAGGAAGGACGTGTCATTTGGTGCAGATAAAACCAATGCAATATCAGGTAGCTGCATATATTTCAGTTAAATTCTTACAAAAAGATTATGAAAATGTGCATGTCTAAAGGACAAAAGACAACCCTGAGCCCCTAGAAATGAACCCCTCGATACAGCCAGAAAATGTTCATCTGAATGACCCCACATTCACCTTTGCCCCATGACTGAGTGTGCCCAGGGGTGTCAAACTCAGGGACAACCCGAATGCCCCTTAGGCGAGCAAACTCGATGATCATCTTCACATCAGAAGGCGTGTACACATGTGTGTACGGGTGGTATGCTCCCTGCAGTCACAGGATAGAAAAAGTTATCTACACACATTTGACATTTATATGAAACATGCATAATGTATGCACATCCTGCACTTCATGATCACAATGAAGTTCAGACTGGTTATATATCCCTACATATATTATTACAGATCTTCAGTCTTAGCAATATGATGGCTCTACCTAGCCCTCCAATAGGCCTTGTGAAGCACCGACCATATTCTTTTCACATTTCACCATATCCCCTTCACCCATCTAGTCCTTTCAGGTGTGGGAAACTGAAGTCATATCAGCTGAAATGGGACCAGGATATCAATAACAATGCCCATCTACTCACATGTTGACTCAGCTGGGGGAAGGTACGGCTCAGGTAAGGGAAGGAGGGGTCATCTACTATGTGCCAGTGGAAAACATTGAATTTGTTCCACGCCATGGCTTCCTGTGTATGGATTGGGGGAGAACATTATGTTATGAGTATGACGTTATGCCATTATTAGAAATTGAAAATGATTTGATCATATGGCCAACGCAAACATTTAACCATAACAACAAAGTGAACTGAAATCAGGATCCATGTATCGTCCTCTCACCAGATTGGCTAAAATGACTTTGATGGGCAGGAAGTGACGAGAGGTGTCCAATAAGAGGCCTCGATGTGCAAACCGTGGGAAGTCGTGAATGTCTGTCCTATTGATGCTTTTCTGTGAAAAAATAAATAAATGTAAAATGGAATTATTATTGAAATATTGGTACAATTTACACAATGAATACTGAGTCACTGAGGCCAAAACCACGATGTTAGATTGAAAATAGCTTGCTAAATTGAGGGCAACTGAATGTCCAAATGTGTTGATGCAATACAAACACTTGGCATAATAACAAATTAAAACCGGTGAGGTAGTTTACTTCCGTAATCATACGACTGGTGTTCAGACATGGGTGAGGCCTCCTGGTTGAATGTAGCAAACTATTCACATGGCACTAACGCAAACTTACTGCTCCATATTCATCCTTATACACCAACTGGCTAAAAGTCTCCAGACCTAGCAATTAGGAAACGAGACACAGACAATGGTTAATCAACAGAGTCACAATCGCAACGATTGCAAAGACATGCTTTACAACTAGGGATGTGCACCTTACCATTTCAAGAGGATTCGATATGTACCTAGATGTATGGGCTCCGATACCATATAGGACAGATACGTTTTAGTTTAGTTTGAAACGATTTGTGAGAGTCGGTTTGATATGTGGTGTGTGTAAATTATGTATGTCTATAGTGCATGTACTATGTAGACTCCTGAGTTGAGCCATAAGGGAGACTAGGCATCTACCATCTCATTACCACTATCAGATTAGGGGGGTGCACTGTAGCCTGTTTTTGGTCCCCCCACTTTGGTTATGAAACCACCATCACACACACTTGTCATTTTTGCAGATGAAATGTTTGAGATAGAATCAATATTTATCGTTTAGAAATTAGCTATGACAAGGCCAATACAAAGCACAACTTTGGATTTCACCCCCCACATATCAAAATCAAATGGGTTTGATCGTTTGGAAGTTAACAGAGTGATCTTCTCTTCTCTCACTTCTGCCACACAGTTCTCCTCGCAGAAGTGATTGCTGTCCTCGTTATGAAGTTATGAACTTTACCCTGTATATCAAAAAACGACCAAATACTCTGATTGTTTAGAGCAAAACTACCAACACTTTTGCAGACGCTCTTATCCAGAGGGACTTACAGGAGCAATTAGGGTTAAGTGCCTTGCTCAAGGGCACATCAACAGATGTCACCTAATCATATCTGGGATTCGAACCGGCAAGCTTTCAGTTACTGGCCCAACCTCTTAACCGCTAGGCTACCTGCCGCACAATGCGCAGTTTGATTAGGCTACTGATATCGCCTGGAGTTGTTCTGCATTCAAAATGACTTGTAGATCAACAACAAAATAGTTACATGCAGTTTGACACAGAAGGATAGGACTTCAGTTGTCACAATAGATGGTCTTTTCGGAAGGTATGAAGAACGTAATATGAGCAACGACAACAAATTGAACTTCTGATTCAGAACGTATTAATAGATTTTCTGACCGATGCATGCTACATTTGGGTCAGTTTGGGGTCCACGAACCAATGCACTTGTATCTCAAACGTTTGAATCTGTGACCGATGGGTATCGGTCAATTGTTACATCCCCATTTAAAACACACTGCTGCAAACTGGATATGTCTCAAATCAAAGTTAGCCATATGCACAGGATACAGTGTAGCGTTGTAAACAGTACAATGAAATGCTTACTTGCAAGCTTTCCTCTCAGGACAACAGTACTATAGAAAGTACAAGTCTCAAAGATCAGGTTATGGAGATAGTACTTTCTGTAGCTCAAGGTCTAGACACAAGAAACTCTAAAGGCAACCACAAAAGTTGCACATGGGTTATGAAAACAATAAAGGGTTATTATAGTATGAAAATAGAGGATGTCGTGACGGTCTTGAACAAACCTCTTCATCAGAATATAAACAGTGTGTAGAATAAAAGCTATGACCCCTACCTCTCAGAGCTCCCCACACTTTAGGTGCTTTCAGCACAGCAACAGGAGAGTCCACTGACAGTTTGTCTGTGGAAAGGCAGAGAACACAGTCCTATGTTGTGTTTTAAAATGTGTTAACATCCAATAATGTAAATTGATTCAAAGACATACATTTGTCATGGTTACCCATCTAGGTAAGTGAATGTTTCTTCTTTGACGTGTAAGTAAATACGTTCATTTCTCTATTAGTTTGGGGCCTTGAAACGCATCCAAACATGGATGTGTACTACTGGTGTGCATTCATGAAACAGTAGCTAAGGGCCTTCACAACAAAGATCTGACCGTAGAATAAATCCATTATCTCCAAGACAATCCAGGTAATCCCTCTGTGGGATAATCTCAATTGCATTTCCTTGATTCCTTGCGTCTGCTCTTCTCGACTGCATCTCAAAACCCATTGGATGAGAAGGTCAGAGGTCCCGCCCTTCTGACCATCTCATCCAATGGGTCTCCCTCTTGGTCTACTACTGACGTAAAATATACTGGCAGACGTAAACCGCACCAGAGGATAATACTCCCCTAAACACTGGTGTGGGATGATGAGACCCCGATCCCTCTGGGGAGGCCCCGCCACTATACGACTGAAGTCTCTTTCATTTGCATATATCCTGCTCCAGTCCCAAACTTGAAAACATGTGCCCATAGTCAGAGTCTCAGGAGTGCTGATCTGGGATTAGGTCCTCCCCTGACCATATGCTTTAGAAATCCGATCCTGTGTTAGCACACTCTGAAAGTCTTTGTGCATACGGACCCTGTCTTAGAACACCAGCACCCGTCTTTTCTTACTAGCACTGACTTTGCTGACAGCGGTTTTATTGTGATAAAATGTACATATTATGACTGAGATATGTAGTTGTTTCTCCTAGCTACCTTAAGATGAATGTGTAACAGTATAGCTTCCGTCCATCTCCTCGCCCCTACCTGCGCTCGAACCAGGGACCCTCTGCAGTCGACAACTGCCTCCCACAAAGCATCGTTACCCATCGTTCCACAAAAGCCACAGCCCTTGCTGAGCAAGGGGAACAACTACTTCAAGGTCTCAGAGTGAGTGATGTCACAGATTGAAACGCTGTTAGCGTAACTAGCCATTTCACATCAGTTACAAATGCACTATAATTGTAAGTCGCTCTGGATAAGTGTGTCTGCTAAATGACTAAAATGGAAAAAGACAAACACCATGCCTGTGAACTCACATGACTCATCAGATGTCACACTGGGGTAGCTGTCACACTCAGAGTCAGCTGATGTGATCCACACCTGTAATTCAGACATGTCAGAGGCCAATGCCTTTTTGCTCTTGTTTTGCCCTTGTTTTCTGGAACTGGTAAAGATGTACTCATCATACCTGAAGGAAGAAGGAACAAAACCAGTGTGTCATGTTTGTGTGACAATTGGTCTAGAACCCCAGGAAGAGAAGAAATGTAAGTAGAATATCTATCCATAATACACTTCAGCAGCAAGCCACTTGTATTTATACATTCATTTATCTCCTACTTTTGAAAAACATTCAGATTGATACATCTGTAGGCCTAATAAAATAAAAATGGACTACCGGCATTTAAAGCAAACGTTATTCAAATGGAACATATGCAGTTTAAACAATAATAAGCGACACCTTTTGAGGTCAACAGTTTAGGGTTGGGGCTAGAGAAATGCTCTAACCTAGTGGTTAGAGCATTGGACTAGTAACCGGAAGGTTGCAAGTTCAAACCCCCGAGCTGACAAGGTACAAATCTGTCGTTCTGCCCCTGAACAGGCAGTTAACCCACTGTTCCTTGGCCGTCATTGAAAATAAGAATTTGTTCTTAACTGACTTGCCTAGTTAAATAAAGGTAAAAAATGTATTTATATTCTTCAAGAATCAATGGGTACATTCATTTAAAAGTAAAACTACTGATGTAGCAACCGCATATTGCCACTTTAAAAGGAGCTAACGCAAATCATGAAAGCATGCTGATGCCTGTTATTTACACGACTCGGTCGGTTACCTTCGATATGCATTTTGAAGAAGTCTGCAGCTCGCACCAGAAGACGATGCTTTAGCGTCGAATATATGGAAGCTAGCACCGCTGAGTTTGAATACTACCGTGGATATTTGGACTTTCTGAGGCAACGGCCAAAGAGATCCATATGGAGAATCACCCAGAGTAGGCTCCTCGTCTATTTCAGCGTCATTATAATCATAATCTTGCGTTGCCCAGCAGACAACAACCGCGAGCAACAACGCTGCAAACTTCAGCGTCGCAAACATGATGTGCTATGGTGTTGCCAGTCGGCTGACAACTGGCAAGACTGCATTAGCCTCGAGCGGGTGGGGCTTGAATCAATGTAGAAATAGGACGAAATCTAATCTAGCAAATCATATAAGACATGTCTTTATTTATATATTGAGCCATGAGACAGTAAATCACTGAAAATCGAGCATTTGTTTGGTTAATGGTCAAGCAGCCAGTGTAATATGTGACCACAGTGACTGGCTAGATGACCTTTCAATCTAGCTATCTGAGGACTTTCAACTCATAAATCATGTAAAGGAAATATAAATACATGATTTATGAGTTAGAGGTCCTCAAGATAGCTCGGCTATTTATTGTAAATACCTACTACAAGTATGAGTGTCTAGAATATCTCCACAAACACATTACAACATGATTATGTTTATTTGCTCTCATCCCCACCGGATGGATTAAAGTCTTATTGCCACATAAATAGATCATGGTTAAAAAAAGCATATGGACAAAATACATAAACAGGTTGAGGGATAATCTAGCCAGTACCTATGGTCACATATTACACCTGCTGCCTGAACATTGACCAAACGAATGTTCAGTGAGTGAGTAAGAAGACTTGATAATATGACTCCTTGCTCTTTGAACGTTCTAGAATCAACCTTTTCTCAAGCTTTCATTTTCTCCAGCAAGTGGCGATGTTGTCACAAAAACAGTCATGTTTCACAAAGTTGTTTCAGACTCTAATGAAGTTTTCATTCAGTCTCACATCAATCTCAACAATATCTCACCATTTCACAATTTCTAAGTGGATTAATTATCTGTGACAATATGTTTCAAGCAGTAAAACGTTAGAAATTTGGCCAATGTTGCATGCCAAAATGACCTATATCCATCTAAACGTACTGTCCCGTGTCTGTCTGTCCATTATATTTTACAAATATGAACACATTTAGGTGTAAAGACCCTGGCAGGCAAAATATCTATTCCACATAATTTGTACACTAGACTATGTTGGGTCATGGCCAGGCCTCTGGTCACGTGTATATTGGCACACACATACAAGCGCCCCAGAAAGGATTCCATACCCCTTGTCTTATTCCACATTTTAGTGTGTTACACCCTGAATTCATAATGGATTAAAGTAACAAAACACATTTCACCCCTCTACACACAATACCCCATAATGACAAAGTGAAAAAAAATTGAAATGTTGCACATTTATTGAAAATGAAATACAGAAATGTCTCCCTGAAATATTCATATCTCTGAGTCTGTACATGTTAGAATCATTTGGAATCTTTGGCAGTGATTACAGCTGTGAGTCTTTCTGGGTAAGTCTCTAAGAGCTGTGAGTCTTTCTGGGTAAGTCTCTAAGAGCTGTGAGTCTTTCTGGGTAAGTCTCTAAGAGCTTTCCACACCTGGATTGTACAATATTTGTCCATTATTATTTTCTAAATTCTTCAAGCTCTGTCAAATTGGTTGTTGATCATTGCTAGACAACTCTTTTTAAATCTTGCCATATATTTTAACTGAGTCAGTCTTCTTGGTAAGCAACTCCAGTGTAGATTCGGCCTTGTGTTTTACGTTATTGTCCTGCTGAAAGGTGAATGAATCTCCCAGTGTCTGGTGGAAAGCAGACTGAACCAGGTTTTCCTCTAAGATTCTGCCTGTGTTTAGCCCCATTCCATTTCTTCTTCTTTTTTTTATCCAGAAACACTCCTATGATAGAGAAATATGTGATTCTAATGACATCATCAACCAATTAGTAGGCAATACCTACTCAAAATGGATCAAAATCACGAGGCACACCTATGATGTCATTGGAAACGCTTATCTTCCTCTATGTTTTAGTAGAAAACGTCGAAATGCACCAATTTCACATGTTGATGTTGGGATGGTGCTGGAGATGATGACTATGAAGTTGGAGAATGGTGACGTTTCCCATTAAGGAAGTTGACTTCATGGAAATCAAATGTAGCCTAATATAAATCATATTGTGTGCATTTTATCATCCAGTAGGCCTCGTATGGTGTGCAAACAAATCTGAACTCACGTCTACATTACAGAGTGGAGGTAGGCTATGGGCTATTTAGGCCTTCTGACGGATCAGGATACAATTTGTCTGTTGAGCGTCTGTTTGTAATAAAGGGCACAGTTCTACAGGTGAGTAAATTGTACTACTCTTAGATTTGAGACGCCAGACTCTTTCTCACTGACTATTTTACTGTTTTATTACTTCTCCCTTCCGTTGTCATCCTACCGCTGCTGCTGCTCCGTTCCCATCACACTAGACTACTTTGCATAGCTTTACCTCTCCCACTCCGCTTCCTCGACACGAGGACGTTCCTCCCCCTTCCTCACTATAAACACACCCATTGATTTTACGGAGGGAAGACCCGACTCAACCGAGCGCACAGTATGCACTATCGACATAGAACTCCTATAGGATCAGAAGCAAGTCTGGAGTCAGTCCCGGAGCGCAACCCTTTATCTTTATTCCTTCAAACTGGACGGAACGACGAATGTTGAACTGGAGATCTCATCACTGAACGACACATTTGGATGAGTCGAGTCCATTGACATCTATATAGGGATAGAAATATTGTCCAGATCCTTTCCAAATAAGGCTATTCCTTTTTGAGGAACCCAAGACGCGCATTCTCCCAAGCACAAGTGGCTTGCTTGAACCAGCATCGTGGCTACTCTTCCAGCAGTGGCATGTTCGAGGGATAAAGCAGACACAATTGAACTCCTACTTTCACCCAAAGAGGTAGGAATGGCACATAGCCTATTTGTATTTTTCACATTTGAGAATTGTTATTGCCATTATTGTTGATGTTGTGATATAGGCTCCATGCACGGAGGAGCTTTCATGGAGCATTTAAGAGGATCACATCTACCATTATTCTGTCTTTCTGTGGAAACGCCTCATTTAAGAACATAGCCTAGACACCATCCTGTAATGGATTTTGCAGCATGACACTTATTAAAGTAATTCCTCAAATGTCTGTCTAGGAGATGTCATATTAGAATAATTTAGAGGACAATATTCAGAGGGAACGTTGTGTTTTTACATTTGCATTATCATGTTAATTGGCTGCATATATTCTAGCATACTTTAACGAGAGAAGCAAGACAAAGCAAAGATTGAGATCATATAGCCTAACGTGTTATTTTTAGGGCATGAAGAGGACTTTTAGCATGTGTACGTCTTTTATAAATATATTCAAGCCAATCCCATCTAGAAACACTGAGGTGATGTTTATAAAAAGAAAAAAAAGAAATCAACCCTTGCAATTGTAACCCTTATATTGTGTTGTCTTCTCATTGATTAAACCCGGTCTATTCTGAATGGTCTCCCTGGGTGCCCTTCACAGCTGCTCCCGGTGTAACGAGATTAACGGAGGGCATCAGGTGTGATATAGTGCCAACATAGCTGCTGATGTGTCATGAATGTTCCTTATTCGGTTAAATTCGGCAAGGAACACAATTTTAGTTCCGTGGAGCGTTGGGTTTAACAACACAATTAACCTCTCGCACAGAGACGATGACAGCCAGTCGGGGACCGCCGGCATTGTATTGGTTACATGACAATTAGGACTGATTGGATTTGAATATACACTTGTAGATGACGGCTGTTTACACTGAGGGGTTAAATTGGCATTAGGCCCAGTGATAGGGTTTATTTTTCCTGCATGGATCGGACAGTTATAGGATACACATGCCTTGCTGTTTACTTTTGCAAGTTTTCTCCCTGCCTAGCCCCCCCACCTCTTCTCTCTATATCCCTGGTCCACTTTGAACACCTGGCAACGATTTGACAGATTCCAGCCAGCCCCAGACATCAGATCAGACTGTGTGTGTGTGTGTGTGTGTGTGTGTGTGTGTGTGTGTGTGTGTGTGTGTGTGTGTGTGTGTGTGTGTGTCATGACATCATCCAGCACAGCAGCTATCTGTCTGCCTGACCCAGTCATATCAACGTCTCTGGCAGACAGACATTGCTTTCTTGATCCCAGCCCAGGGAGCGAGCGACCCTGCTGATATTGATCATATCACACACCCTGCCTGAAATCAAAATGAGACTGAGAGGTTGCATTCCAAATGGCACCGTATTCTCTGTATAGTGCACCACTTTGACCAGGGCCCATAGGGCTCTATAGGAAATGGGGGGCCAATTGGGATGCATCCTGAGAATGTGATGGAGACTCACTACCCTTCCCTAGGACTGTGTAGAGATGAGTAATACACTCTTACAGGGTTTGGCTTGATTGGGCTAGCTTCCATTTATATTCAGGGATTCTGGTTAGAAAAAGGACTTTGAACTGTAGGCTACATCCCAATGCTTTAAATATATTATCATGCATTTTTCTATGATGTGTTTGTATGGGTTTCCATATGTTTGTATGGGTTTCCATATGTTTGTATGGGTTTCCATATGTTTGTATGGGTTTCCATATGTTTGTATGGGTTTCCATATGTTTGTATGGGTTTTCTTTTTAGAATCACTCATGCCACTGGCTATGTCTATTACTTGATTATTATACAGTATAATAATGCAAATACAATTCATAATTTTGTTCTCTTTCTCCAGGATTCAATGAAAATGTCTGTGTGCGTCCATGAGAACCGCAAGTCGCGTGCCAGCACCGGCTCCATGAACATCTACCTGTTCCACAAGTCGTCGTACGCCGACAGCGTCCTGATGCACCTGAACACACTGAGGCAGCAGCGTCTCTTCACCGACGTCCTCCTCCACGCCGGGAGCCGCTCTTTCCCCTGCCACCGTGCCGTGCTGGCCGCCTGCAGCCGCTACTTCCAGGTAAAGACACTGTTACCCAAGGCAGGATACTGTTAGTGTTTGCCATTGGAAAACAAGTCACGTTTAGCTGCCATGCTAACACTAGCTGGACCAAATGCTAATCCGCTAACTCTTGGTTTCCCACCCCCTTGTTTGTCTGTCAGGCTATGTTCTCTGGAGGTCTCCGGGAGAGCCAGGCCAGCGAGGTTGACTTCAGGGACTCCATCCACCCTGAGGTCCTGGAGCTGTTATTAGACTACGTCTACTCCTCACGCGTGGTCATCAACGAGGAGAATGCAGAGTCTCTGCTGGAGGCCGGGGACATGCTGGAGTTCCAGGACATCCGGGACGCCTGCGCCGAGTTCCTGGAGAGGAACCTGCACCCGTCCAACTGCCTGGGCATGCTGCTGCTGTCCGACGCCCACCAGTGCACCAAGCTGTCTGAGCTGTCCTGGGCCATGTGCCTCAGCAACTTCCCCGCCATCTGCAAGACAGAGGACTTCCTGCAGCTCCCCAAAGACATGGTGGTGCAGCTCCTGTCCCACGAGGAGCTGGAGACAGAGGACGAGAGGCTGGTCTATGAGGCCACCCTCAACTGGGTCAACTACGACCTGGAGAGGAGGCACTGTCACCTGCCGGAGCTGCTGCAGACCGTCCGCCTGGCACTGCTCCCCGCCATCTTCCTCATGGAGAACGTGTCCACAGAGGAGCTGATCAATGCCCAGTTAAAGAGCAAGGAGCTGGTGGACGAGGCCATCCACTGCAAACTGAAGATCCTCCAGAACGACGGGGTGGTGAACAGCCCCTGCGCCCGGCCCAGGAAGACCAGCCACGCCCTGTTCCTCCTGGGAGGACAGACCTTCATGTGTGACAAGCTGTACTTGGTGGACCAGAAGGCCAAGGAGATCATCCCCAAGGCGGACATCCCCAGCCCCAGGAAGGAGTTCAGCGCCTGTGCCATCGGCTGTAATGTCTACGTGACCGGCGGGAGGGGCTCAGAGAACGGTGTGTCCAAAGACGTGTGGGTCTATGACACTGTGCATGAGGAGTGGTCCAAGGCAGCGCCCATGCTCATTGCCCGCTTCGGCCACGGGTCAGCCGAGCTGAAACACTGCTTGTACGTGGTTGGAGGACACACGGCCGGCACCGGCTGCCTCCCTGCCTCACCCTCGGTGTCCCTGAAACAGGTGGAGCAGTTTGACCCGGCGGCCAATAAGTGGACCATGGTGGCGCCGCTGAGGGAAGGCGTGAGCAACGCGGCGGTGGTCAGCGTCAAGCTGAAACTCTTCGCCTTTGGCGGAACCAGCGTCACCCATGACAAACTTCCCAAGGTGCAGTGCTACGACCCGCAGGAGAATTGCTGGATGGTTCCCGCCTCCTGCCCGCAGCCCTGGCGCTACACTGCCGCCGCCGTCCTCGGCAATCAGATCTTTGTGATGGGCGGGGACACAGAGTTCTCGGCGTGCTCGGCCTATAAGTTCAGCAGCGATACCTACCAGTGGACTAAAGTGGGAGACGTGACGGCTAAGAGGATGAGCTGCCAGGCCGTAGCGTCAGGTAACAAACTGTATGTGGTGGGGGGCTACTTTGGCACACAGCGGTGTAAGACTCTGGACTGTTATGACCCGACGCTGGATGCTTGGAACAGCATCACTACCGTACCCTACTCCCTCATCCCCACTGCCTTCGTCAGCACCTGGAAACATCTCCCAGCCTGACCTGCATGGCATTCTGGGATAACCCCACATCTCCATCCCAACCCCCCTCTCATGAGGTATGGAGATCTCTCTCTCTCTCTGTGTGTAGTCTGTTTGTTTGTTTGTTACTATCTGTCAGTAGAGGAATGAGATGGAATGCATAATGTATTAGTGATACTCTAGGCAGTCCAGACTGGAGAGTCCTAGCGATTTCAAATATTCTCAGCTGAGCTGAGTGCATAAGACAGTTTCTTGTTGTCAGTTTTTATAATGAACACTCTTCGTCACATATCTATTGGGCTGTGTTTTGAGCTCTCATTGTCAAATATCTATTGGGCTGTGTTTTGAGCTCTCATTGTCAAATATCTATTGGGCTGTGTTTTGAGCTCTCATTGTCACATACTGGGATGATATAAGTACAATTCCCAGCTCATAGGTTCAAGGCAGCTGTTTTCATTCAGTAGCCAGTAGATACAAATCCCATTCTTCCTCCATCACCCTACAAAGATCCTGATTGAATCAAGCACAAATGGACTATTGATAGAGTAATTAGATTGCCATGTGATTTTGGCCAGGGCTGAACTGCATGCTTTGAATACTAACCAAGCAGCCGCCGCTATTTGATTTGTGTCTGTTGATACCAGTGAAAACCACAGATACAGGGAGAAACTAAATACACCAGACCACTGTGTGGAGAGAGGGGAGTGAGTGGTAGGATGGGGGATTGTATGTGTAGGTCATGAGAGTTATGAGACCGCAGGGTTAGGGCGAGACAATTTTGACTTTGCGGCTGGCCTAAGGGGAAATCACTCCGTTCTGCCTACAGGACAAGACTCATGACAATAAACTTCAACCTGCACGAGGCAGTGAAGGAGGAGGCACACAGGGGGTAATTGAAACAGAATAGAAAACTTTTATTGTCCCTGTGGGGGAAATTTGTCTGAGGGGGGTGAGAGCGGGGAGGCCAATTAGACAAGTTACATGCCGGCAAGCTACAACATCCTGGTGAGGCTAATCCACTCTCAATGGCCTCTTTTTGATGGGTTTATGGTGCTCTGGGTGGGAGGTGAGAGAGAGAGGCAGTCTGGAGTTACTGAGATGAGGAGAAGGCAGAGGGTGGTAACAGGGAGTAAGGCTTCGGTGCATGTCTTTCAGAGAGAACGCGGCTGCACAGCCATGCAGACAAGCAAAGCACAGCCAGTACACACACTCCGGCCCTGACAAATAACAGTGCCTGGACAGGAAGTGAGTGTTTACTGTTTCTCTGAGCAGCCCCAGTCTCCCCCACCTCTCCCCTGTGTCTGTCTGTGTCTGTCTGTGTGTATCTGCAAAGCCTTATAGTAACCACTCTCTGTCTCCTTGACGATAAGCAGGCCAGACGGATGTAGAGCACAGACCATTGGCAACCCTGCTCATTCTGAACACTGGAGACCCTGGTGTCATAATCCGACTCTCTCTTTCACACTCACACACGATCGTATAAAGGCAGGCATACATGTACACACACACACACACGCATGCAGACACAATTGGCAGACCTTCTCATTTCGCAGACCTTGGTGAAATGGCTGTGTGCCCTCAGCTCATGAGCCAAAGAGAGGGGAGAGACAGAGAGGGAAGGATAGATAAATAGATTGATCGGCCTGGGATACTGATGCGCCTCTCCGCTCCACTATTCTTTGCTCTCCTTTGATGAAATGCTCCCTGACTTAAGTGCAAATTTTTCTTCAGTGACTCATCTCTGAAACAGAGACTACAGTGAAAGCTTTAACCCTCTAGACTAGACCAATGCAACATACTGCTTTTGGGTGTACAATTATTTCAGATTTCAGTCACTGATTTATTGTAAGGCCTGCTCCTCTTTTTTGTGTAGGTGCCCATTTTTCTGTAAACAGTCATAATGTGACTCCACACAGAGACACAGTGACACTGACGTATTACTGGCCACTAAAATAGTGGGAGGAGAGGAGGGTGAAAAACAGATCTCTTCAGTTAGTCTGTTTTCACACTTTTTTGGTTGCTCAACACTTCCCAGGGGGACTCCCCTCTACACTTCCCTTCCTCTCTCTTCATCCCTCCCTTTTCCCTTCCTCTCTCTCCCTCTATTAGGTCTAGTCCATCCTGCTGGCTTGTACTGGTTACAGCCCCACTAGGTATCTGGTGTCAAGCCAATTCATGCTTTTGTTCAGAGATCTGCTTTTGTCTCGCAAGGGTGCCAATACTGATAAAATCCCATTTGTTATCATTCCATTTTGTAACATCCAAGGTTGGTAAGGACTGGGGAATTCCAGGGTATAGAATCCTCCAAAATCTGAAATGAGGATTTCATTATCAGTCAGCTAGCTCATTCCACTCATGCATTGGAGAGGATAGAGATGCTTGCTTATTGTTATTCATCCTTCGCTATGCGATGACCTCCAGGCAGATATCCCCATCACTAGACCTGGATCTTTTCTGGAAGCCTAATTGAGAAAGGCCTCTTCTGGGAGGCAGAGTTGGCGGAGTGACCGTTATGCACTTGTGTGTGTGTGTGTGTGTGTGTGTGTGTGTGTGTGTGTGTGTGTGCGTGTTTGCATGTGTGTGCCTGTATGTGCGTTTCCTCTAGCCACCACAGCCAGTTGTAAGATTGGGCTTCCCCCTCAAGATAGGGCCACATGGGAAGAAGGCGAGAGAGATGGGGGAGGAGGATATGTATTTAAAATGGATATTAGACTCTCGTTACACATTGGACCTTCCCAAGGCTATAAACCATCTGTGGTGTAATGCTGAAAAAAAAAAGCTTTTAAAACCGAAAAGTCAGAATAAGATGCAGAGCAGAAGTCAAAGGCCGTCAGATTTGAAATATCTATCTGGATTTAGATTTGGGGGAGCGATAAAAAGAACCCTAACTGTGTCGGGGGAATGGCAGTAAAGTGGATGAATTTCACAAAGGAGTCCATTAGCCTTCTAGCCTAATGCATGATATCTCTGACAAGTCTCTAGAGGAACAGGTGCAAATGCCACAGCAGGCAAAGCAGTGTCTGTTTAGTTTAGTTTTTTACTGAGGGGAGAAAGAGAATGAGTTAGGGGAGACAGTAAAGGAGTGAAGATAGACTCCAGACCCTATCTGAGGGATTTGTCTGTCCCTGAACTTTTGAATCTTAGCAAATATGCTAAATAGTCTACTTTTGAGCCTTTTTTCGAGGCGCAAAAGCAGAGATATTTTCCATGACCTCTTAAACACTTTGTCTAATGTTTTTTTTGTCTCTCTCTCTCTCTCTCCTTTTCCCTCAGATTTCTCTGTTTTGCATCATCCACTGGATTCCAGCTGTGAAGATAGAATCACACTCTTTAACTTCCTGTCTGTGCAATAAAAAAATAAGACTTTCTAATTTTCTTCATGAAAACAACTGAACCATTGTATAAGTGTGAAAACACACGATCCACCCTAATGCTACTGTGAGTTTACAGACGTTTAAAGAACCATCAATGCTCCTGAGAGGACCTTGTACACAGAATGATGTCAATGATGTCATATCGTTTCTGAGAGAGAGGTTTGGACGTTATTCATGCAAACAAACCCAACAACCTGCTGCTTGTACTGTAAAATCCAGCAACCTGCTGCTTGTACTGTAAGATCCAGCAACCTGCTGCTTGTACTGTAAGATCCAGCAACCTGCTGCTTGTACTGTAAAATCCAGCAACCTGCTGCTTGTACTGTAAAATCCAACAACCCGCTAATCCCAGTGTACTATCGGCATACCGCGCCTGTGTGTCTCAGCCTTCCATGAAGACCCATCAACATATCAGTCAGTCACACACTCACACAGCCTGGATTTCTTTCCGTTCAATCATGAAATACTTGTACTACGGACTATGTCTTTGCTCTTCTCACTCTGATAATTCTGTGATATGAAATTTGAAAAATGAAGAAGAAGAAACATTCTCTGCACAGGGCCTTTAATGTAATAGCATGAAGGAGCACCTGTTTGGACATAGGATACATATGAGGGGAGAGAGGATAGTGACCAGAGACTCCTCTTCAGCTTGATTATGAGCAGCTGATCCATAAACAGTTCTCTCCCTAGTGTATCTGAGACTTTAGACTCTTCTTGTTCCAGTCGTTCTGCCCTCGCCAAGGAAGAGGAGAGAGAAAGACAGAGATTGACAACCTCCTCCCCTCCTCTTCCTGTCCCCATCACCTAGTAGGCGTTTGGGGTTTAAAACGTTGTAATGGGTGTTGGAAGTTCCTCTTTGGCAGTTTGCTGTGAGACCTGGCTCTAGCTGTCACTACGTGTTGTGAGGACTTGAAGTGCCAGCACCAGCTGAGTCTGAGAGGGGAGTTGGGGAGAGGGTGAAGGAGGGTCATGTCCTGACATGTCTACCGATGTAAAGTTACCACCCCCTTTCGCCCTGCCTCCCCCAACGCCATTCTTGCTGTAGGTCACTACACTCTCCTGACCCAAAATAACAATAATCAAGGAAGAGAAGTGGACAATGCAACACAGAACTGAAGAAAATGCTAATTCAAGCTCAGTTGGACACTAAGGGCTCGATTCAATCTGTAGTGCTGAATATCAGGATTACAGCGTGATTGAAATTGAAAGGCAATGTTTCCATGTTCGCGGAGACTGCATTCACGGTAATAGCTGCATACGTCGGCTCAATCGGAAATGACCTTTAAAATGTTAAGCTTCCTTTACGGATTGCATCCAGCCCTGAAGGGTTTGCTCTTGCACACTATTTACTGTTTGTTCCCAAGTCATTCCAATGAGCAGTATTGTTTTGTTGGATCACTGATGGATACATTTTCTACTTTGCCTAGAAGATTATTCTGAACTCTTCAGAGCATGTACCATGGATATGGGGACTCAAGTATGATTGGCATGATGAACTTCTCTGGCCAAGAGCATCTTGTTAACTTCCTAACCAAAACTGAAACGTAATACATTCTTGTCTTATCTTGCTCCAGTGTATCATGTTTCATAAATCTTAATTTATACAAAAATGACTTTACTTTATTTATAGTTTCTCTGCCTGCATTCATTTCCAGGTAAATGAATGTAAATCTTTTTAAGGGTAAATCATGCATGACCCTTGTTATAGATGCTCTATTTGATTGTTTATCCTTTGGTCTGCTTTTTTTGCACAGTTCAGTTTCTCCCAAAGTGCAACCTGTTCCAACCATATGGTCAGTGAGGTAAACAGGTCAGAGGTCTGGAGTTAGGAGTCAGTATACGGATGGACACTTTAGATTACCTAGAGTGTAAGTGGCCAGTGGGTGGGAATGTGTTTGTTTTAGAGGTGGACTCTGGGTAGAGTAACATCTCACATTTAAATGTCGACTCTGCTATGAGGCATATCTGCTTTATTTTAAGTCCCACACTCAAATATTCAACATTCTGACTTGAGACGAGTGTATGTAGCTCAGACTTCTGTGTACATCTTTATCAATGTCAATGGGAGACTTGCATGAAAAATACAAGCTAAGCATGTAGATCTCAAATCAGAATACTGACATTTTAGTGTAGTGTGAGTGTGAAGATGAGGAGGAGGAAGAGGATGTGTAGTTAACTGACTCCTGTAAATATAAAGGGCAGGCAGACACCGCAGTGCTCTTCACCATATGGGCATTGATGTATGGGAGGGAATATGACAGGGGAGAGTTCCAAAGACCAACAAAGAGAATGTCTTAAATACTTGCATCCACAGTTTTGTACCAGTAGTTGATTTCTGGATGTTTTTGTCTGTTTGTCTGTCTGGGTGGCCAAAATATTGACATGTACAGTTTAGCATGATGAAATCATTGTCAAGGTCAACATAAAAGCTAACAGTTGTATAGATTTTCCCAGGCAGGATGTGTTCTAGGTGGATTCAGTGAATGGCCTCAATCCCTTGTATTCCACATTCCTGTTTGATTATTTGAGCCACCCAAACCTCCCAGCCCTCCTCACAGCCCAACTTCCACCTCCCAGCCCTCCTCACAGCCCAACTTCCACCTCCCAGCCCTCCTCACAGCCCAACGTCCACCTCCCAGCCCTCTTCACAGCCCAACTTCCACCTCCCAGCCCTCCTCACAGCCCAACTTCCACCTCCCAGCCCTCTTCACAGCCCAACTTCCACCTCCCAGCCCTCCTCACAGCCCAACTTCCACCTCCCAGCCCTCTTCACAGCCCAACTTCCACCTCCCAACCCTCCTCACAGCCCATCTTCCACCTTCCAGCCCTCCTCACAGCCCAACTTCCACCTCCCAGCCCTCTTCACAGCCCGACTTCCACCTCCCAGCCCTCCTCACAGCCCAACTTCCACCTCCCAGCCCTCTTCACAGACCAACTTCCACCTCCCAGCCCTCCTCACAGCCCAACTTCCACCTCACAGCCCTCCTCACAGCCCAACTTCCACCTTCCAGCCCTCCTCACAGCCCAACTTCCACCTCCCAGCCCACCTCCCACCTCCCAACCCTCCTCCTACCTCCCATCCCACCTCCCAACCCACCTCCCTCCTGATGTCGACCCCCTAACCAACCAACCTGCCCACAGAACACTGCACCTTTCTCCTCACCAATCAGATAAGAGGGTTCATTTTAGAACATAAGTTACCCTGGCAACAGTCAACAGTGAGTGCCCCTCCAAGTGATTGTTCAGTGTCATATTTTCCCTCTCTCATTTCTCTTTTTGCCCCCTCTCTCTTCCCCCTTTATTGGGATTCAGCTCGCTTACGTGTAGTGTGTTCTCCCTGACTGGCTTGCAGTAGGCATTCACCAAAATGATGGAAACTTCTTTATAAACACTTTCAATGTGCATTTGCTTTCATTTTTTCTGTCATGTTTAAATTTTTTATAACATTGTTTGTACACTTGACAGATTTTTTTTCACAGTGTGAAATTCATGGCAAAATAAACGAGTTTTTCCTCTTTACTGTAATCACTTGCCTTACCTGTCTTTATTTGCAATTGAGCTTTGATATACTGCAACTATTTGTGTAACTATTAGGTGTGCACACACAATGACCTCTAAAGAAATGTATTCTAACACTATGCTTAAACCAACATCCAATGTCTTTCCCAGGCTGAACTCATGAAGGCACGTGACGGTTTTGCATACAGGCTATCTATCATTCCTAAGACAAACTTCCCCTATAAACCTCCTGCAAATATTTTGACATAGCTCTTGAGTAGTAGGAATGAGGAAAAATACAACCCACTCATTCCAGCAGTAGCACCATAGCCTTGGGTTCCGAAGGCCTAGCTAGCTCATTATTGCATGTTTCACATATTTAGGCAGCTTTAGAGGGAATGTAGTTCACTTGAATTGTCCCACAGTATTAAAGCCCACTGTATTATCCCTCCACACAGCCTTTTGTTCTGTTAGAGGAGAGACTCAAATAATCTACTGTATGTCTGTGGCTTTCCATCTCCGCTCTGTTCTGCTCTCTCACTCTGTTCTCTCACTCTGTTCTCTATGTTCTCTCTATTCTCTCACTCTGTTCTCTCTGTCTGTTCTCTCTGTTCTCTCACTCTGTTCTCTCTGTTCTCTCTGTCTGTTTTCTCTGTTCTCCCACTCTGTTCTCTGTCTGTTCTCTCTGTTCTCTCACTCTGTTCTCTCTGTCTGTTCTCTGCTCTCTCTGCTCTCTTTCTGTACTCTCTCACTCTGTTCTCGATCTGCTCTCGATCTGCTCTCTCTGCTCTGCTCTCTCGGCTCTCTCTGTTCTCTCTCTCTGCTCTCTCTCTCTGCTCTGTTCTCTCTCTCGGCTCTCTCTCTGTGCTCTTTCTCTTTTCTCTCTGTCTGTTCTCTGTTCTCTCACTCTGTTTTCTCTGTCTGTTCTCTGTTCTCTCTCTGTTTCTCTCTGTCTGTTCTTTGTTTTCTCTCTCTCTGCTATCTTTCTCACTGTTCTCTCTCTGCTCTCTCTCTGTTCTCTGCTCTGCTCTCTCCTCTCTGTTCTCTCTGCTCTCTCTGCTCTCTCTGCTCTCTCTCTCTGCTCTCTCTCCTCTCTCTGCTCTCTCTCTCCCTGCTCTCTCTTGTCTCTCTCTCTCTGTTCTCTCTCTCTCTGCTCTCGCTCTCGCCTCTCTCTCTGCTCTCTCTCTCTCCTCTCTCTGTTCTCTCTCGCTCTGCTCTCTCTCTGTTCTCTCTCTCTCTGCTCTGCTCTCTCTCTGTTCTCTCTCTCTGTTCTCTCTCTCTCTGTTCTCTCTCTCTGCTCTTTCTCTACTATGCTCTCTCGGATCTCTCTGTTCTCTCTCTCTCTCTGCTCTGCTCTCTCTCTGTTCTCTCTCTCTCTGCTCTTTCTCTGCTATGCTCTCTCAGATCTCTCTGTTCTCTCTCTCTCTGCTCTGCTCTCTCTTTCTCTATCTGCAGCTTAGGAAGGAATAAGGCAAAAAAGACTGCCCAGATACTTTCCCTTTTTCTGCCATGTCACCTAGGCAACGGTGACCTTTATCTGCTGAAAACTGTGGGGGCTGAGGAAGGAAAAAGGAGAACTCTCTCCCTCCCTTCCCTCATCTCTCACTTCCTACACCCTCCACTCGCTCTTTCCACATGAGACAGTGCAGAGAATACGGTACATATCTGCTTGCCAACTGTGGACTCACTGTGTTTAACGTTTCCTTGTCTCTCTAACAACTTTAATATCCCATTAGTGTGGAGACTGCAAAGCAGAGAGCACAGCACAGCACAGCTGCTTAATAAGACAGCATCCCTAATGACCCTATTTAGTGCACTACTTTTGACCAATACCCTATGGAATTAGAGTGCCATTTGGGACTCCACATAACACTGCATTCCTCTAGCACTGTGGAGTCCAGCTCCTCTCCTTTCTGCTCTGCTTAGTGATTGGTGATTGGTGACAGCAGGTTCTGAAACACCAGTTTAACTGGCTCCAGTCCTGACCCTCGCCATAGACAAACACATCACACGTACCCTTTCACAGAAAGATGGGGAACACGACCAAAAGAGACATTCTTCAAGTTCATAGGTTGGACATGTGCTATTATTCAGTTTCACTTTGTGGTTCGAACTGAAAGTTTTGCGACGCCCAGGCTTTTTTTGCGGTGTATCCGTGAGATGGAATGAATTTTCTTCCCTCTTTACTTCCCTCCTCATGGGTCAGGCCACAAGATTTGGCCAAAGACAGACTCCAGTGGTAGAATATTGTTGCTGCCTTATGTCCCACCCAGAACAAAGAGGACTGAGTAAGTATGTTTATTTTCCCCCAGTGGCAATGCTGTATAACAAAGATACACTGATTAGCACTTGAGTTTAAGTTTTGGTCTGTGTCTGAGGGACTGGGAGGCTCCTCTAGTGCCCCTATGTGAGTTAACAGTCCCTTATTAATCAAAGAAAAATTAAATATCCTGTCTAGCAGGAAATGGCTCCTGTTTTTCCTTATCATAACATTACCAATGATAAGTTGACCTCCAGTGATAACTGGGAAGTCTGTCCTCACCAAGTTCAGTTCAAACCCCTGCTTTGTGCTGCAGATGGAGGGAGGGACAGAGAGAGTGACAGAGACAGAGAGAGAGAGAGAGAGAGAGTGACAGAGAGAGTGACAGAGAGAGAGAGAGAGAGTGACAGAGAGAGTGACAGAGAGAGAGAGAGAGAGTGACAGAGAGAGAGAGAGAGAGAGTGACAGAGCGAGAGAGAGACAAGGAGAGAGAGAGAGAGAGCGCAAGAGAGACAGACAGAGAGAGAGAGAGAAAGATGAAACATATTCAGATTTAGAAAGACTGCTTTTAAAATATAACAGGGACAGAATGATTGCCCACCCAGGAAGCCACCTACGCTCTGGCAGCATGTACTACGTGCCCACAGGCGATAAAAACAATGTTCCTGCATGTCACCGTTGCCTGGCAACACGTTTGGCAGCTCTCTGATTCAGCCTTACCAGTTCACACACACACACACACACACACACACACACACACACACACACACACACACACACACACACACACACACACACACACACACACACACACACACACACACACACACACACACACACACACACACAGGGTGTGAGCCTCCTGTCGAAGTAGAGTTGAAAAGAGAGACAAGTCCTTTGAGATGTGCCAGCCCTTACTCCCCTTTTACATCACCAATAAGATAGACAGAGAGAGACCAGGGAGCTTCAGGCCAAGTAAATATCACAGCAGAAAAGACATGTACCCCTGGAGGGGCTTTCAGTGACAAAGTAAAATATTATCTTCATGGTGGGGTCATTTTTATGTTGGATTTAGGGCCACCTTTCATTTCCAGTTGTGCTGCAGGTTTGCAGATCTGTGAGACCGGTGGGGAATGATCAAGAGCACACTGTATGTGTAGTTTATGAATTTTTAATGACATAGGCCATAAGCCTCTCAATGAGGTAACATAAACCTCTCAATGAGGTAACATAGGCCTCTCAATGAGGTAACATAGGCCTCTCAATGAGGTAACATAGGCCTCTCAATGAGGTATCATAGGCCTCTCAATGAGGTAACATAGGCCTCTCAATGAGGTATCATAGGCCTCTCAATGAGGTAACATAGGCCTCTCAATGAAGTAACATAATCCTCTCAATGAGGTAACATAGGCCTCTCAATGAGGTAACATAGGCCTCTCAATGAGGTAACATAATCCTCTCAATGAGGTAACATAGGCCTCTAAATGAGATAACATAGGCCTCTCAATGAGGTAACATAAGCCTCTCAATGAGGTAACATAAGCTTCTCAATGAGGTAACATAGGCCTCTCAATGAAGTAACATAATCCTCTCAAGGAGGTAACATAGGCCTCTCAATGAGGTAACATAGGCCTCTCAATGAGACAACATAAGGCTCTCAATGAGGTAACACAGGCCTCTCAGTGAGGTAACATAAGCCTGTCAATGAGGCTACCTCTGTCAATGAGGTAGCATAAGCCTCTCAATGAGGTAACATAGGCCTCTCAATGAGGTAACATAGGCCTCTCAATGAGGTAACATAAGCCTCTCAATGAGGTAGTGTAACAATATAACTTTAGACTGTCCCCTCGCCCATACCCGGGCGCGAACCAGGGACCCTCTGCACACATCAACAACTGACACCCACGAAGCATCGTTACCCATCGCTCCACAAAAGCCGCGGCCCTTGCAGAGCAAGGGGAACCACTACTTCAAGGACTCAGAGCAAGTGACGTCACCGATTGAAACGCTATATAGCGCGAACCACCGCTAACTAAGCTAGCCGTTTCACATCCGTTACAGTAGCATAAGCCTCTCAATGAGGTAACATAGGCCTCTCAATGAGGTAACATAGGCCTCTCAATGAAGTAACATAAGGCTCTCAATGAGGTAACACAGGCCTCTCAATGAGGACCTGTCATACAGCACAGCATGTGGCTTGATGTATTGGTTTTTAGCCCACGGAACCTGGTCTGTGTCCGAAACAGCACCCTACTCTCTATATAGTGCCCTTTTTTAGGCCCATGGGCTCTGGTCAAGTAGAGCCCTAAATAGGGAATAGGGTGTCATTTTAGATACAGCCCTCAACTGCTGTATAGTAATGAAAGTGTGCAGCAGTCTCTGCCTCTCTTTGCCAAGCCCTCCAGCTGATCTCTGGCTTGAAGGGTTCATTTCAAGGTTTTACTGCTAACCTACAAAGCATTACATGGGCTTGCTCCTACCTATCTCTCTGATTTGGTCCTGCCGTACATACCTACACGTACGCTACGGTCACAAGACGCAGGCCTCCTAATTGTCCCTAGAATTTCTAAGCAAACAGTTGGAGGCAGGGCTTTCTCCTATAGAGCTTCATTTTTATGGAACGGTCTGCCTACCCATGTCAGAGACGCAAACTCGGTCTCAACCTTTAAGTCTCTACTGAAGACTCATCTCTTCAGTGGGTCATATGATTGAGTGTAGTCTGGCCCAGGAGTGGGAAGGTGAAAGGAAAGGCTCTGGAGCAACGAACCACCCTTGCTGTCTCTGCCTGGCCGGTTCCCCTCTTTCCACTGGGATTCTCTGCCTCCAACCCTATTGCAGGGGCTGAGTCACTGGCTTACTGGGGCTCTCTCATACCGTCCCTGGGAGGGGTGTGTCACCTGAGTGGGTTGAGTCACTGTTGTGATCATCCTGTCTGGGTTGGCGCCCCCCACTTGGGTTGTGCCGTGGCGGAGATCTTTGTGGGCTATACTCAGCCTTGTCTCAGGATGGTAAGTTGGTGGTTGAAGATATCTCTGTAGTGGTGTGGGGGCTGTGCTTTGGCAAAGTGGGTGGGGTTATATCCTTCCTGTTTGGCCCTGTCCGGGGGTGTCCTCGGATGGGGCCACAGTGTCTCCTGACCCCTCCTGTCTCAGCCTCCAGTATTTATGCTGCAGTAGTTTATGTGTCAGGGGGCTAGGGTCAGTTTGTTATATCTGGAGTACTTCTCCTGTCCTATTCGGTGTCCTGTGTGAATTTAAGTGTGCTCTCTCTAATTCTCTCTTTCTCTCTTTCTTTCTTTCTCTCTCTCTCTCGGAGGACCTGAGCCCTATGACCATGCCTCAGGACTACCTGACATGATGACTCCTTGCTGTCCCCAGTCCACCTGGCCATGCTGCTGCTCCAGTTTCAACTGTTCTGCCTTATTATTATTGGACCATGCTGGTCATTTATCAACATTTAAACATCTTGGACATGTTCTGTTATAATCTCCACCCGGCACAGCCAGAAGAGGACTGGCCACCCCACATAGCCTGGTTCCTCTCTAGGTTTCTTCCTAGGTTTTGGCCTTTTTAGGGAGTTTTTCCTAGCCACCGTGCTTCTACACCTGCATTGCTTGCTGTTTGGGGTTTTAGGCTGGGTTTCTGTACAGCACTTTGAGATATCAGCTGATGTACGAAGGGCTATATAAATCAATTTGATTTGATTTGATTTGGCTCTCTGCTGACCTCTGGCTCTTTGCTGACCTCTGGCTCTCTGCTGATCTCGATCACCTGGCACGTAGGAGATAACACATGATGGAAGAAAGGGTAGTGAAAGTTAGCTAGCTAACATATGCTGGACTTACTGCAGCAGAGAGAGATAGGAGAGGAGGGGCTCAGCAGGCCTACTGTAGGTCTGGACCACACAAGACTATCTAAACCCAGGTCAGGTCCTATTTTCGTTGTGTTACATCAGAAAATAAAAAAGAAAGATTATCTTTAACTCTTAGGTAGGAGATTGCACTTCCCTTGCTGAAAGAGAGTGATTGTTGATTGCTGCATCATGAGAGAACATACAGAGAAATGAATGAGATCACAAGTGTTCTGTTTGAATCAGAAATGTCCCAATGTTTCCATGGAGTCAGAGAAGGGAGACGGTTCATTGGTTCTTCCCAGGTCCAATACATCTGCATCTCCTCTGCAGCATGATTGAACGAACAGGGAAATTAAAATGGATTAAATTAGCTCCTCTCTCTACCAAAGGAGGCTGGTGGGAGGAGATATAGCAGGACAGGCTCATTGTAATGAATGGAATGGAGTCTTTGGAACGGTGTAAAACACATCAAACATATGGAAACCACATGTTTGACTCCATTCCATCAATACCATTCCAGCCATTGCAATGAGCCCATCCTCCTATAGCATACCAGCCTCCTCTGCTCTCTACCCCTCTTACAGTTCCCCTCCCCCCTATCTCTCTCCCTCTATCCCTCTATCCCCCTATCCTTTCCCCTTTCTCCCTCTCTCCCTCTCTCCCTCTCTCTCTCCCTATCCCTTCTCTCCCTCTCTCTATCCCTCTATCCACTATCCCTTCCCCTTCTCTCTCTCTCCCTCTCTCTCGCTCCCTCTCACCCTGTGCAATCCTTGGAGAGAACTTGCGTTGATTGGGTCGCCTTCCAAATGCCGTCAGCGCCTGATTTACTACTTGAACATAATCTGAAATGATTTTCCATCAGAATGAGGACAGTAGTTAGCTAAGCAATGGATTTAATCGAACACTGGGCAGCAACAAACAACCACTGATCTTGACTGTCTGCTCTGCCTGTCTGCTCTGCCTGTCTGCTCTACCTGTCTGCTCTGCCTGTCTGCTCAGCCTGTCTGCTCTACCTGTCTGCTCTACCTGCCTGCTCTGCCTGTCTGCTCTGCCTGTCTGCTCTGCCTGTCTGCTCTACCTGTCTGCTCTGCCTGTCTGCTCAACCTGTCTGCTCTAGATGTCTGCATTTGCCTGTCTGCTCCTCCTGTCTGCTCCTCCTGTCTGCTCTACCTGTCTGCTCTGCCTGTCTGCTCCTCGTGTCTGCTCCTCCTGTCTGCTCCTCCTGTCTGCTCCACCTGTCTGCTCTAGATGTCAGTTCTGCCTGTCTGCTCTAGATGTCAGCTCCGCCTGTCTGCTCTAAATGTCAGCTCCGCCTGTCTGCTCTAAATGTCAGCTCTGCCTGTCTGCTCTAAATGTCTGCTCTACCTGTCTGCTCTAGATGTCAGCTCCGCCCGTCTGCTCTAGATGTCAGCTCCGCCTGTCTGTTGTTTGTGTAAAGAGACAGTTGACTGGGTGTGTGTCCCAAATGGCACCATACTCCCCCTATAGTCCACTACTTCTGACCAGTGCTGTAGGTACTATGGTGCCGTTTAGGACTCAGTATGGGTGAGTGTCAGGAGAAGGACAGGGGGAAATAGAGCGTGGTGTCTCAGTCAGCGGCTCTGCTCCTCTTGGCTTATCAGTGTCAGAGTTGACCAGCACCAGAATGCTCCTTAACCTGGTCCTGTCTCAGCCCAGAAACCTCTCAATGGGTTTACAGATGCAGATTGGACGTGACACGACAAACAATTTGGAGTGGGATCTGATGCTCAGTGCTATCTCTCAGATGTGTGCGTTAACGAAAGGGGCTAAAGTAAATGTTGGCTTATGGAGAGAGTGTCAAGCCTTCTCTGACTAATAAGACAGAGGATCGCAACAGTTTCTCAAGGCTTTTCTTGGGAAGCAGCCTAAGGTCATAGTCATCTGATGGCTGTGGTTAGCCTAGGCTACTATGGTCTTTGCATGGTAGAAGTTACCAGCTTTGCCCAATTCCAGATAAAGCCAGTAGTATATTTATAACGTTGCCAAATCCCACAAATAATATATTTCTGAATACATCTTTGGATAGTGGGAAAGGAACTTCTTATGGCTGCAGGGGCAGTATTGAGTAGCTTAGATGAAAGGTGCCCAGAGTAAACGGCCTGCTCCTCAGTCCCAGTTGCTAATATATGCATATTATTATTAATATTGGATAGAAAATACTCTGAAGTTTCTAAAATGGTTTGATCATCATGTCTGTGAGTATAACAGAACTCATATGGCAGGCAAAAAGCTGAGAAGAAATCCAAACAGGATGTGGGAAATCTGAGGTTGGTCGATTTTCAACCCAGCCCCTATTGAAGACACAGTGGGATATTGGTTATGTTGCACTTCCTAAGGCTTCCACTAGATGTCAACGGTCTTTAGAAACTTGAATGAGGCTTCTACTGTGATGTGGGGCAGGATGGGAGCTGTTTGAGTCAGTGGTCTGCCAGAGAGCCAGGTCCTGGTCACGCGCATTTCACATGATTAGCGACCTGCGTTCCAGGGCTTTTCTACAGACAATGGAATTCTCCGGTTAGAACGTTATTGAAGATTTATGATGAAAACATCCTAAAGATTGATTCTATACTTAGTTTGAAATGTTTCTACGACCTGTAATATACCTTTGGAGTTTTCATCCGATGTTCAACTGGACCTGCATGAGCGTTTGGATTTGTGTACTAAACGCCCTAACAAAAGTAGCTACTTGGACATAAATAATGAACATTATCGAACTAAATCAAACATTTAATGTGGAACTGGGATTCCTGGGAGTGCATTCTGATGAAGATCATCAAAAGTAAGGGAATATTTATAATGTTATTTCTGATTTCAGTTGACTCCAACATGGCGGATAATTTTCAGATTATTGCATGGTTTGCTTTTCCGTAAAGTTAAAAAAAAATCTGACACAGCGGTTGCATTAAGGAGAGGTATATCTATATTTCCATGTCTAACAATTGTATTTTCATTTACATTTATAATGAGTATTTCTGTAAAATGATGTGGCTCTCTGCAATATTACCGGATGTTTTTGGAACTAGTGAACGTAACACGCCAATGTATACTGAGATTTTTTTTTATATAAATATGAACTTTATCAAACTAAACATACATGTATTGTGTAACATGAAGTCCTATGAGTGTCATCTGATGAAGATCATCAAAGGTTAGTGATTCATTTTATCTCTATTTGTGCTTTTTGTGACTCCTCTCTTTGGCTGGAAAAATGGCTGTGTTTTTCTGGTGGTGACCTAACATAATCGTTTGTGGTGCTTTCGCTGTAAAGCCCATTTGAAATCGGACACTGTAGTGGAATTAACAACAACCTTTAAAACGGTATAAGATACATGTATGTTTGAGGAATTTGAATTAAGGTATTTCGGTTGTTTTGAATTTGGCGCCCTGCACTATCACTGGCTGATGTCATATTGATCCCGTTAACGGGATTGCAGCCCTAAGTTTTAACAATACTCCAGACAAGGTTTGTGCTGTTCATCTATCGAAAGCCTACGAAAATAGCTGGTCATAGCAAGGTCATCAGAAGCAGGCAGCTGGAAATGTTTTATGAGGAGCTCAATAAGCTCTGTTTTGTCCAATAACTTGGACACCTACCTACCTCACCGTGCAGCAAATCTTCCAGCTCCACACCTAGAGACTAATGGTTTTACAAAGCTTTATCCTTGGGAAGGTATGAAACTCCCTATCCCACACTGATATGAAAACTGACTGCTGCGTTCTCTCTGTGAAGCACTGGGACTGAGGCTCCATACCTTCATGTTGCAGCCTAGCCTTGTAACGCGCCCCCCGCCCACTCTCATTTCTCTCACAGCAGCAGATTTAAAAGCCTTCCTTCCCTCATACTTTGTGCTTGTAAATTCCAATCACCCCACCGCATCGCTCTGTTGAATATGCGATACGTTTTTTTTATCAGACTCTTTCATATAAGATCAAATGTGTTTAGGGTCATTAGAGCGTAATTATTAACGTCTTAAGAATTGCTTTTAGTGCCACTTAGCTTACCTCAGCACTCAGAGGCGTATCTCATGGATAGAGATGAAACACCATAGGGAGTACATCATAAGGTGGATGCGCTCTGTGTCCAAATGGCACCCTATTCCCTATATAGTGCACTACTTTACTAGGACATGTACTCAGAGCATTTGCGGACCAACTGGCAAGTGACTTCACTGACATTTTCAACCTCTTCCTGTCTGAGTCTGTAACACCTACATGTTTCAAGCAGACCACGATAGTCCCTGTTCCCAAGAAAGTGAAGGTAACCTGCCTAAATGACTACCGACCCGTAGCACTCACATCTGTAGCCATGAAATGCTTTGAAAGGCTGGTCATGACTCACATCAACACCATCATCCCACTCCAATTTGCATACCGCCCCAACAGATCCACAGATGGCGCAATCTCAATCGCACTCTACACTGCCCTTTCCCACCTGGACAAAAGGTGAGAATACTGTTCATTGACTAGAGCTCAGCGTTCAACACCCTCCAAGCTCATCACTAAGCTAAGGACCCTGGGACTAAACACCTCCCTCTGCAACTGGATCCTGGACTTCCTGATGGGCCGCCCTCAGGGGGTGAGGGTAGGCAACAACACATCTGCCACGCTGACCCTCAACACTGGGGCCCCTCAGGGGTGTGTGCCTAGTCCCCACCTGTACTCTCTGTTCACCCACGACTACATGGCCAAACACAACTCCAACACCATCATTAAGTTTGCTGACGACACAACAGTGGTAGGCCTGATCACCGACAATGATGAGACAACCTATAGGGAGGAGGTCAGAGACTTAGCAGTGTGGTGCCAGGACAACAACCTCTCTCTCAATGTGAGCAAAACAAAGGAGCTGATCGTGGACTACAGGAAAAGGAGGGCCGAACAGGCCCCCATTAACATCAACGGGGCTGAAGTGGAGTGGATCGAGAGTTTCAAGTTCTTTGGTGTCCACATCATCAACAAACTATCATGGTCCAAACACACCAAGACAGTTGTGAAGAGGGCACAACAACATATTTTCCCCCTCAGGAGACTGAAAAGATTTGGCATGGGTCCCCAGATCCTCAAAAGGTTCTACAGCTGTACAATCGAGAGCATCCTGGTATGGCAACTGCTCGGCATCTGATCGTAAGGCGCTACAGAGGGTAATGCAGATGGCCCAGTACATAACTGGAGCCAAGCTTCCTGCCATACAGGACCTATATAGTAGGCAGTATCAGAGGAAGGACCAAATATTGTCAAAGACTCCAGTCACCCAAGTCATAGACTTTTCTAGCAGAGAGTGCCAAGTCTAGGACCAAAAGGCTCCTTAACAGCTTCTTCCCCCAAACCATAAGACTGCTGAACAATGAGTCAAATGGCCACCTGGACTATTTACATTGACCCCCCTTTATTTTTACACTGCTGCTACTTGCTGTTTATTATCTATGCATAGTCACTTTACCCCTACCTACATGTACAAATTACCTTGACTAACCTGTACCCCGTATATAGCCTCTTTATTGTCCTTTTATTGTGTAACTTTTTATTTCATTTTTAATTTAATTTGTTTATTACATTTTTTCTGAACTCTATTTCTTGAACTGCATTATTGGTTTAAGGGCTTGTAATCCAGGCTTTGGCCCAGCGTCGTCCAGGTTTGGCCGGTGTAGGCCGTCATTGTAAATAAGAATTTGTTCTGAACTGACTTGCCTAGTTGCCTAGTGAAGTCTGTTAAACGCTAAACATTATCGAGGTGCGCTATCATCAGCTTTCTAATTACATCTAGGAATTTGGTAATGAGTCCGTTGCCTGGCAGTTGAACAGTGCTTGTGTCCCATATTGCACCCTATTCCCTATTTGTGCAGTACTTTTAACCAGAGCCTTAAGGACCCTGGTCAAGGGCCTTGGTCAAAAGTAGTACACTATATAGGAAATAGGTTTGCATTTGGTACACATTCAGTGAGCCTGTCTCCAATGTTGTCAGACTCCAGTGATTCCCTGTCAGCTGCCCTTTTCAAACACACAGAGGAGGTGATTAGATTAGAATGAGGAACCAGCACAGAGGTGATTAAATTAGAATGAGGAACCAACACAGAGGAGGGGATTAGATTAGATTGAGGAACCAGCACAGAGGAGGTGATTAGATTAGAATGAGGAACCAGCACAGAGGAGGTGATTAGATTAGAATGAGGAACCAGCACAGAGGAGGTGATTAGATTAGATTGAGGAACCAGCACAGAGGAGGTGATTAGATTAGAATGAGGAACCAGCACAGAGGAGGTGATTAGATTAGAATGAGGAACCAGCACAGAGGAGGTGATTAGATTAGAATGAGGAACCAGCACAGAGGTGATTAGATTAGAATGAGGAACCAGCACAGAGGTGATTAGATTAGATTGAGGAATCAGCACAGAGGAGGTGATTAGATTAGAATGAGGAACCAGCACAGAGTATCACGTTTCAGGGAAGACCCAGATGCAGATAGTGTCGAAGTAACAACAGTTTTTTACTAGAACAGGGGGCAGGCAATACAACAGGTCAAGGGCAGGCAGAGGTCAGTTTTCCAGGGTAGTGGGACAAGGTACAGAACAGCAAGCAGGCTCAGGCTCAGGCTCAGGAAGAAAGGTCAAAAACGGAAAACTAAAAAACAGGAACTCTAGAAAAGACAGGAGCAAGGGGAAAACACAGGTACACTTGACAAACAGAATGAACTGGCAACAGACAAAATGAGAACACAGGTAAAAATACACTGGGGATAATGGGGAAGATGGGCAACACCTGGAGGGGAGTGGAGACAATCACAAAGACAGGTGAAACAGATCAGGGCGTGACACAGAGGAGGTGATTAGATTAGAATGAGGAACCGTCACAATCTGCTACTCCATTGACCGGCAGGCCTATGTGCATATGGTGCCTTTTGGACACAGAAGGGAAAGCGGCTCAGGTCAGCCACCCCATCTGAATGAAGGTCAGCCACCCCATCTGAATGAATGTCAGATAATCATTCTGAATGAAGGTTAGATAATCCATCTGAATGAAGGTCAGACACTCCATCTGAATGAAGGTCAGCCACCCCATCTGAATGAAGGTCAGATAATCCATCTGAATGAAGGTCAGACACTCCATCTGAATGAAGGTCAGATAATCCATCTGAATAAGGTCAGACACTCCATCTGAATGAAGGTCAGATAATCCACCTGAATGAAGGTCAGATAATCCATCTGAATGAAGGTCAGGCACTCC
Organism: Oncorhynchus kisutch; assembly: GCF_002021735.2. Lineage (NCBI taxonomy): Eukaryota > Metazoa > Chordata > Actinopteri > Salmoniformes > Salmonidae > Oncorhynchus > Oncorhynchus kisutch. The sequence goes on from NC_034196.2 coordinate 31,825,834, forward strand.
ATCTGAATGAAGGTCAGACACTCCATCTGAATGAAGGTCAAATAATCCATCTGAATGAAGGTCAGGCACTCCATCCAAATGAAGGTCAGATATTCCATCTGAATGAAGGTCAGGCACTCCATCTGAATGAAGGTCAGATAATCCATCTGAATGAAGGTCAGACACACTCCATCTGCATGAAGGTCAGATAATCCATCTGAATGAAGGTCAGGCACTCCATCTGCATGAAGGTCAGATATTCCACCTGCATGAAGGTCAGATAATCCATCTGAATGAAGAGTGAGGAGGGAAATAGTTGGAGTGTTGTCTCAGTGTTGTCTTCCTCCACAGCAAAGAACTGACCCCCTCCCCCCCCCACACACACACATATACACACACACACCAGTCTACCAAACCTCCAATGAAGGTACCTGTCAGTGACAAGTTCAGTTCTCCTGTCAGCCTGCTAGCTAGTCCAAACAACAGTCCCAAGTTTATGTGTGTGCGTGTGCCTGTGTGCGTGTGCACGTGTCTGCCCGTTCATATGCATGTATGAGTGTGTGCTTGCAGGGGGAGTCTGGACAGAGAGGATGCACACTGAGTTTGTAATTAGCAGAGTTAAGCAGGACGTCCAACAGCTGGCTGGACTGTTTTTATCTTCTGCCCCGCAGGCTTCTTGTTAACTGTGTCTCAGAGAGAGAGACGCTCCACTCCTCCGACTGACCCCCGACCGGTGACATGCAGCTTCATTCTCTAAACTGTATCTCTGCCACACACACATACACACACACACACACACACACACACACACACACACACACACACACACACGTGGTTTCCATATGTTTGATATGTTTGATCTCCGCACCTTGGCGCACACACACCCACACAGACACACACCTAAACAGACACACACCCACATAGATACACACCCACACAGACACACACCCACACAGACACACACCTAAACAGACACACACCCACATAGATACACACCCACACAGACACACACCCACACAGACACACACCTAAACAGACACACACCCACATAGATACACACCCACACAGACACACACCTAAACAGACACACACCCACATAGATACACACCCACACAGACACACACCTAAACAGACACACACCCACACAGACACACACCCACACAGACACACACCTAAACAGACACACACCCACATAGATACACACCTACACAGACACACACCCACACAGACACACAGACACACACCCACATAGATACACACCCACACAGACACACACCCACACAGACACACACCTAAACAGACACACACCCACATAGATACACACCTACACAGACACACACCCACACAGACACACACCTAAACAGACACACACCCACATAGATACACACCCACACAGACACACACCCACACAGACACACACCTAAACAGACACACACCCACATAGATACACACCTACACAGACACACACCCACACAGACACACACCTAAACAGACACACACCCACATAGATACACACCTACACAGACACACACCCACACATACACACAGGCACACACCCACATAGATACACACCCACACAGACACACACCTACACAGACACACACACACCTACACAGACACAAACCCACATAGATACACACCCACACAGACACACACCTACACAGACACACACCCACATAGATACACACCCACGCAGACACACACCCACACTGACACACATCCACACCCACACATACACGCCTATAGACACACACACACACAGAGACACACACCCACACAGACACCCACCCACATAGACACCCACCCACATAGACACACAGACACACACACACACACACACCCACACAGACACCCACACAGACACACACCCACACAGACACACACCCACATAGACACACACACACATAGACACACACCTACACAGACACACACCCACACAGACACCCACATGAACACACACCTACACAGACACACACCCACACACATAGACACACAACTACACAGACACATACCCACATAGACACACACCTACACAGACACACACCTACAAAGACACACACCCACATAGACACACACCCACACTGACACACACCTACACAGACACATACCCACATAGACACACAGCTACCCAGACACACCCACATAGACACACACCTACACAGACACACCCACATAGACACACACCTAAACAGACACATCCCAACTGCTGCTACCAGACTCTTATTATACTGCTCAGTTTATACACTTTCCAACATGTAAATGTTTGACTATAAATTGTGTCTTCCTGTAAAATACTTATGCTAAAATGTTTATTCTATTCTACTGAGCAATTGACTTTATGTTCATATTCTTATATTTTATTTTCTGTCGAGAAGTAACCATCAAGTAAGCATTTTGTTGGATGGTAAATACCATGTTAATCCTGTACATAACACTAATATAACTTGAAACTGTACTGGTACCCCCCTGTATATAGTCTTACTATTGTTATTTTACTGCTGCTCTTTGGGGGCCTGGATGTCTTTTTGTCTCTGTGCAGTTGATGGGGCCTGGATGTCTGTATTTCTCTGTGCAGTTGATGGGGCCCGAATGTCTGTATGTCTCTGTGCAATTGATGAGAGCCCTGCTTCTTTTCCTCCATCTGAGGCTAGACACTCAGGGACACACACACTCATAATCACAACCATGTGCTGAACACCCATTCAAACAACCACAATAGACTTTGCTCAACCCCCCTTTCCACACACACACACACACACACACACACACACACACACACACACACACACACACACACACACACACACACACACACACACACACACACACACACACACACACACACACACACACACACACACACACTTATAGACCTCCCATAGCCACACTCAAAGACCCCCCCATACACACATGGACCTCCCCCACACACACAACCACACACACTCTTAGACCCCCCGTTCTCACTCATAAGCCCCCCCCTCCCACACTCATTGACCCTCATCCCACACTCATAACCCCCCCTTCCCACACTCATTGACCCTCCATCCCACACTCATAACCCCCCTTCCCACACTCTTAACCCCCCCCCCCTCTTCCCACACTCTTAACCCCCCCCGTTCCCACACTCATTGACCCCCCCCCTCCACCTCCCTTCCCACACTCATACCCCCCCCCCTCCCTTCCCACACTCAGATTATATATTATATTATCTACAGTCGTGGCCAAACGTTTTGAGAATGAAACAAATATTAATTTTCAAAGTCTGCTGCCTCGGTTTGTATAATGGCAATTTGTATATACCCCAGAATGTTATGAAGAGTGATCAGATGAATTGCAATTAATTGCAAAGTCCCTCTTTGCCATGCAAATGAACTGAATCCTCCCCAAAAAACATTTTCACTGCATTTCAGCCCTGCCACAAAAGGACCAGCTGACTAAATGTCAGTGATTCTCTCGTTAACACAGGTGTGAGTGTTGACGAGGACAAGGCTGGAGATCACTATGTCATACTGATTGAGTTTGAATAACAGACTGGAAGCTTTAAAAGGAGGATGGTGCTTGGAATCATTATTCTTCCTCTGTCAACCATGGTTACGTGCAAGGAAACACGTGCCGTCATCATTGCTTGCACAAAAAGGGCTTTACAGGCAAGGATATTGCTGCCAGTAAGATTGCACCCAAATCAACCATTTATCGGATCATCAAGAACTTCAAGGAGAGCGGTTCAATTGTTGTGAAGAAGGCTTCAGGGCGCCGAAGAAAGTCCAGCAAGCGCCAGGACCATCTCCTAAAGTTGATTCAGCTGCGGGATCGGGGCACCACCAGTACAGAGCTTGCTCAGGAATGGCAGCAGGCAGGTGTGAGTGCATCTGCACGCACAGTGAGGCGAAGACCTTTGGATGATGGCCTGGTGTCAAGAAGGGCAGCAAAGAAGCCACTTCTCTCCCTCCAGGAAAAACATCAGGGACAGACTATTATTCGGCAAAAGGTACAGGAATTGGACTGCTGAGGACTGGGGTAAAGTCATTTTCTCTGATGAATCCCCTTTCCGATAGTTTGGGGCATCTGGATAAAAAGCTTGTCCGGAGAAGACAAGGTGAGCGCTACCATCAGTCCTGTGTCATGCTAACAGTAAAGCATCCTGAGACCATTCATGTGTGGGGTTGCTTCTCAACCAAGGCAGTGGGCTCACTCACAATTTTGCCTAAGAACACAGCCACGAATAAAGAATGGTACCGACATCCTCCGAGAGCAACTTCTCCCAACCATCCAGGAATAGTTCGGTGACGAACAATGCCTTTTCCAGCATGATGTAGCACCTTGCCATAAGGCAAAAGTGACAACTAAGTGGCTCGGGGAACAAAACAAGGATATTTTTGGTCCATGGCCAGGAAACTCCCCAGACCTTAATCCCATTGTGGTCAATCCTAAAGAAGCGGGTGGACAAACAAAAACCCACAAATTCTGACAAACTCCAAGCACTGATTATGAAAGAATCGGCTGCCATCAGTCAGGATGTGGCCCAGAAGTTAATTGACAGCATGCCAGGGCGGATTGCAGAGGTCTTGAAAAAGAAGGGTCAACACTGCAAATATGGACTCTTTGCATCAACTTCATGAAATTGTCAATAAAAGCCTTTGACACGTATGAAATGCTTGTAATTATACTTCAGTATCCATAGTAACATCTGACAAAAATATCTAAAGACACTGAAGCAGCAAACTTTGTGAAAATGTATATTTGTGTCATTCTCAAACTTTTGGCCACGACTGCATTATAGGAGGATGAGGGCAGTCAAAGCCTTACAAGTGATACAAGTTCAATGAAGATCATTGAGCACAGCTAACATATCTGAAAGAAAACAAATACTTTTTGAACGCAGGTCTCGTGACAACTGCTGTACATAACAGTTCTGTAGTGTTGTAACATTTCGGAGCCATATATCACAGATTCCAGTGTTAGCCTCTGCAGCACGGCTGGCTGGATTAGCCCTATTGGTGTCTTTGTAAAGGCGGTGTCTGCATCCCAAATAACACACCTTCCCTACTTAGTGCACTACTTTTAACCAGGGCCCATCTGTTCCAAAGTAGTGCACTACATAGGGAATAGGATGCAATTTGGGATGCATTCAGTGATTCTAATTGGCCCGGGCCTGTTACCCTCAGACCCTGTCATCCTAATCTGCACTAATCCCTCTTTGTGTTAAACACAAATTAGTTTGTGAAGTGGGGCTCAATTTAGGTCAATCCGGTCGGCAATGTTTGCCTGTGTGTATGTGTGTGTGTGTGTGCTTGCTAGTGTGCTTGTGTCAGTCTCCTTTTACAGATTTAAAAGGAGAGGGATGGATTCGGGGTAGAGGGGTCTAGGGCTAGCCAGCCCAGTCACTGGGTGGAAAGGTTGAGGGCTAAGCAGCCAGTCACTAGGTGGAAGGGGAGGGCTAGGCAGCCAGTCACTGGGTGGAAGGGGAGGGCTAGCCAGCGAGTCACTGGGTACAAGGGTGGAGGACTAGCCAGCAAGTCACTGGGTACAAGGCTGGAGGACTAGCCAGCAAGTCACTGGGTACAAGGGTGGAGGGCTAGCCAGCAAGTCACTGGGTAGAAGGCTGGAGGACTAGCCAGCAAATCACTGGGTAGAAGGCTGGAGGACTAGCCAGCAAATCACTGGGTAGAAGGGTGGAGGACTAGCCAGCAAGTCAATGGGTACAAGGGTGGAGGACTAGCCAGCAAGTCACTGGGTAGAAGGCTGGAGGACTAGCCAGCAAGTCACTGGGTGGAAGGGTGGAGGGCTAGCCAGCAAGTCACTGGGTACAAGGGTGGAGGACTAGCCAGCAAGTCACTGGGTAGAAGGGTGGAGGACTAGCCAGCCAGTTACTGGGTAGAAGGGTGGAGGACTAGCCAGCAAGTCACTGGGTGGAAGGGGGAGGGCTAGCCAGCAAGTCACTGGGTAGAAGGGTGGAGGACTAGCCAGCAAGTCACTGGGTACAAGGGTGGAGGACTAGCCAGCAATTCACTGGGTAGAAGGGTGGAGGACTAGCCAGCCAGTTACTGGGTAGAAGGGTGGAGGACTAGCCAGCAAGTCACTGGGTGGAAGTGGGAGGGCTAGCCAGCAAGTCACTGGGTAGAAGGGTGGAGGACTAGCCAGCAAGTCACTGGGTGGAAGGGAGAGGGCTAGCCAGCAAGTCACTGGGTGGAAGGGGGAGGGCTAGCCAGCAAGTCACTGGGTGGAAGGGTGGAGGACTAGCCAGAAGTCACTGGGTGGAAGGGAGAGGGCAAGCCAGCAAGTCACTGGGTGGAAGGGGGAGGGCTAGCCAGCAAGTCACTGGGTAGAAGGGTGGAGGGCTAGCCAGCATGTCACTGGGTAGAAGGGTGGAGGACTAGCCAGCAAGTCACTGGGTGGAAGGGGGAGGGCTAGCTAGCAAGTCACTGGGTGGAAGGGGCAGGGATAGCCAGCAAGTCACTGGGTAGAAGGGTGGAGGGCTAGCCAGCAAGTCACTGGGTGGAAGGGTGAAGGACTAGCCAGCAGTGTTATGCTAACAGCTATTATCACTGTTTTAATTGAAGATTAGCAAGAGGATTTAGCCTGGGAGTCTACAGAGAGGGAGACAGACAGCAGGTGATTGGGTTCTGTGCTCATGGGTCTATATATGCGTGTGTGTGTGTGTGTGTATGTGTGATTATTAGTGTGTGTGTTTGATTGTGTATGACTTTGAGCTAGTGTCTGTATACAGAAGTGTGAGAATCAGGAACACTCTCTCTATGTCTCTGTCTCTGTGACTGTCTCTCTCTCTCTCTCTCTCTCTCTCTCTCTTTCTCTCTCTCTCTCTCTCTCTCTCTCTCTCTCTCTCTCTCTCTCTCTCTCTCTCTCTCTCTCTCCACCAGCTCAGACATGATAAATAGAATGAAATGACGAAGCATTCCAATTATGGAGGAAAATGACTTTGCCCTTCCACAAAGTCACGGAGACTATTACAGAAACGATTATTTCTGTTGATTCCTGTGACAGCGTATGGACTGGGTCTGGGTAAAAAACAAGGACTTTATGTTTAGGGTGAAAATAGTGCTGTATGAAACATGGGAAGGCAAGGAGGAGAGGCAGGCAGGAAGCAATGGGGTTAGAGGCAGGCAGGGAGGAAGCAGTGAGAAGAGGCAGGCAGGGAGGAGAGGCAGGCGGGAAGCAATGGGGTTAGAGGCAGGCAGGGAGGAGAAGCAGGCATTAGGGTAGAAGAGGCAGGCAGGAAGCAGTGGGGTTAGAGGTAGTCCGGGATGGAGCAGTTTGAAGAGGAGGAGAATATTCAGGAGGGAAATGGGAATGTCCCTTTATCTCGTCATTCTGCTGTCTCTATAGCCTTCACTTTTCTCCCTCCCTCCCTCCCTCCCTCCCTCCCTCCCTCCCTCCCTCCCTCCCTCCCTCCCTCCCTCCCTCCCTCCCTCCCTCCCTCCCTCCCTCCCTCCCTCCCTTTAAGTTTCTCCTTCCTTTCTGTTTCTTTGTGACTTTTGTGATTTTTTAAATATTTAAAGATGATTGGAAATGGTCCAGCTGACAAACCATTACAGCTGTGGAAGGAAGGAGGAAACCTCTCTTTGTTCAGTGTACAACTCCAGTACACCTCAGGCTTAGGCTACTGTACTCTCTATTACCTTGAAGTTCAACCTTCATACAGCTATAACCTCCTTTAACCTCCAAATGACATCCTTACAGCACCTCCATCATCCATTCCCTCTGAACAGGCCCACTTCATGTGCCGGGTCTCACCTCATTTACAATTCCTTCCTTCCCCTCTCTCATTACTGCATTTTCCATTTACAACTGACTCCCCTTGCTTACATTGATACATTTGAAGTGTTATAACTAACTTACTCACTCTAATACGGCATATTCATTTTTTTCAGAATATTCCTCGATACTGCTGTAATAGACAATCATTCAGTTTCTATATTATTTTTCAGCCTTTTCCTAATTACTTTTTTCTAGGGGAATGTATGAGAAGCAAAAAAATTCTGTTTCACTTTCCTCCCTTGCTGTATCACTATCTCTAACCTTGGCTCTCTCTAGACGTTAACATCCTTAGAGACCATGACCCAGTTTTCAACTTTCAACTCTCCCTGACTCTTCTGTTCTGTGTGCACAGACATTCTCCATCTATCAGACCACAGGAAAATACACACAACTCATCTGTCCTTCCCTCCAACCTTCTCCCTCCAGCCCTCCCTCATGACTGATCTTCCAGGACATTTTCCCATCCACAAAGCAGTCCCTCCCACGGATAGAGACAAGCTATGGCTGTTCCTTCCCTCTACTCCTACTGGATCTATCTGACTCACACATCTCCTGACCTGGAGCATCTTTAACGTAGCATGAAATACATCTCCATAGTGAGTAATATTGTAATTAGTTGTGTATAGTGCATACTGTATATTCAGTCCTCTGTCTACCCCATTCCACTCCATAATGCTAACTCTTATGAAAACATGTCTGAACCAAGCACTGAATGACTGTTTAGTTCTCTACAAAACCCTAAGTATTTATCTGTCCTTATTGTTGTCTTTTTCTCTATCCTCTCCTCTCCTCTCCTCTCCTCTCCTCTCCTCTCCTCTCCTCTCCTCTCCTCTCCTCTCCTCTCCTCTCCTCTCCTCTCCTCTCCTCTCCTCTCCTCTCCTCTCCTCTCCTCTCCTCTCCTCTCCTCTCCTCTCCTCTCCTCTCCTCTCCTCTCCTCTCCTCTCCTCTCATCATTAGTGGGACTCACAACACCTCCACTGCTCTGTTGACTGAATCATCACTTTGGCTCTGCTCCAGCATGAATGAGCCCACTTTGGCCTCGACCCAGTAGGGACGACCCTGGCTTGGCTTCAGTCCAATCATGATGGAGAGAGCTCTGCATCTCTGAGGTCAGTTAAAGGTTGCCGCTCAATATTCACATTTCCTTTTGCCTCAGGCAGGTCATGTGGTTGGTTTCCTGAGTGTGTGTATTTGTGTGTATATTTGTGTGTGTGTGTTTCTGTGTGTGAGAAAGAGATAGAATAAGAGAGAGAGCGAGAGAGAAAAAAGCGAGACCGAAATGAGATTATTTATACTGTACAAAAATAGAAACGCAACATGCCACAATTTCAATGGTTTTACTGAGTTAAAGTTTATATAAGGAAATCAGTCAAGTGAAATAAATTCATTAGGCCCTAATCTATGGATTTCACATGACTAAGCAGGGGCACAGCCATGGATGGGCCTGGGAGGGCATAGGACCACTTTGTAGCCAGGCCCAGTCACTTCATAGCCAGACCCAACCACTGGGGAGCCAGGCCCAGACAATCAGAATGAGTTTAGAGTGGCCTTTTACTGTCCACAGCACAAGATGCAACTGTATAAAGATCATGCTGTTTAATCAGTTTATTGATATGCCACACCTGTCAGGTGGATGGATCATCTTGCCAAATGAGAAATGCTCACTAACAGTGCCAGCCAGTCACTGGGTGACCAAAATTTGAGCGAAATAAGCTTTTTGTGCCGATGGAACATTTCGGGGATCTTTTATTTCAGCTCATGAAACATGGGACCAACACTTTACATGTTGCATTTATATTTCTGTTCAGTATATATTGCTCAGAAGAAGGGAAACACACTATATATACAAAAGTATGTGGAGACCCCTTCAAATGAGTGGATTTCGCTATTTCAGCCAACCACTGCTGACAGGTGTCTAAAATCAATGTGGCACCGTCATAGGATGCTACCTTTTCAACAAGTCAGTTCATCAAATTTCTGTCCTGCTAGAGCTTCCCAGGTCAACTGTAAGTGTTGTTATTGTGAAGTGGAAACGTCTAGGAGCAACAACAGTTCAGCCGCGAAGTGGTAGGCCACATAAGCTCACAGAATTGGACCGCCGAGTGCTGAAGTGTGTAGCGCGTAAAAATCGTCTGTCCTTGGTTGCAGCACTGGGGCGGCAGGTAGCTTTGCGGGTAGGAATGTTGGGCCAGTAAACAAAAGGTTGTTGAATCGAATCCCTGAGCTGACAATGTAAAAATGTGTCGTTCTGCCCCTGAGCAAGGAAGTTAACCCACGGTTCCCCTGGCACCGATGACGTGTATGTCAATTAAGGCAGTCCCCGCACCTCTCTGATTCAGAGGGGTTAAATGTGGAAAACACATTTCAGTTGAATACAGTCAGTTGTACAACTGACTAGGTATTCCCCTTTCCCTTTCCCTCACTACTGAGTTCTAAACTGCTTCTGGAAGCAATTTCAGCACAAGAACTGTTCATCGGGAGCTAAATGAAATGGAGCCGAGTAGCCGCACACAGGCCTAAGATCACCATGCACCAAGCTTCGCCTGAAGTGGTTTAAAGTTCGCCGCCATTGGAAACTAGCAGTGGAAACACATTCTCTGGAGTGAAGAATCATGCTTCATCCTCTGGCAGTCTGACGGACAAATCTGGGTTTGGTGGATGCCAGGAGAACGCTACCTGCCCCAACGCATAGTGCCAACAGTAAAGTTTGGTGGAGGAGGAATAATGGTCTGGGGCTGTTTTTCATGGTTCGGGCCCTTTAGTTCCAGTGAAGGGATATCTTAACACTACAACATACAATGACATTCTAGACGATTCTGTGCTTCCAACTTTGTGGCAACAGTCTGGGGAAGGCCCTTTCCTGTTTCAGCATGACAATACCCCTGTGCACAAAGCGAGATCCATACAGAAATGGTTTGTCGAGGTTGGTGTGGAAGAACATGACTGGCCTGCACAAATCCCTGACCTCAACCATATCGAACAGCTTTGGGATGAATTGGAACGGCGACTGCGAGCCAGGCCTAATCGCCTAACCTCACTAATGCTCTTGTGGCTCAATGGAAGCAAGTTGCCATAGCAATGTTCCAACATCTAGTGGAAAACCTTCCCAGAAGAGTGGAGGCTGTTATAGCAGCAAAGGGGGACCAACTCCATATTAATGCCCATGATTTTGGAATGAGATGTTCGACAAGCAGGTGTCAACATCCACTACATGACCAAAAGTATCTCCAATGTCAATGCTCCAGGATTTTGACCTCCGCACTTCAGTCAACACAGAAAACTACCTGCAACAGAACCCTTTTCTCTAACCTCCTCTATCATTTAGTTAGCTGTTTAACTCCTGAGCCATGCTCAATTGAAGGTCAAAAGTCAGTAGCGTGGAAGGATGGCTTGCTCCACCACGGACCTCGGCTATCCCAAGATGCCCTGGAGCCTCAGGTCACGCATGCTAAACCCCTGAGAAACTAGGCTGGAATGTTAATTGACCCAGAATCACAGCACACACACACACTGGAGTGGTACATACACACACACACTGGAGCGGTACACACACACACACACACACACACACACACACACACACACACACACACACACACACACACACACACACACACACACACACACACACACACACACACACACACACACACACACACACACTTTCCTCATTCAAAAGGCCTCAAGGCTACTGTCTAGGATGCAAATGACCCTCTAGATACTGCTAGTGGAGCCAGGAGAGGGTTAGATAAGACCAAAGGTTACCGTTTAACCCTATTTGGTGTGCTGAAGGAATGAACAACCCTCTTATGGGATAGTTTGTTCCCCTGTGTTCCATTTCCACACAAACATTCTAATCACTCTCCGTTGTGATGCACGAGAGTGGCTTTCATTTGTTCTGGTAGGGAATATATTTACATATTTTATTTATATTTTTATTTTACCTTTAATATCTCAGGAAAATAAATTGTCTGGGAAGCTCAGTAACTACAGCAGTAGGTTATGTGTGTGCACGTGTGCGTGTGTGCTTGTATGCTAGCATGCGTTTGTGCGTGGGTGTGAAAGATGGTATGCTACTCTTCTCCTCCCTCAGGTCTGTTCCTTGGTCCTTTGAGAAAAGGATGAGTAAAGTTGTTTACTCATTACCATTAACAATAGAACTCACACTTCCTCTGATGGGGAATAATCGGACACAGTGAATTGGACTGCCGCTGACTCATACTATTCAAATCCCCAAACGTTAGAGGGGGACAGAGTACAAATAGAGAGGCCAGGGTGGTGCTGGTTGTTGGGTACCAGGAGGATTTGCCTGCTTCCGAGAGATAACGAACTCTCGTCCCAGAATGTAAAACAGAAACCAAAATAACAAATTCTGGTCCCAGAATGTATGATACAACCCAATTGTGAACTGAATAGAACAGAGAAAGCTGATGGTTATATGGGGGACAGACCGTCAGAGAAGGGGAGGGACTATGTTGTCAGAGAGAAAACAACTGAACAGTCATCCTGTTCTGTCTTAATCATTCCAACCACAACATTCCATCTCAAAAGCACAGACAGACACAGGGAGAGTCATGCTACTGAATTGCAACCCATCTTCACTCCTCCTCTTCCATTCAAATGTGACCGACTGGGGTTTTAAAGCTACTGCAGCCTCTCTTGATCCCTCTTCTATCCTAACGCAACCTTTCCATCCACCCCCTCTATTCTAACCTCCCCCTTCCCCTTCCACCCCCACCAGTCCACCGTCTCTGGAGTAACCTCAGCTACATGTTTAGGAAACAGGGCCTGGGGGCTCAATGAGGATGTCCAGTCTACAGTCAAGCACCCGAACTAACTCAACCAGGTGTGGCTATGGTCTGCTGATTAATCTCTATAGAACAGACACAACAGACTGACAGGCTATATAAGGCTGTATACAGTATAATCAAGGGCCCGGCTTCCTCAGCTCCTGGTATAGTCATTCATAAAACTGTTTGGGATCTGTAGGGTGTGAGGAAGGAGATAAAGGATTTGTTGAAATATATCCTCTCCTTCGCATTGAGTAACAGACAAGACAGGAATGCCTTCTATCTTCTCTGATTCTACTACTACTTGGTGGAGACCAGAGGTACCGCACCCAAGTGTATCCGCTCCACACGACACCCACTGAGACACACTGTCATCTGCTTGTCCTCTGGGTGTCCAGACCTCCCTACTTCTCTCCAACACAGGGGGGTCAGAGATGAAGGATTTCAGCCCTACACAGGGTGGTAACTCTGGAGGATACCATGTACCACATGTACCATGACCCCCAGCCTTACCACACCAGTTACCCCAGTCAAAGAAAAAGGGAGATAAAGACAGGGGGTTCCATTTAGAGCCTGGACCCCCTTACATGTGTACTCAGAGTGAGAAGAAGTTCAAAGGGTGGGGGTGTGAGAGAGGTTGTGAATACTGTTATAGTAAAGGGTGGGGGTGTGAGAGAGGTTGTGAATACTGTGATATTAAAGAGAGGGGGTGTGACAGAGGTTGTCAATACTGTGATATTGAAGGGTGGGGGTGTGAGAGAGGTTGTGAATACTGTGATATTGAAGGGTGGGGGTGTGAGAGAGGTTGTGAATACTGTGATATTGAAGGGTGGGGGTGTGAGAGAGGTTGTGAATACTGTGATATTAAAAGGGGGTGGTGTGAGGGAGGTTGGAATACTGTGATATTAATGAGAAGGGTGTGAGGGAGGTTGGAATACTGTGATATTGAAGTGTGGGGGTGTGAGAGAGGTTGTGAATACTGTGATATTGAAGGGTGGGGGTGTGAGAGAGGTTGTGAATACTGTGATATTGAAGGGTGGGGGTGTGAGAGAGGTTGTGAATACTGTGATATTAAAAGGAGGTGGTGTGAGGGAGGTTGGAATACTGTGATATTAATTAGAGGGGTGTGAGGGAGGTTGGAATACTGTGATATTGAAGTGTGGGGGTGTGAGAGAGGTTGTGAATACTGTGATATTAAAGGGAGGTGGTGTGAGAGAGGTTGTGAATACTGTGATATTGAAGGGTGGGGGTGTGAGCGAGGTTGTGAATACTGTGATATTAAAAAGAAGGGGGTGTGAGGGAGGTTGGAATACTGTGATATTAAAGGGAGGTGGTGTGAGAGAGGTTGTGAATACTGTGATATTAAAGAGAGGGTGTGTGACAGAGGTTGTGAATACTGTGATATTGAAGGGTGGGGTGTGAGGGAGGTTGTGAATACTGTGATATTAAAGGGAGGTGGTGTGAGGGAGGTTGTGAATACTGTGATATTAAAAAGAAAGGGGTGTGAGGGAGGTTGGAATACTGTGATATTAATGAGAGGGGTGTGAGGAAGGTTGGAATACTGTGATATTAATGAGAGGGGTGTGAGGGAGGTTGGAATACTGTGATATTAATGAGAGGGGTGTGAGGGAGGTTGTGAATATTGTGCTATTAAAGGGGGGGGGTTAGAGAGATTGTGAATATAAAATGTAAGGGGTATGAGAGAGGTTTTGAATATTATGATATAAAAGAGAGGGGTTGTTGTTCTGAATACTGTGACATTAAAGGGATGGGGGTTAAGGTTGTGATATAAAAGGGCCTCATTCTTACTCACGCATAATGCTTATCATTTATTAGCAGTGTCTCGTGGTTAAAATATGGTATGGACGGGCCTTGTTGTTCAGAAAGGTCTGGATATAGATGAACACAGTACAGTATAGTGGTGTAGGCTTGTAGCAGTTGAATAACTAATCACTGAAGATTTGCTGTTGTGTTTTCTTTGCCCAAAGAAAAACTTACTTGAGGGTCCAAACTTTTCATCCATTTTCGACAAAGAAAGCACTTTGGGAATTTTCCAGTGTATGGTTTTCGAAAATACCTGCGGACTGAAATAAACTTGTCCAGTGCTCAGGCAGTGTGGTTCTGTTCAGTTCTGTAGGTGTTGAATAATACATTAACATACTGTGTGTCTCTGAGCCCTGATAGGAGCAGAGAGGGAGTAGTGAGCAGAGCATTAACATACTGTGTGTCTCTGAGCCCTGATAGGAGCAGAGAGGGAGTAGTGAGCAGAGCATTAACATACTGTGTGTCTCTGAGCCCTGATAGGAGCAGAGAGGGAGTAGTGAGCAGAGCATTAACATTCTGTGTGTCTCTGAGCCCTGATAGGAGCAGAAAGGGAGTAGTGAGCAGAGCATTAACATTCTGTGTGTCTCTGAGCCCTGATAGGAGCAGAAAGGGAGTAGTGAGCAGAGCATTAACATTCTGTGTGTCTCTGAGCCCTGATAGGAGCAGAGAGGGAGTAGTGAGCAGAGCATTAACATACTGTGTGTCTCTGAGCCCTGATAGGAGCAGAGAGGGAGTAGTGAGCAGAGCATTAACATTCTGTGTGTCTCTGAGCCCTGATAGGAGCAGAGAGGGAGTAGTGAGCAGAGCATTAACATACTGTGTGTCTCTGAGCCCTGATAGGAGCAGAAAGGGAGTAGTGAGCAGAGCATTAACATACTGTGTGTCTCTGAGCCCTGATAGGAGCAGAGAGGGAGTAGTGAGCAGAGCATTAACATTCTGTGTGTCTCTGAGCCCTGATAGGAGCAGAAAGGGAGTAGTGAGCAGAGCATTAACATTCTGTGTGTCTCTGAGCCCTGATAGGAGCAGAGAGGGAGTAGTGAGCAGAGCATTAACATACTGTGTGTCTCTGAGCCCTGATAGGAGCAGAGAGGGAGTAGTGAGCAGAGCATTAACATTCTGTGTGTCTCTGAGCCCTGATAGGATCAGAGAGGGAGTAGTGAGCAGAGCATTAACATACTGTGTGTATCAGGGGTGTCCAACTCATTTTGCACCGGAGGCCGCATTCGGTCTTCAACGAAGTCAGGAGGGCCACATCTCAAAACTGAATATATTTCCTCCCCCGTCACACCTGCCCTTTTCAGCCAGGTCACCCTTAATGCAAGTCTGTATTCCACATCCATCCATGACTAAGGATGTTGGGAGATGTAATTGAAACCAGCCATTAGGGGCAACAGTGAGCGCTTTTACCTTCAAGTAGGTTTTGGTTTTTCTAGGGCAGAGGTTCGTCATTTTGTCTTGGCCCACAACCCCATTTCTCACGACTCCAACCATGTGAATAAAAAATGTAATTAATAGCCAATAATTACTTTTTTATTTGGGGCTATGGAAGTCAATTGAAAAACATTCTACCAGTATTTCTGATTGTCTTCTGAACTCACCATCACATACATTTAATGTGGTGCTATGACAGTCAATTACAAATGAATCTGACATAATGTATCTTATCTCATCACCTATAATGAGATGGGTGTGATAGGTGTGGTTGATGCATGTCGTGTCAGAGATTCTCAAAGCCAGGAGGTGGGTTTGACAGTGCCCTCCTCACCTCTGCTGTCACATCCAACCTGGATTAATATTTGGTTTTAATGCAGAGAGAGCACTGAATCCAACTTCATACAGATCAGAGCTGGCGAAGGATACTATGAGTTTATGGTGCTTTCAAGACAACTGGGAACTCAGAAAAATATTAGGTCAAATCATGAGGTTGTCTTCAGGTCGGAAAGTCAAAGAACAAATTTTAATCAATTAAAAAATGACACAGTATAGCTAACTAGCATATTTACATCATGATTCGCTATGTTGTCATTTCCCGATGTCAATCATTTAGTCTTCTCTTGTTACTAGGAGTCACTGGCTTACTTGCTTACAATGTGTGATGAGTTGTGTTGCTGCAGAAAATAATAGGCCTATATACAGTATTGTACATTTTGGCTACAAAGACAGTTGGTATGCTATGAATTCTGAAAGCCAATTTTTTTAGGGGGTTTGGGGGGGGTGCCCAAAGCGCTGTGCACAGCGCGGCTATTCATGCACCTTGGTTGGAATGCGAGGTAGCTAGTCGGGACAGTGTTCTTTTTATCAAAGCATGGTGATAGAGATACATTGTGTTGTGTGTTGTGTGTAGGCTGAATCAGAGTTGCAAAACATGTTGTGTCTTTCTGACGCTTTAACAGCTGGTTACAGTTAGCCTACGCTGCAACTATGGCATCCAGTCTGTCATATGGGAGATTATCCCTCTTCCCCATTCTGACTAGAAGAGGTGCCAGACCTGATTCAGACCCAGATGCTTAGCCAGGGGTATCAGATGATATGTCTGAAATGGCACCCTATTCCCCATATAGCGCACTACTTTTGACCAGAGCCGTGTTTGACCTAGTCAAAGATCGTGCACTATATAGGGAATAGGATGCAGTTTCACCCTAGAGCTCTGCTAATCCAGGGGTATCAGATAATATCGAGGTCACATCTGTGTCTGAGTGGAGTTCACCCCTGATCTGCTTCAGTCCAGGACATAGCTTTCATCCATCCCCCCAATCTGGTTTGGGTTTCCTCACTCAAAGAAAGAAGAAACTCATATAAAAACAGTTTGTTATACCAAACCAGGTTTCCATCCAACCTGTTCATGTAAGTAAAATACATGTTGGATAAAAAAGGTAATGACAGTCATGATGGTAATCTTTCAAAATGTTGACAAAGCTAAATACACTACACAAGGTGATCCTTTTTGTGTCGGTAAAATTAATGATGAAAGAAATATTGATGTAAAACCATCATATCGAAGTAAACTTGTAGTCACATGGTGACATGTTGTGTGGTTCTCTCACTACGACTCTGGAAAGAATGCAGTTTATTGGGCTACAGATTAAATCAATTATGATGAACTTCACAGGATGGTGAAAGTGGAAGATGATGAGCTTGATGCTCCTTTCCAATAAATATTGAGGGTCTGAAAAATATTCATGGCATTTTAAAGGAAACTACAGAGGGGCAAAAAAGTATTTAGTCAGCCACCAATTGTGCAAGTTCTCCCACTTAAAAAGATGAGAGAGACCTGTAATTTTCATCATAGGTACACTTCAACTATGACAGAAAAAATGAGAAGAAAAAAAATCCAGAAAATCACATTGTAGGATTTTTAATTAATTAATTTGCAAACTTTGGTGGAAAATAAGCATTTGGTCAATAACAAAAGTTTATCTCAATACTTTGTTATATACCCTTTGTTGGCAATGACAGAGGTCAAACGTTTTCTGTAAGTCTTCAGAAGGTTTTCACACACTGTTGCTGGCATTTTGGTCCATTCCTCCATGCAGATCTCCTCTAGAGCAGTGATGTTTTGGGGCTGTTGCTGGGCAACACGTACTTTCAACTCCCTCCAAAGATTTTCTATGGGGTTGAGATCTGGAGACTGGCTAGGCCACCCCAGGACCTTGAAATGCTTCTTACGAAGTCACTCCTTCGTTGCCCGGGCGGTGTGTTTGGGATCATTGTCATGCTGAAAGACCCAGCCATGTTTCATCTTCAATGCCCTTGCTGATGGAAGGAGGTTTTCACTCAAAATCTCACGATACATGGCCCCATTCATTCTTTCCTTTACACGGATCAGTCGTCCTGGTCCCTTTGCAGAAAAACAGCCCCAAAGCATGATGTTTCCACCCCCATGCTTCACAGTAGGTATGGTGTTCTTTGGATGCAACTCAGCATTCTTTGTCCTCCAAACACGACGAGTTGAGTTTTTACCAAAAAGTAATATTTTGGTTTCATCTGACCATATGACATTCCCCCAATCTTCTTCTGGATCATCCAAATGCTCTCTAGCAAACTTCAGACGGGCCTGGACACGTACTGGCTTAAGCAGGAGGACACGTCTGGCACTGCAGTATTTGAGTCCCTGGCGGCGTAGTGTGTTACTGATGGTAGGCTTTGTTACTTTGGTCCCAGCTCCCTGTAGGTCATTCACTGGGTCCCCCCGTGTGGTTCTGGGATTTTTGCTCACCGTTCTTGTGATCATTTTGACCCCACGGGGTGAGATCTTGCGTGGAACCCCAGATCGAGGGAGATTATCAGTGGTCTTGTATGTCTTCCATTTCCTAATAATTGCTCCCACAGTTGATTTCTTCTATTTCTATTGCAGATTCAGTCTTCCCAGCCTGGTGCAGGTCTACAATTTTGTTTCTGGTGTCCTTTGACAGCTCTTTGGTCTTGGCCATAGTGGAGTTTGGAGTGTGACTGTTTGAGGTTGTGGACCGGTGTCTTTTATACTGATAACAAGATTAAACAGGTGCCATTAATAGAGGGAACGAGTGGAGGACAGAGGAGCCTCTTAAAGAAGTTACAGGTCTGTGAGAGCCAGAAATCTTGCTTGTTTGTAGGTGACCAAATACTTATTTTTCACCATAATTTGCAAATAAATTCATAAAAAATCCTACAATGTAATTTTCTGGATTTTTTCCCCTCATTTTGCCTGTCATAGTTGGAGTGTACCTATGATGAAAATTACAGGCCTCTCTCATCTTTTTAAGTGGGAGAACTTGCACAATTGGTGGCTGCCTAAATATTTTTTGCCTCACTGTATGTCACAGTTTTATGAGAAATAAAATTAATCTTCGTTTTTTTACATCATACATTTTTAGAGGCCTGTCTTTCTATCTCAATCCTATGCACTGTTGTTCTCAATCACTGTTTTATATTTCAGATGGATTGTGACAAAATGGGCTTCTCATAAAACCCGGGAAAAATATTTCCGCCGCTGAAGCTAGGTTTCCATACAACTGGCGCCCACTCTGGTATTGGCATCATGTTGGCTATACCCACACTGTATCTGCCAGTTGTTAGCTATACCCACACTGTATCTGCCAGTTGTTGTCTATACCCACATTGTATCTGCCAGTTGTTGTCTATACTCGCACTAACTGCCAGTTGTTGTCTATACCCACACTGTATCTGCCAGTTGTTGGCTATACTCGCATTATCTGCCAGTTGTTGTCTATACTCACACTATCTGCCAGTTGTTGGCTATACGGCACTGCATCTGCCAGTTGTTGGCTATACCCACACTGTATCTGCCAGTTGTTGGCTATACGGCACTGTATCTACCAGTTGTTGGCTATACCTGCACTGTATCTGCCAGTTGTTGGCTATACCTGCACTGTATCTGCCAGTTGTTGGCTATACGGCACTGTATCTGCCAGTTGTTGGCTATACCCACACTGTATCTGCCAGTTGTTGGCTATACGGCACTGTATCTGCCAGTTGTTGGCTATACCCACACTGTATCTGCCAGTTGTTGGCTATACTCACACTATCTGCCAGTTGTTGGCTATACCCAAACTGTATCTGCCAGTTGTTGGCTATACGGCACTGTATCTGCAAGTTATTGGCTATACCTGCACTGTATCTGCCAGTTGTTGGCTATACTCGCACTATATCTGCCAGTTATTGGCTATACGGCACTGTATCTACCAGTTGTTGGCTATACCCACACTGTATCTGCCAGTTGTTGGCTATACTCGCATTATCTGCCAGTTGTTGTCTATACTCACACTATCTGCCAGTTGTTGGCTATACGGCACTGCATCTGCCAGTTGTTGGCTATACCCACACTGTATCTGCCAGTTGTTGGCTATACGGCACTGTATCTACCAGTTGTTGGCTATACCTGCACTGTATCTGCCAGTTGTTGGCTATACCTGCACTGTATCTGCCAGTTGTTGGCTATACGGCACTGTATCTGCCAGTTGTTGGCTATACCCACACTGTATCTGCCAGTTGTTGGCTATACGGCACTGTATCTGCCAGTTGTTGGCTATACCCACACTGTATCTGCCAGTTGTTGGCTATACTCACACTATCTGCCAGTTGTTGGCTATACCCAAACTGTATCTGCCAGTTGTTGGCTATACGGCACTGTATCTGCAAGTTATTGGCTATACCTGCACTGTATCTGCCAGTTGTTGGCTATACTCGCACTATATCTGCCAGTTATTGGCTATACGGCACTGTATCTACCAGTTGTTGGCTATACCTGCACTGTATCTGCCAGTTGTTGGCTATACCTGCACTGTATCTGCCAGTTGTTGGCTATACGGCACTGTATCTACCAGTTGTTGGCTATACCTGCACTGTATCTGCCAGTTATTGGCTATACCTGCACTGTATCTGCCAGTTGTTGGCTATACGGCACTGTATCTACCAGTTGTTGGCTATACCTGCACTGTATCTACCAGTTGTTGGCTATACATGCACTGTATCTGCCAGTTGTTGGCTATACCGCACTGTATCTGTCAGTTTTTGGCTATACCTGCACTGTATCTGCCAGTTGTTGGCTATACCTGCACTGTATCTGCCAGTTGTTGGCTATACCTGCACTGTATCTGCCAGTTGTTGGCTATACCTGCACTGTATCTGCCAGTTGTTGGCTATACCTGCACTGTATCTGCCAGTTGTTGGCTATACCTGCACTGTATCTGCCAGTTGTTGGCTATACGGCACTGTATCTACCAGTTGTTGGCTATACCTGCACTGTATCTGCCAGTTATTGGCTATACCTGCACTGTATCTGCCAGTTGTTGGCTATACGGCACTGTATCTACCAGTTGTTGGCTATACCTGCACTGTATCTACCAGTTGTTGGCTATACCTGCACTGTATCTGCCAGTTGTTGGCTATACGGCACTGTATCTGTCAGTTTTTGGCTATACCTGCACTGTATCTGCCAGTTGTTGGCTATACCTGCACTGTATCTGCCAGTTGTTGGCTATACCTGCACTGTATCTGCCAGTTGTTGGCTATACCTGCACTGTATCTGCCAGTTGTTGGCTATACCTGCACTGTATCTGCCAGTTGTTGGCTATACCTGCATTGTATCTGCCAGTTGTTGGCTATACGGCACTGTATCTACCAGTTGTTGGCTATACCTGCACTGTATCTGCCAGTTGTTGGCTATACGGCACTGTATCTGTCAGTTTTTGGCTATACCTGCACTGTATCTGCCAGTTGTTGGCTATACCTGCACTGTATCTGCCAGTTGTTGGCTATACCTGCACTGTATCTGCCAGTTGTTGGCTATACCTGCACTGTATCTGCCAGTTGTTGGCTATACCTGTACTGTATCTGCCAGTTGTTGGCTATACCTGCACTGTATCTACCAGTTGTTGGCTATACCTGCACTGTATCTGCCAGTTGTTGGCTATACCTGCACTGTATCTGCCAGTTGTTGGCTATACCTGCACTGTATCTGCCAGTTGTTGGCTATACCTGCACTGTATCTGCCAGTTGTTGGCTATACCTGCACTGTATCTGCCAGTTGTTGGCTATACCTGTACTGTATCTGCCAGTTGTTGGCTATACCTGCACTGTATCTACCAGTTGTTGGCTATACCTGCACTGTATCTGCCAGTTGTTGGCTATACCTGCACTGTATCTGCCAGTTGTTGGCTATACCTGCACTGTATCTGCCAGTTGTTGGCTATACCTGTACTGTATCTGCCAGTTGTTGGCTATACCTGCACTGTATCTACCAGTTGTTGGCTATACCTGCACTGTATCTGCCAGTTGTTGGCTATACCTGCACTGTATCTGCCAGTTGTTGGCTATACCTGCACTGTATCTGCCAGTTGTTGGCTATACCTGCACTGTATCTGCCAGTTGTTGGCTATACCTGCACTGTATCTGCCTGTTGTTGGCTATACCTGCACTGTATCTGCCAGTTGTTGGCTATACCTGCACTGTATCTGCCAGTTGTTGGCCAGAGTAGGCACACTTGCCAACACATAAAAGTAGCTTCGCTACTGTTATGAAAAACTATCAGTTGATTTGAAAATGTGATGGAAATGTTTTATTCGGTACATGGGATTTGAACTGCAAAAGGCATTTTGTATGTGTACTACATCATTATGCACAGCCTTTTATCCACAGCAAGTACATTTGATGAAAACACATCTCTGGTGGTACAATGTGCATATTGTTTTCATGCAGATTTGATAATAATTGCATGAAAATCTGCCGCCAGTTGTATGGAAACCTAGCTTCAGCAGCAGAAATGTTTTCACTTGGTTTTATGAGAAGCCCATTTTGTCACAATCCCTCTGAAATATTAAACAGTGATTGAGAACAACAGTGTATAGGATTGAGATAGAAAGAAAGACAGCCCTCTAAAAATGTATGATGTTGTAAAAAACCACAATTAATTTTATTTCTCATAAAATTGTGGCATGGTTTCTTTTAAAAAGCCATAAATATTTGTCATTGTCGTCTGTCAATTTCCCAGAGACAGAAGAGCTAGAGGAGAGGTGTAGCTGTGTTTCTGTCACCTCACCCCATCTATGAGATTCTCGTATCCCATGATGCGTGTGTGAATGTGATGTTACACTCTTTGTCTTGTGTCTTGCAGGCTCTTGCTGTTAAAGTGTATCCAAGGACTTCTATCTATCATGGCCAAAAGATCATCGTTAAAGGAAATTACTAACTCTTCCTCACTCATGTGGGAGACAATTTAACATCAACGCTTTGTCTTTTAGCTCCATATTTCAACATTTGCACTTTTTCTTAAACCTCCTTACATCTTTGATGTCTCTGTCATGTGCCAGGCTGACTGAATATTGTCTTCAGTGTCTTCTCCCAAAACACAGAAATCAAATCAAAAGTTTGACAGTAGCCGTAGGAAGAAAGGAATGACTGATGCCTCCTAGCTGTTAGAAATCAATGTATCAGAGCAAGCTGAAGAATGTGGTCACATTATTCTCCAAATAACATCCCTCGCTTGGACTGCCAGCAGTCATGGACGCACAACGACAGAGACAGAGGGAGGATGTCGAAAGAAAGAGGGAAAGAGAGGGATAAAGAAAGAAGAGCAAAAGACAGAGACTGGAGGGAGAATGACAAAAAAAGAACGAGGGATGGGGGGGAAGCAGATTGTCCTAGAATTCTAGGGTTGAGAGACAGAGACAGACAGAGACATCCTTTTGTGTTCCAGAAGTCCTCACAAGGATTGTAAAACAAAGAACATTTGACAAGTGGGGACATTTTACCAGTCTCCGAAAGGAAACATTATATTTTAGGCAGAGACAGAGGCAGTGACAGTGACCAAGGAAGAGACCGAGGCAGAGACAAAGACAAAATGACCAAACTTTTTGCAAATTTAATCAGTTTTGTACATTGATTCAACATCATCACATAGATTTTTTTGGTTGAAATTATGTGGAAACAGCGTTGATTTAACACGTTTTTGCACAGTGGGTATTAGACGGACTGCATTATTAGACAGACTGGACTGGTTTCCTGAGTGATGTAGGCCATATACCAGACTGTATTAAACAGACTGGACTGGTTTCCTGAGTGATGTAAGCCCTATACCAGACAGTACTAGACAGACTGGACTGGTTTCCTGAGTGATGTAGGCCATATACCAGACTGTATTAAACAGACTGGACTTGTTTCCTGAGAGATGTAAGCCCTATACCAGACAGTATTAGACAGACTGGACTGGTTTCCTGAGAGATGTAAGCCCTATACCAGACAGTATTAGACAGACTGGACTGGTTTCCTGAGAGATGTAAGCCCTATACCAGACAGTATTAGACAGACTGGACTGGTTTCCTGAGAGATGTAAGCCCTATACCAGACAGTATTAGACAGACTGGACTGGTTTCCTGAGAGATGTAAGCCCTATACCAGACAGTATTAGACAGACTGGACTGGTTTCCTGAGAGATGTAAGCCCTATACCAGACAGTATTAGACAGACTGGACTGGTTTCCTGAGAGATGTAAGCCCTATACCAGACAGTATTAGACAGACTGGACTGGTTTCCTGAGAGATGTAAGCCCTATACCAGACAGTATTAGACAGACTGGACTGGTTTCCTGAGAGATGTAAGCCCTATACCAGACAGTATTAGACAGACTGGACTGGTTTCCTGAGAGATGTAAGCCCTATACCAGACAGTATTAGACAGACTGAACTGGTTTCCTGAGAGATGTAAGCCCTATACCAGACAGTATTAGACAGACTGGACTGGTTTCCTGAGAGATGTAAGCCCTATACCAGACAGTATTAGACAGACTGGACTGGTTTCCTGAGAGATGTAAGCCCTATACCAGACAGTATTAGACAGACTGGACTGGTTTCCTGAGAGATGTAAGCCCTATACCAGACAGTATTAGACAGACTGGACTGGTTTCCTGAGAGATGTAAGCCCTATACCAGACAGTATTAGACAGACTGGACTGGTTTCCTGAGAGATGTAAGCCCTATACCAGACAGTATTAGACAGACTGGACTGGTTTCCTGAGAGATGTAAGCCCTATACCAGACAGTATTAGACAGACTGGACTGGTTTCCTGAGAGATGTAAGCCCTATACCAGACAGTATTAGACAGACTGGACTGGTTTCCTGAGAGATGTAAGCCCTATACCAGACAGTATTAGACAGACTGGACTGGTTTCCTGAGAGATGTAAGCCCTATACCAGACAGTATTAGACAGACTGGACTGGTTTCCTGAGAGATGTAAGCCCTATACCAGACAGTATTAGACAGACTGGACTGGTTTCCTGAGAGATGTAAGCCCTATACCAGACAGTATTAGTCGCTCCTCTTTTTATTATTCAGATCAAACATCCCCAAACCCTTCAGGGAATAGGGGCCAGTCCCAACGGATACGCACGCAAATGACACACACACACGCGCACCCACACACACACACATGCACACACACCCCACCCAGGGGCCAGCCAACTCAACCTGTTTGCTATGGCTCAGATAGTCTGAAAACGTTATCAAAGACATCAGAAACGTGATTCGGGGAAGAATTATCCCAACATTTGTACACAAAAGCTCCCGTCTGTGTCCCTAGTCGCAGATAACAGATGTCTTTCAATTATGATTAAATCCCCCCCTGTGTGTGTGTGTGTGATTGGTCTAAATTTACTATCCTTTTGGGTTCCAAAAGTCCTCACAAGGATAGTAAAACAATTTGACAAGTGGGGACATTTCGGACATTAGGTTTAGAATTAGGGTTAGGATTAAGGTAAGGGGTTAGGGGTTAGGATTAGGGTTAGGTGTTAGGGTTCGTTTTAGGGTTAGGGGTTAGGTGTTTGGGGTTAGGGTTAGGGTAAGGGCTTGATTTATGGGTTAGGGAAATACATTTTTTGGTTCCCCACTTTGATAGTAAAACCAATGTGTGTGTGTGTATCCGTGGATGTGTGTGTGTGTGTGTGCATACATTTGAGCTCGCTTATGAACATAACCTGTGTGTTTGTGATGTGTGTTCACAGGTGATTGATTGAGGACATTACTGTTCCTATAACACCCACTGAGATGTTTTTATATGACTACAACTGTCAATAGCAGCCGCTGTGTGTAACAAACTTCTACGAGTAGTGGGTGCGGAGTCAGGCGCAGGGAACAGAGGGTAAAGGACAATTGTTTTTTATTCCGGCGCAGGAAAACGGTCACGCCAAAACACCAGGTGCATAACAAAGACCGGCCCAAAACCAGGACCCAACCAGTCCGGAGAAAAACAAGAAAGTCGCACAACCGAGCGCCGCCCGAACAGGAAGAGGAGCCGCCTTCGGTGTGTGTGTCTCGCATAATTAAACCCAGCTTTGAGACTATAACACACAGGAGTAGTCTGTGCATGTGCCTGAATGATAATACTTTAGATTTCTACTACAGGACTTACATAGGATAGAAAGTTATCAAAAAAACAAACAAAAAAAGCTGAAAATATCTGTTGTAACTTTGGAAGTCCTACAGGAGACTGTATATCAGTCTCGTTCGTAGCAGTGTATGTCAAAAAGGAGACATAACTCCACTTAACCACTCTTAGACTGCTTTAACAATGTTGTGTCTGGAAGAACTGTGTTTTGAATTTACAGTATTTAGAAGAGATAGATGTTGAGAAAAAAATAGAGGCTTTATTAGAGCCTTTACGAAACACTGAGGAACATGTTTCCTTTTCCTGGGCTTAGTTTGTGACCTCTCTCCTGTCCCCAGGGTCAAAGATGAAAATCCCTTAGAGGCAGAGACAGGGAAAGTCTACAGTGCACCATTAACTGGAGAAATTCCACTTTATAACACACATACGCATACACACACACACACACACAATTCTGCCAGAATGTGGTGGGTAATAAATGCAGACAGTGTGAGTAAATCAGGACCTAAGACTTGTGTAGGCTATGGCAATTGACCTGTGTGTGTGTGTGTGTGTGCGCGTGTGTGCATGTATGACTGTTTATGTGTGTATGTGCACATTACCTTTGATAGTTAGGTTTTTTAAAACATGCTCACGTGCCCCCATAACTTCCATTGATCCTTAGCTTGTAGTGGCTGTTTAAATAAAACTTAACCATACTGTTTCTCCTTCCACGGTGAGGAACCATCTAACATCAAGTTGTACAGAACTACTGCTTTAAGACTGTCAAACACATTCCAATTAAGCCTGGCTAAATGATATGAAACCCATCATATACAAATATGAGACGCAGGACAACACTCATTACTGAAACACAGACAGCACAACGCTCATTACTGAAATGGATCTTCCCTTAGTAACAGTGCAATAACTGTCAATGTGATTGGCTGCTGGTTTTAATAGCAGCACAACAGAGACGTGGCAGTGTGGGTTGATATAATTGGATCAGCTGTGTCCTATGTCTCAGCCTCTGTTCTGTGTGTTATAGTTCTATGTGTTTGGCCTGGTATGGTTCCCAAACAGAGACAGCTGTCAATCGTTGTCTCTGATTAAGAACCATACTTAGGGAGCCTGTTCCCACCTGGTGTTTGTGGGTAGTTGTTTTCACCATATAGAACTGTTTCGATTTTCATTTCTTTCCCTCACTTTGTTCTTTTGTATTTAGTGTTCAGTTTATTAAAGGAAATATGAACAGGTACCACGCTGCATTTTGGTCCGATCCTTCCTACTCCTCATCAGACGAAGAAGTTCGTTACACTATCTATCTATCTCCCTCTCTCTCTATCTTTCTTTCTCTCTCTCTCAATATATATATATCTTTCTCTCTCTCTCTCGCTCTCTCACTCAGTATCTCTCTCGCCTCACTGTCTCTCAATTCAATTTCAATTTAAGGGTTTTATTGGCTTGGGAAACATATGTTTACATTGCCAAAGCAAGTGAAATGGATAATAAAAAAAGGGAAATAAATAATAAAACAATTCTGTCTGTCTCTCTCTTCATTATTCTATAACAGCAGCCACCACACCAGAGTATGTCTGTAGTTTTACACTGAGCATTGATCAATGCCTCAGACTCATTGCAATCCACGTAAGAGGCCTGAGAGAGTCCTATATGAGTCATAGTCGTTGGTTTAGTTAGTGTTTACTTCCCTGAGAGAACAACAGCTACCTGTGCTCAATAACCAGTTCCATATAGTCGTTGATTTAGTAGGTGTGTATGGGGCTATTTCCCTGAGAGAACAACAGCTACCTGTGCTCAATAACCAGTTCCATATAGTCGTTGATTTAGTAGGTGTGTATGGGGCTATTTCCCTGAGAGAACAACAGCTACCTGTGCTCAATAACCAGTTCCATATAGTCGTTGATTTAGTAGGTGTGTATGGGGCTATTTCCCTGAGAGAACAACAGCTACCTGTGCTCAATAACCAGTTCCATATAGTCGTTGATTTAGTAGGTGTGTATGGGGCTATTTCCCTGAGAGAACAACAGCTACCTGTGCTCAATAACCAGTTCCATATAGTCGTTGATTTAGTAGGTGTGTATGGGGCTATTTCCCTGAGAGAGCAACAGCTACCTGTGCTCAATAACCAGTTCCATATAGTCGCTGATTTATTTTGCCTGTATGTTAGGGAAGTCACTTTTTAAAGATTTTCCTGCTCGAAGAGATAACCACAGACTGCAGCACCTGTGCTTAAATAATTTTTCCAGAACAGCATAGCTAGTTGATTTACTAGTTTTCCATAACGCCAGTGACATGGAGAGATGTATTGCCGGGGTTAACATCACAGAGAGATGTATTGCCGGGGTTAACATCACAGAGAGATGTATTGCCGGGG